>NW_012267338.1:4787273-4789924 GCF_000151885.1 Dipodomys ordii
GCGCGCACACACCGGGCTTTCTCCGCAGCACGATCTGCATTACCTTGAAGTTCACTTTCTCCCCCCCCATCACCTCTTCTTGGAGAGGGCTTCCCCCCCTCCTCTTTCCCCCCCTTCCCTTCCCCCGCTCCCTGCTGGAATCTGCCGCTTGGAATCTCCTAATCCTCCTTTATTTATTTATATATATGTATTTTTTCACTTAGATTTTTGGCCAAGGAAGCTTGATCTCTCTCTCTCTCTCTCTCTCTCTCTCTCTCTCTCTCTCTCTCTCTCTCTGCGGGGCTGTAGGGGCGGGGTGGGGGTGGGGGCTCCGGCTGGGGGAGGGGCGGGGCGGGGAGGGGGCACATCCGGCGTGAAGGGGGTGGGGGGTGTTGGAAGTTGCGGCGGAGCTGGGACCGGAGACCTGCGGCCCCCCGCGTGGCGATGGGCTCAGTCTGAGCTCCGGGCCTCCCCGCCGCCCACCCCTGCCTGCCCCGGAGCAGTGGAGGCTGGATACAATCTGATTTTTCATTTTATTTTGTATTTTTTTTTTAAACCCAAACTGCCAACAACTCTGGCGGTGCCAACATTCCCCTCCAAGTGACACGGCTTGGGGAAGGAAGATTTTTTTGTTTTCCTCAGCCTGGGCTCTTTCTGTCTTTCCTGGTGTCTGCATTCCGAGACCACGACCAGAAGACGAACCAGAAGAAGAAAAAGAAGAAGAAGAAGAAGAAGAAGAAAAAAAGGGCTTCGCTTTGGAGATCGGAATATTTAGAAAGAAAAATAAATAAATAAATATCCTCCTCCTCCTCCTCCTCATCATCATCATCAAGAAAAGCTGCGCTCAACTCCATCGTGACCTCAAAACTCTTTGGACTGTCTTTCAAAGATATATTGGAAGGAGAGGAAAACAACACCACACACACACACACACACACACACACACACACACACACACATCCATCGTCAAGAGAGACGGAGAGAGATTCCACCTAGGAGATGGAAGTTTTCCCTTGGTTCTTGGTTTTGTCCGTCTGGTGGACTCGAACCTGGGACTCCGCGACTGCGGATTCGATCATCCACATCGGTAAGAAGGGGTTTGTGGTGGCTGCTCGTCGAGACTTTCTGTATTACTTATTATCCTAGCGGATCGTTTCCGTCCTGCGATCGGTTCCCCTTCCCTTCTTCTGCTCTGCCCTCTGGGCGGCCTGCTGCTGCAGCTTGGCCTGGCCCCCCCCCCCCGCCCCCAGGCCCCTTCCCCGGCCCGGCCCGCGCACTTGCTCTGGAAGGAGGCGGAGGCTGGAACCTTCTTCTCTTGTGTCGCTTTTTGCTGGTGAAGCGTGGATTTTATTGGTTTTTTTTGGGGGGGGAGTGAAGGGGGAAGGGGAGAGGGGCTCGCCTGCTTTACCCAGGGTCTCGATTTGACCTCAGAGTGCGGTGGATTGATTCCAGGTGTCGAAAGGAAGTTTCCTTGATCCTACCTTCCATTCATTCCTTCCCCCCTTCCCAAATCTGGATATAATATATATATGTATATATATATATATATACATATATATATATTAGCTCCATTAAAAATTATCTTTAGTGGGGGGAGATGTCACGGGAAATGTCACTTGCGAGGCGAAGAGTGCGCTCGGGTTGGAGGGGGCTTTATTTGCGGGGGTGGGTGGGGAGGGATGAGCTCTCCTTTTCGGATCGAACAGGTGGTTTTGCAACGTGAGCTGGCCGAGCCCGCCGCAGCGTGGAGCGCGGGTGACGGGCTCCGAGGCGCCCCCCAACCTCCCCGGGCTCTCGCCTCTGCGGGGTCCTGGCGCGCGGCGTCGCCTAGACGGTGGCGATGGCGGCCGTGGATCGGAGGATTCGGAGCCAGCCCGCAGGGACCCCGGCCTGGGGTTGTGGGAGGGGGGGAAAGGGAGATGGGGAGGGGGCGTCTGGGAAACGCGCGGGCCTCTCCTGGGGTGGGGGAGACTCGCTGACACCCCGATCTCCTCGCCTCGCCACCCTGCGCAGTCAACTCCACACTTGGAGCGCCAGGCCAGGGAGTCCGGGCGTTCTAGGCTGTGGCCAGGCTTGGTGGGTCGATCTCCTTCCCCGCCCGACCGCCCACCCTCGGGGAAGGACTAAGGCTGTGACCTTTTTGGAGACCCTGCTACTGACCCCACCTACCCGACCGGCTCGCGACTCGAGGCGGTGGGCGCGGGGTAGGGCGCGCGCGCGCGGGCGGGCGCACGGAGTCGGGCGGGGGCTGCGCGTCATTGCCGAGCACCACACTGGAGCTTCCAGGCTCCAACTCTTCTCACTTGCTAATCCCGGAGAGCTGAGCAGAGACCCGGGGCTCTCGCAGCCTCTTCTGCCTTAATGCGACGATTTCCTATTCGGAATATTTCACCTCTCCCTGGAGCGCTTGGTTCCCTGGCAGGGTTGCAAAGAGGCGCCTTTGGGGGGGACGGTTAGGAGGGGGAGGAGGGGGGTGCGGACGATATTTTTTCGAAGAGGGGTGTGCACAGGACTTTTATCTTGTCTATATGGCCTGGGGTTCTGCAAATCGAGGTAACAGATGGGTTACACTCGCCTTTCTGATCCCTTGCCTGCCCACCGCGCAACACACACACACACACACACACACACACACACACACACACACACACCTGGTGGGTTACACTCGCCTT
>NW_012267338.1:4789974-4805236 GCF_000151885.1 Dipodomys ordii
TCTTCTTCTTCTTCTTCTTCTTCTTCTTCTTCTTCTTCTTCTTCTTCTTCTTCTTCTTCTTCTTCTTCTTCTTCTTCTTCTTCTTTCTTCTTCTTTCTTCTTCACAAATCAGCAATTGGGAATTCATTCATTGAGAAAGACTCAACTTGCTGGCAGCAATAGAATTGGGGCAGCTTGGGCTTGGGAGGTGGTTCAGTGGTAGAGTGCTTGCCTTGCAAGCATGAGGCCCTGGCTTTGAATCCTCAGCACCATATAAAAAACACCAGAAAAAAGCCGGAAGTGGCGCTGTGGCTCAAGTGGTAGAGCACTAGCCTTGAGCTGAAGAGCTGAGGAACAGTGCCCAGGCCCAGAGTTCAGGCCCACAACTGACAAAAATAAAAAGAATTGGGCAGCTTGACTAACATTGGAGAGACACCTTGACTAGAATAATTTATTCACCTGTCTAGCACATTGCTGTTGTCATCTGAAAACATGTCTCAGAGTATGGACAGAGGACTTAATTCCTCTCCAACCTGACCTCTTCACAGACACTTGGTATTTTTTTAATATAGTAATTAGGTTTCTAGATCAAGCATCCCAAGACAGTCGGGAAGTGAAACACAGAGCTTTCAGTATCTAGCTCCAGAAATCTCAGCCTCTCTTTCACTATGAAAGATGGGGGTTGCACAATCCCTAACGTTCTCAACATTATAGAAGAGCCATGGAGAGAACCAAATCATTCACTTCATTGCCAGGAAGGGAGAGAGAAAGGAGAGAAGGTCTCATGCACAACTTCCTTCAATGTCAAAATATACATATCACCACACTCTTCATTATTATTTCTTAAATATCTTCTATTTTATACTTCTGGAATTTGTTTGTGTAATTTATTTTGTACAGGAAGTACAGTTGATTTCTAAAAATTTGCTTTTTTACTCCTGGGACTTGCGAACCACCTTTAATCCATCCTATAGTTTGTACTTCTTGTCACTGATTCCTTAGAGTGCAATACATAAATATTGTTTTATTTGTGAAGACACACTTTTTGTTCTTCTTTCTCTTCCAAGCTGTATGAGCTTTATTTCTTTATGCTGCAGTTACCCCTATCCAAGACCTAGAGAATGCTGAGTCTTAGCAAGGATTATAGATTATATCAGATCCATTAGAATGCCTCTCTGCTTTCCCTGAAGAAAATACTCTTGATTATTTTCCTTCATTCAATTTCCAGATGGATATGGCTCAATGGTCACAGACATTTATAACATGATACCTTTTTCCTAAGCATCTGATTACTGAATTATGTATGAGCCTGAATCTTCTCTTCAAAGATGGCAGACCAAGTAAATCTGACCAGAGGATTTTGTGACATTTATCTTGAGTTGACTCACACACTATGTAAAGCTTAGCCATAACTTTCTCTCTATTATTATTATACTTTTAGTCTGGAGAGAAATGGAGAAAATGAAAAATTTCCTTTTGTCATATTTCTGTATACCCTTTCCCATACCTATTACCATTTATGTTAACAACTAACACCTCTCATGTCTATTTGTATCTGATGTCCTGTTTTATTTTCATCATGTTCTTAACATCAAAGCCTGATTTGCCATTTTTGACAAATGTTGGCCAATTGAGAGGATTGCATTCCATTTTAGAAGAAGTGATCTTGAGTTGGTGAGCACCCTCAGGAATAACTGGAGCAATGAGCTGGAAGGTGGATTTGAGGGTGAGTATTGAGATGGCACATGTCTGCCACAATTGATTCTGCTTACAGCCTAATGCTGGGTAATGATGAAGAATGCAAAGCATTCCTGAGAGAAACTGTTCTGCTACAATAAAACGAAACAGAAAAACTACTTTTATTTAAAGGAGTGTACAAGTTCTTTTGGTTTGTTTGTTTGTTTTTTTGTTGGTCATAGTGCCTGAACTCTGGGTCTGGGCATTGTCCCTCAGCTCTTCAGCGCAAGGCTACTGCTCTACCACTTGAGCCACAGCACCACTTCCAGCTTTTTTCTGCTTATGTGGTGCTGAGAAATCAAACCCAGGCAAGCACTCTACCACTGAGCCACCTTCCTAGCCCTCAAAGATTCTTCTGAATGTCTTAAATAATGATGTTCAAAAGAACCTCACATTGTAAATGTTGTGACTTAGAAGCAATTGAGAGGAAATCCAATGAATTTTGTAATTTATTTTGATATGTAGAGGTTGCATCTGTCATACCCACCATTAGAGCATTCATAAAAGTTTTATGGTTTATAATTTTATATAATAAAATAAAAATTATGGTTTTATTATTATATAATATTTCTATTTTATGGTATTAGTATTATTCTGACAGCATATTAGTATTAAATAATATTTGACTTCAATTCTTGAAGCTATGATATTAGTGCTTAATAACATAAAAATACTTCTATAAATTCCAAACTGGTGTTGTGTATGTATTGAATAGAGTAGATTCAATAAAGCTTTTTATTATCTAAAATTACAAATAAAAAGAAAGGTCTAAGGCTAATATTTTAGCATAAATTTAATTAAATATAATAATAAAATAATGTGCTTAATGTTTTACTTTTGTATAGATTTCCACTTTAAATTAATAATGATGTTTCAAGTACTTAAATGAAATAGCACCAATCTTTGCTTTGAACAATGCTATTAAGAAAATATTCCAATGTTATAAGAAACTGCTATGATCACAATATCTTCATAGCACAATTACAAATAACCATTTCATAAAAATTCAACTTCAACGTTCACTTTAATTTGTTATCTTATCTTGATTAGGTTTTCAATGTCTTCAATTTTTTTCAAAATTATTTATGTACCCTCATGACTTATTTTTCAAAAGGAAATTACAAATTGCAAAATCTTATTAAACTATGAAATGGGACCATTAAAAGCTAATAAATAAAAGGGAAAACAGAATTATAAGGAAAGATGATGTATGTGTGCATGTGTGTGTATGTGAGAGAGGGAGAGAAAGAGAGAGAGAGAAAGAGAGAGAGAAAACAGTATGTGTGGGCACACTAGTCCATGATTATCCTATTAATTAAAGTAGAATGCAAACTTCGAACTTTTGATATACAATAGTGTCTTCTCTAAATCTTGTTTTGTGGCCTTATTTTCTAAATGGTAGGCAGGAAAAAAATCTCAGACTCAAGCATAATTGATTGAAATATATTCTTTCCTTTTGGAAAAGGAATGGCTCCAAATTACTTTTGACATGAAACTGAAACCTGGTGCAAGCCTGTATTTCCAAGAAAGATTTAAATATTGATGTTAACAAAAATAAAAATAAATAAACACAATAATAAATACCTATAGGTTTTTAAATTTTTCAATAATTTAGATGAATGTGTTTCCCTCACATATTTTTTCAGATTTGTTAACATACCATTATATCGAGATTTTGAAAATTCTAAAATTTTCAAGTCCAGTACTTTCTTTTTTTCTTTTTCTTTTTTGGCTAGGGTTTCAATTCAGGATCTCACACTTGCTGGAATGTGTATGTCTGGTGCTTGAGGCTCATGTGAGATATACTTTCAGCCCAAATTAATTTAACTTATATTTAGATATTCATCATTATGTCATAATGTTTTACAATCATCTATGCCAACAATTTAATTATTCATCATTTCATCCATTACCTCTCTTCTATTTTGTGAAAGGTCCATTTTATGAATCCATAGTTATTTAAATATATTTTCTGTTCTTTTTAGTAATGAATATAAGTTATAAGGCACACCTAAATAGCACACCTCTGCTTTAGATAGGAAGTGAGGGAAGAAAAATGCACCTTTCATAGTTAATATCTGTGTATTAAAAATAATTTACCCCGAGTATCTATCTGACCTGTGGATGTTCTCTTTTGTCAAAAGCATTCTGAGACACGTAGATATCTTTCTATAGTTTTTGCTAGCAATTATTCATAAGTGTACAAAAATTAACCAAAGACACAAGTACATAAACACCTCTCCAAATATTATAGGAATATTTCTTCCTGGTTTAATATCAATCTCATTTTGAAATCTCTTGAGATTGAATGAAACAGATTTGAATATTACAACTATTTTCAGAGCAGGATAGAAAGGTAGGACATAAATGGGATAATCATTTAAGAAGATTTTTTTTAATCTGAATTGTTTTTTAAACATGTATTTAAAGCACACATTTAGTGTATTCCGAAGGAATCAATATGGGTTAATAAATTAAATGATTTTGTAAAATAATAGGGCCTTTTTTTCTGCGTGTTTGTTAGTTTTAAAATGTAATTCTTCCAATAGGGAAAAAGATCACTTCATTACTATGATGACTATATACACAAATCTTCTTTATTAGATTTATTTTCAAACGATTACAAATAATTTATCACATTAGTTAGTTGTTTCCTCATCATCATTTCATCACAACTAATGATTCTATCTTAATTTATGATAGAAATAGTGTGCAATAAGGAAAATGTCAGCTGTAATGATGCTGTTTGTCATGGTAAAAATACAGATCCAAGTTCTGGGAACGGAAATGAGGTACCATGCATCAAAGCCTGATGTTCCAGACAGGTGATAGATAGCATTTATATTCATCAAGTACTTTGAGGGTCTGCGAGTTTTTTAGTTGAAGCATGAAAAGCAATTTACGGATGAGCTACCATGAGGAAATGAACACAGATCGTAATTGAATACATACATGCCTTCAGTGATAATCAACATGTGATAAATCATTGATAGGTGGCTATTTCAAAAAACAAGTTATTGTCATATGTACTAATTAGGAACTGAGTGTAAAAAAACTATTTTAACCTAACAATTAAATAGGACTGAACTGATTGGCAATGTTTATCATTTCAAAATGTGTGTGGATAATGAATGATCTGGACAGAGAGGAAATTGGAAGAACTAACAAATCGACTTTTGTTCTGATGACTCAAGGAGCCAGTGCTAAACCATAAAAAGAAATGTACATTAAAACAGAAAATTTGCAACCATTTTAAAGCCTATTTAACTAATGTAGGGATTTTATTAAATGCCAAATTTCTTCTGCTTAGCCTTTGTATTGAGGGTAGTAATTGTTTTAAATATTCAGATTTCAATAGCAGGGATAAAAGTGCTCTTTCTGCTAAATTAAAAGTAGAAAATTAGATTAAATTGACTGCTCAAATATGAAAGGTATATCAATCAGAATTAATGAAAGGCAAAACCCATTGAAATATACATTATGAACAGGGGTGGAATATAGCAGCCCTTCTGCATTGACTCCGTGTTTTCCCTACTTTCAGGTTTTTGGAATGTTACTGGAAAGAATAGGGTGAGTTTTTGTATACTTCTTTGCATGTAAAGCTAGATAATTTTAAGTATAAGTGGTATGTAGAAATATCCACACTTACTTTGTAGAGTGTGATGGGCTTTTGCAAATGTCTGACAATCTATGACTACCCCATTAAGAAAGAACTTTAGTTTACTCTTGACAATTCTTCTCTAACCTTTTATAGATAATCTATCCCTCCAGCCTCTCAAAAGCACTGATCTAATTTCTATGCCAAGGGTTTTTCTTTATTTTTTTTTCCTGTCAGTCATGGGGCTTGAAATCTGGGTCTGGGCACTGCCCCTTAGCTCTTCAGCTCAAGGCTAGCACTCTACCACTTGAGCCACAGTGCTGCTTCCAGTTTTCTGGTTGATTTATTGGAGGTAAGAATCTCACAGACTGTCCTGCCTGGGCTGGATTTGAACCACCACCCTCAGATCTCAGCCTCCTGATTAGCTAGGTTTACAGGTGTGGGCCACCATGCCCAGCCTTTCCTTGTCTTGGTGTCAGTAGATCATGTAGCATTCAGCACCCTGTGTGTTAGTTTCTCTATGTATATGCTTTCAAGTTTTGATCATCTATCATACATATTAAGAGTTTCTTCCCTTCTGTGTCTGGGTCTCAACTTAAATGGATATGAAACAGTTTCTCTGTGTCTAGTAGGTATTTGGATATTTGAGTAAGTTTTAGGATGGATCAATTACACAGAGAATTGCTATAAAAATTATATACAGATCTAATTCTACATATGCTTTTTTGATTTTGGGGTAAATATAAAGGAACGTGGTCATTATATCTAATGGAAATTACATGTTACTTTTATAAGAGACTGCTAAACTTTAATACCTTAAAACAAAACATAATATTTCTCTTATTGTCGATGTTGGAAAATAGTCCTTGATCAGTTGTATCATTAATAAATTTTTCCTCTCAGTCTTATTGTTCTCGTTTTCTTACTCCTGTCTTTTAATTGGCTTAAAAGTATCTTCTTAGCTGGGGGCCGGTGGCTCACACCTGTAATCCTTGCTACTCAGGACGCTGAGATCTGAGAGTCACGGTTCAAAGGCAGCCCGGGCAGGAAAATCCATAAGACTCGTATCTCCAATAAAACCACTAGAAAACTGGAAGTGGCACTGTGGCTCAAGTGGTAGAGCGCTCGCCTTGAGCTGAAGAGCACAGGACAGCACGCAACCCCAGAGTTCAAGTCCCATGACCAACAAGAAAAAAAAGTATCTTCTTATTCTCTTAGAAACGTTTTTTACAAAGCAAAAGTGTTAATTTTCTTATTATGTCTTCTTATTCTTTTGGCTTATCTCCTTATTCTCTGAAAAGTATCTTTTAGAAAGCAAAAGTTTTAATTTTCATAAACACTAATTCATCAAGCATCAAACACTAATTCATGGATCATGTCTTTGAAGTTATATTTAAAGTCATCAACCTATGAAAGGTCTGCTCTGAGGTAATATGAAAATTAAAAAGGCCTACTCCTACATTCATGTTTGTGTTTTTATTTGTCGAGAAGACTATCTTTGAACCATTTACTGGTTTTGCAGCTTTGCCAAAGATACGCTGACTATATTTATGTGAGTCTACTTGTATACTTTCTCTTGTTATGTGAATTTCTTTGTTCCTTTGCCAGTAATATACACTTGATGGAATATGTAGCTTGAAGTAAGCTTCATTACTACTGTCTGTGTCTTTTGCTTTTCTATATGAAATTTAGAATTGTTTTGTCAACATCCATAAGGTAGCTTGATGGTAACTTAGTTGAGATTTCATTTAAATCTATAGAGTACACTGAGAAGTAGCAAATTCAACATTACCCATTCTACCCGGGCAAGAAGCTGAATATCTTCCCACTTAGATGTTTTTACTTCCTCCATCAGGTTTTTATGATATTTCTCTTGTAATTCTGACACATATGTTCATTTTTGTTGACAAGGTCTTATTTTGTAAGACTGGCCCCAGTAGTGATAAGTAATAAGTAATAAGATTGTAATAAGACTAATTTAACAATGTTAAGCCTGATGTTATTTTAGACTGTTCTGGATTTCTCTGTAGAGCCCAGGATGGCCTCAAAATTATGGTCCAGGGTTCTGAGATTAATGTGGAGTAGTAGCACTAAGCCCAAGTGATTTTTGTTATTGTTTTTATCTGTTACCATCATTGCTGGAAACTTTCTAAGTTCCTTCTGTGGAGAGTTACCTGAGTCATTTATTGGCATCAAGTATAGTACAGGGAGATATTTCTCTGTTTTTCTCCACCATACACAGAATCTCTTCAGGAATTAGTTATCTGACTATCCCAAAGTAAGAGTTTGTCTCCCCGAGTTTGTCTTTCCTGTCCAAAAGCGATGCACAGCCTTCTGTGTTACTCAATGCTAAGTCATAATGGAGGAAGGGATATTTTTGGTTCCTCCGGGGCAGGGATACACCTGGGAATAAGAAATGTTAATCTGACAATATTCTTACCCTCCTATGTATGTGCACGACAATCAGACTTGTAGCCCTGATGAAACAGGAAAAATAAACTTTGTCCCTAGCTGCACTGTTTGTGGAGACAAACAACTTTGTTCCTTGCATTCTCCTCCAAACAGTGATCATCTCTGGTTCTTCTGGTAAGGAAGAAGGGTTCTTTTTTTAATTAACCTTGCCTGGAAGCTGATGCGTTTTGCTTCTATCCAAAGCTTTGAATTTTAGCCTGGGTTCTGGATCTTTCCTGTAATAGCTTAAAGCTTTTGCCCTACTACAGAGAAAGGTCAAGTGAAAGTGAGTGTCCTCCACCTCCACCATGCCTTCAGCTTAAAAATCATCTTTTCTAGCTTCATGAGTTAGTAGAGAAGATCCACAGAAGAGTCTGTAATTAAATGAAAATCGGTTGTGTACTTACAATCGGGTTTTCTAACTTATCACACATCATGTAAAATTTTCAGCAATTCATCAGAATTTTGGCCAGGTTTTTCTTCAAATAGAAATCTCTTCTTCCCTTTGCTGAGGTATGTCTTGGCTCTCATTGGGGGAGTTTGCCAGTCTTTGTAACTCAGTTTACCCAATCATCTTCATCCTTTGTTGGATTCAAGGAAATTTCTACCTTTTCTAGAGCATTCCAGTATATTTTTTATTGTAAGGATTACAATAATGTTGTATTTTGACTTCCTATATTCTAAACAGAAATTTGTAAAGTCTTCTAATAAGAAAACATGTTTATTGCTGAATGATCATAAACGTTCAAAACTGAAAATTCCCATTACAGCACAAAACACAATCTCTACCCAGATACACACTAGCCTACAGATTTACAGTCTGCTTTATATAAACATCTACAAACAGAAGATGAAAAAAAAGCAAAAGCTGTCTTTTAAAAATGTTTTAAAAAAACATCTAAAACCTCTTTTAATTTGAGAATTTAGACAATTGCTTTTTTTAATATTAACAAATTTAATTCATTGTGTACTATTGAAAGAGAAATTGATAGTTGAATAAATATCAGGTATTTGAAGTGGAATCAAAGTTAATGAAATGCTTCCTAGATGATTTATCCCTTCCTCTATCTATCTATCTATCTATCTGTCTGTCTGTCTATCTTTCTATCTACATATCTTATCTATCTTATTTAAGGTAGATAAATTAGCATTTATACTCAAATATTTAATATTTATATGTTATACACATTATCTGTCTGTCTGTCCGTCTACCTACCTACCTACCGATCTTTCTCTATATATGATTCCATCTAGGATTTGTAAGTGGAGAAATAGCTAGCACTTTGAAATCTTTGAAAAATATCGAATAGTTTGAAAATGTACCACCATACTTTATTTTTTTTCCAGAAGGAAGCATTTCATAGCGCCATATAAGTCAGCTTTCTGACACTATAAGAAAATATCTCATGCAACTAACATATACAGGGGCAAAACAAGGGTTTTTGCTCTTTCACATCAAGGTTCTAGAGTCCTGGTCCATGATCATGCCACTGCATTGTCCTGGGTTCCTGGAGAGGGCAGCACATGGTAACCCAACTGTAATAGAGCAAACCACACATCTCCTGAGCCCGGGCTCCCAGAAAAAGAGGACTGATGTGGGCCCACAGGCCCCTTTGCACCTCCCATATGGCTCAGTGTCCTAATCAAGAGAGAATAAACTTAACATTGCACCTCTGAACCGCACCACTCATATTCAAAACCACAGCAGAGACCAACGTGGGAAATGCCAACTTCCCAGTTTCTAAAATCGTGTGCATTAAAAAATTTAAAGTGTCTTCGCATTTCATCATTTCAGTGCTATCTCTAACTGCACATGGTTCCATTCTCTCTATATTAAAAAAAGTGAGAGAGAACGGTGAGATTAAAATAAAGGTTAGAAAAATTCTTCCGTTGTTAATGATTTTACATTGAATAAATCCTATCATTTCTAACCTCAAATTCAGCATCTTCTCTGCATTATGTGTTAAGTCCAATATACAATACTGTGAATAGGTGGAGTTAAATTTAAGGAGCGATTCATACTTGGCTTCTATTACTGAGATAACTTATTGACATCTTCCAAAAAATATCTTTGTAAGCATCTTTTAATCAACTTTAGACCTAGCAGATAGGCATCAACTTGTGTTGAAAAGTATGGGCTTGATAAGCAAGAGAGATTCTTCGATGACTAGAACAGTGTCATACCCCAGTTATTTTGGAATGAAATAGGATTATGTTATTTTGTGCTATATGAATGTTATTCATTCATATTTGACTTTTTTCTTTAACTTTTTAATTTGTTAATTGGTTCATTCATTTTTCCACACTTAAAAATTCATTTCCAGCTGGAATTAATTGTACTTAAGTCTGTATGAATTATGTCTATAGATGACTAAAAAATAAAATGAAATATTTATAAAGTTTTATGTCTCTGAAATCTACAAATTCACATAGAGATATGTCATAAATGAATAAACAATAAGCAGGACAAGATGATTAAATACAATATATTTTCCATTTCAATGCTGTTGATTTTCTGAAGAAAGCTTCACAACAATATTTGATAGACATTGTTCTATCTAGAAATGTATGTTTCCGTTAATCTCACAGTTAAAAGGGTTAATTATGAGATACTACAAATTTTATATCTTTTCTTAGAAATTAACATGATCATTGATAGTCACTGAAGTTGCTCCCCCATATTCTTTTTGCTAATTTCACTCACCTGAACAGTAGGTAACAGACAGTGTAGTTTAATGTTTAGTTTTCCATGGCAAAGTCCGATTCATTACATCAAAATATGATAAGTTTTTTCTCTTTAATAAAGCATACAGCCAAATTAACTTGAAAGTTTTAGTATTTACAGTTTTGAATTACAAAAGAATATTCTGCTGTTCTAATTACCCTTCAACCTAGGAGTGAGTTATATATTACTAAAGATTGTTCTGATGGCATTGATTCCTAAGACAAGATGTAAAAAAGAGTTTCAGAAAAGAAACCTATTCATTTATGTGAAAGTTTTAGAAGGGGGAAAAAAAAGGATCACAACTTTGGAAACTTATATAACCTGAACAAAAGTCACTTAGAAGACAAACTTGGCTTTGGCCTCAATAGACCTATTTGGCCACTATGACCTAACCATAACTCCAGTAAATAGTATGGAGACATTCAAAAAAGTAAGTCAATAAAATCTACTTCAAGCATGGCTGCCATCTTGTGGGGACAGGATATAATGTAGTGAGGGGCCAATCTCAACAGAGTACCCCTGGAGGTTACAAGTCATAGTTGATTTCCATCAGACAATTGCTTTATGATTATCAGTATTTCTTACAAAATTCCATACCAATGTGCAGAAGAGATGAGACAACCAAAATGTGTATAACTCAGTCCCAGCTCCAAAAATGTAAATACCGTGATTCATGTGTAGACTGAGTAACAGCATTGCAATTCAAAGTTTTCACTTTAATGAACCTTCACAATCGATGGGTTTGGTAACATACTCATTTTTATTTATCAATCCAATTAGAGAATTTGGTTAGAATTTACATGTCATTGAAATAGAAGAAATACTATGATAAGGATATCTCAAAGACTTAGAAAAAGCTTTGAAAATAAAAAAATTGAGAACTTAATTGAGAAGGAAGGAAAGAAAGAATGAAGGAGATACTATAAAATACGTGTATTAATGTCACAGACACAATGGCTTGACAAAGCAGGAAAAAGTAGACCTTGAAAGAGTCACATCAAAGTACATCCGATGTGAATGTCACAAAACAATATATGATTTAAAAACCATAGAAAAATACAACAAAAACAAAACAAAATCAGTTTTTCCTAATTCAAACAGGACCAATTCAGATTCTGGAATTCAATTTCTCCATTATCTCCTAGAAATATTAGACATTAGACTGCCTAAATTTCCACTTAGCTTTCAACTACTATGCTCTGCTCTCTGGAACCTCAACAAATGGGAATTTGTGACTTTCACTTCTGAAAAATGTCTTTCAATAACTAAACAGCTACTTTCCACAATTGTTATATCTCTGTAGATAGGCAGTCATTACATTCTTACACCTTTCATTTTGCATTTGTGGTAAAGCTGTAATGTACTTAGAATCTCTGTATTGCCTACAACGTGTAAACTGTTAATGATATAGAGAATAATTATAAAATTACCTGCCACTCCTTTGTTGTTCTCGTTTTGAAAACTAACCTTTCTCAATAATCTGCAACTATGTCCTTAAAAATGTACAGATACTTAAACTAAGCAAATTCTTGCATCTTTAAGATACAATTATATAACCTTGAATTGAATTGCTGCTGTTCTAATACTAAGCATTCTTTGCTTTTTCTCAGGTGAAAATGAAAGAAAACATATTCCAAAGATTTTTTTATTTTTTAACTTGTTTTTTTCTAAAATTATATTAGTTGAAGGAATATGTACTTATCTTTCTTACCAAATGCAATTAATATCTCTCTGAAATTCTGTTTGTGCATGAAAGAAAATCTATTTCATTTTACACATTAAAGATGTTCAGATTAGCTACCATTTAATGTATTTGATGTTCATCTCAATGTGTCTCAATGAAGTGAGTATTCACTTTGAAGAATAAAACCATGAATCATGCCTTTTTATTCCAAAAAGTTAAATATCTATTATAAAACTTCAGTGCATCATGACACTGTTCCCAAGGGTTGAAACAATCATTTCTACATGATAATTATTGAATTAAAATGAAGCAACCTTAATGAGAGAAATGAATAGCCTTTCATAAAATACCTACTTTAAAAATACAACTGGTGGATTTATTATTTTCTTTTTCATTTTGGAATTTACCATCTAATTTACACAGAATAAATGTGCAAACTAATAAATATATCATAATACATTTGTAACAATATATATATATAAACATTACATTTAATACACTGTTTAAACATGTGATTAGCTTATTTTACATAGCAATCTGTAAACTAGGATTCATTGGGCTTAGACATTTTTGGACATTGAAAAAGTTGATTATTTCTCATAAGTTGAAGATCAACAAGTGAATGTTGTACTTTGATTTTGCACTAACCTTGTTGATTTCATGTTTCAAGTATCTCTTGTGATTCGCTTAAATGACTGGTTGTGTGTACACATCTGTGTGTGTGTGTGTGTGTGTGTGTGTGAAGGGGTGTGTGTGTGTGTCTTTGTGTATATGATGTATCACCCAGAGTTCCTTAAGTGTATTAAAAGCATTGTTCTGAACACGTTAGAGTCAACTATACAAAGATCAGAACATGCAACCTTCCAACTGGAACCCTAAATCCACAGCCCTGATTGAATTAGTCCTATGTGATCTCTTTTCAAAAGCTCCCAGGTTATTCCAAACTGAAATTAATCATTAAAAACGACAGAACTCGAGGATTGGGGGGAATGAAAACATCTTGCTCATAGTACATGAAAACAGGTTTGCAAGAGAGCAGATGAGATGAATTTCAGCATATTTAGCGATCTCCAGGAATAACTTTTATGAAGCTAGGATGGAGCCAACTGTTGTTTTGAAGTTGCACCTCCACTGCTCATGTGTCACCATAGCGTTCTTTCCATGCAAAATGCTTATTTCTTGATAGAATACATAGTGAATCATCAGCATTTTTAAAAACGCCCCTGTAAATAATATGATAAAAGCAAACAGTGGAGAGATACATCTATTCATTCAATTCATTATCTGTCTCAATGAAGCATAATTCATAAAAGTACATTAGAAGCCTTTGAAGAGTAGAATGACATCCATAATGGCACACATACACGATCAATATGGAGTCCATATATACTAACTGGGGGAAATGATAACGGAACCATGAAAATTGAGCAGAAAACAAAACAGCATGGGTGATGGCTTCTAGGAAGTACTGGTTTGTTACAGATGGGGCAACAGTCAACAAAGGGGCTCGGTGAAAGGCTGTACTGAACGACATGTGCCTAAGCTGTGGTCCTCACTCTCCACCTACTGATGATCTAGTTCCAACTTAGTCCTGTCTCGTTCTAACACAGAGGCGACTGTGCGATGTGACCATAGAAGATGGTGACAAAACTTCCCGCACAACAGGAATTTGCCCTAGCCCCTGAAGAGACAGGAAGAGAAAGTAGTCCTTCACCTTTATAAGAAGTGGTCATGGGAGTCGCTACAGGACAGCCCCACGTTTTCTAGATTGTCTGGGTAAACATGATGCAGAAGAATGGACCATAGTAATCTTCACAGGTGATAATGTACAACTGTGTTTGCACAAAGAATGACCTAATTCCCCAGCTGAAAAACAGAAGGGCTCAAGTGAAGGAGTAAGAAGAAAAGTGAGTCCTCAAGTTAGTGGAGTAAAGCAGGGCTCTGAAGGTGGAGGAGGGCGATCTCAAAGGGTTACAACGAACATCAAAACAAGAAGACACTCCATGTCAGCTAATGACTTGATTGAAATAAGCTGACAAAGGTATGGCTTAATCATTACATGGAAGGAAAACACTGGGGTCAGGTTTGTTGTTTTATGATAAAGAATAATCCCGCACACACACAAAAAAATCCCTTCACTTGGGCCTTGAAAGCTGACTTTCACTACTTTGTCTCTTCTTGAGGAAGAGGACATTTCCCCCCCCACCCACCCAACACCAAACTTGGAATTTAAATGCACAGTCTAAATTCAAGCCAATAGTTTTTACTGAAGCCTTTTCTATTTTATTTATGTATACTATATTTCACATCGAGAATTCAATCCACAGACAGCCTTTCGGAATTTTTTTTTCTGTTTTCTCATTGCCTTTATAAAATACACAAGAGATCTTCCTAAAATTCAAGGTATAGAAGGTAATTAGCACGCTCCCTCCTTTTTATAACTTTCTAATTGAAATCTCATTAAAAGCTTTTTAGGTCTCCTTTTCCCCAAGTGACCAGGTGTCCCTAATTTATTCTCAACCAATGTGATCAGTCCAGGCAAAGACTAGGGGAGGGGGGGGGGGAAAGTCTGATACCTGTTGGTGAAGAGCAAGGTTAAATAAGTGCGGTGGCTTTTTTTCTAGGTTGCTTTTACCCTCGTCAAAGGAAAAGTGAATCCATAAAATAAAAAAAAGGGGGAATAATAAAAAGATAAAAGAAAAAATCTCCAAAAATCTCTCTTCTCCCACAGTCCTGCCTTTTTCTCAGTCCGGGCTAAAGATTCCAAGGGAAATGAGAGCACTATTTTGTTTCTCCCTTGTATTGCAGATAGGGGGAGGAGGTGGTTATTAGAGAGAAGCTCTCCTCTCTCTCTCTCTCTCTCTCTCTCTCTCTCTCTCTCTCTCCCCCTCCACTCTCCCCCCCTTCTCCCTCTCTCCTCGCCTGACAGCCCCGCTCTCTCGCGGGCTCGCTCTTTCTCCTAGGTGATCCATTTCTAGGCAACCTGGGGCTGGCGGGACCGGCGCCGGCAGGCTCGCCCCGTGCTTCCCGCATCCCGCCCGCTGGCGATCGGCTTCCCAAGCATCCTGCAGCCCGGGGCCGGCCTGGC
>NW_012267338.1:4806741-4986474 GCF_000151885.1 Dipodomys ordii
GGGGGGGAGTGAAGGGGGAAGGGGAGAGGGGCTCGCCTGCTTTACCCAGGGTCTCGATTTGACCTCAGAGTGCGGTGGATTGATTCCAGGTGTCGAAAGGAAGTTTCCTTGATCCTACCTTCCATTCATTCCTTCCCCCCTTCCCAAATCTGGATATAATATATATATGTATATATATATATATATACATATATATATATTAGCTCCATTAAAAATTATCTTTAGTGGGGGGAGATGTCACGGGAAATGTCACTTGCGAGGCGAAGAGTGCGCTCGGGTTGGAGGGGGCTTTATTTGCGGGGGTGGGTGGGGAGGGATGAGCTCTCCTTTTCGGATCGAACAGGTGGTTTTGCAACGTGAGCTGGCCGAGCCCGCCGCAGCGTGGAGCGCGGGTGACGGGCTCCGAGGCGCCCCCCAACCTCCCCGGGCTCTCGCCTCTGCGGGGTCCTGGCGCGCGGCGTCGCCTAGACGGTGGCGATGGCGGCCGTGGATCGGAGGATTCGGAGCCAGCCCGCAGGGACCCCGGCCTGGGGTTGTGGGAGGGGGGGAAAGGGAGATGGGGAGGGGGCGTCTGGGAAACGCGCGGGCCTCTCCTGGGGTGGGGGAGACTCGCTGACACCCCGATCTCCTCGCCTCGCCACCCTGCGCAGTCAACTCCACACTTGGAGCGCCAGGCCAGGGAGTCCGGGCGTTCTAGGCTGTGGCCAGGCTTGGTGGGTCGATCTCCTTCCCCGCCCGACCGCCCACCCTCGGGGAAGGACTAAGGCTGTGACCTTTTTGGAGACCCTGCTACTGACCCCACCTACCCGACCGGCTCGCGACTCGAGGCGGTGGGCGCGGGGTAGGGCGCGCGCGCGCGGGCGGGCGCACGGAGTCGGGCGGGGGCTGCGCGTCATTGCCGAGCACCACACTGGAGCTTCCAGGCTCCAACTCTTCTCACTTGCTAATCCCGGAGAGCTGAGCAGAGACCCGGGGCTCTCGCAGCCTCTTCTGCCTTAATGCGACGATTTCCTATTCGGAATATTTCACCTCTCCCTGGAGCGCTTGGTTCCCTGGCAGGGTTGCAAAGAGGCGCCTTTGGGGGGGACGGTTAGGAGGGGGAGGAGGGGGGTGCGGACGATATTTTTTCGAAGAGGGGTGTGCACAGGACTTTTATCTTGTCTATATGGCCTGGGGTTCTGCAAATCGAGGTAACAGATGGGTTACACTCGCCTTTCTGATCCCTTGCCTGCCCACCGCGCAACACACACACACACACACACACACACACACACACACACACACACACACACCTGGAAGGGGAACCTGCTGCAGGTGGCGATTGTGCCTCCTAAGCCAGATGTCTCTGTGCGGTTTGCCTACTCACCATGGACAGACCGTCAGCCCCAGGGGGCTCTCTCTCTTGGTCCCCCCAGTTATTTTTGTAAACATGTCTGCCATTCGCTATCAATGTAGCCATGTATGTCTCTGTGCAAGAAGTAATGAGGTCAAGATTCAGAAAGCCTTGCACTAGTGCATTAAGGAAATTAAGCGTTAGATAGCTTGCCTGCTGAGTCTTGGTTTGCCTGAGGGCTCAGCGTGCCTGTGGATTCAGAACTTTTCTGAGAAGAATTATGATCTCATTGAGGGGGTGCAGTCATGTTCTGATAAGAGCTGGGAAATGAACTGTGTGTTCCTCCCACAGAAATGGCATGCATTTATATCTGGTTATAAGTGACTGGGGTGAGAAATGCAGGTGTATAATCATCTACCGTTGTGCTCATTTTGTGATTAGGGGCTGCTGACTTTGGCTTCTCATCTCTCAGGAGGAAAGCCGTGTAAAGAAATGCATATTTCCACTGCTTCTTCTGTGGTTTCCATGATAAATACACTATTTACAAACACCTTAGGCTCCTGCCACCCCTTACTAGATGCGTACTATTTTGCAATGCAGACTGGGCATTTGTTTCCAAATAGAGCACGACTGTTGTATTTTTTTCCCTGCTGTTGCCTATTGTTGTCTACCAATGTGAGATGTCTTATTTATAACCAGATTTCAAAGATGGAGCTATGTACAGATTAGTTTCCTTTAAAACTCCAGCAGTATGCATTAACTGTGCATATCCTACTAAAAGAAACAGTTCCTTCTCAATTAATCTGGCTCGAGTTGCAATTAACACATGAGAGAAGAGAATTAGCTTCTTTTATAGACTACCTAATATTACAGCAAGGCTAACAAATTGTTCCAAAACCTGCCAATGTTTTGTAGTATATTGAAAATGGCTCAATTGTATTGACTTAAGAGATTCAATGTAACGCCTTCCCTCCACCAGCCCCTACTCTGAGCAAAAGGATGATAAATTAAAAAATGAATGCCCCTATTAAAATTGTAAAGTAGTGGTTGACAAACACACGATCAATTTACTTACTGGTTGAAGAGGGGTGGGGAAGAAATTTTCCTTCAGAAGTGCTGGTTTTCATTTAAATAATGTGAGAAATAGGATTATGAGGAAATGTATTAGTTCAGGTCTAAAGAGATAAAAGGGTTAGACACTAGGGAAAGGGACTATTTCAACTCTGGAGATAGAAGAAGATATGTAGACATGGAAGGTTTTCCCAGGCTCCTGTGAAGTGATCGGCTGATAGTTGCTAGACTATTCCAGCTACTTCAGGCAGACAGGAAAGATAAAAGGATACTGCTGTAATAGGTTCTTTAAATATCCAGTCTTTTTGGTGTTGAACCAGATTGGCTATATGAAAATTCTCCCCTTCCTTCTTGAGTTCTCTTTGTTTTGAACTTCCTGCAGGTAGTTCAATAAAGTCAGCAACATATTTTAAAACTCTAAATGTTAAACATATGCATTTATTATAAAGAGAAGCCATGGTCATTGAAACGAGAATGCAGTTATTTCACTCAAACATCCCTAATGCTGGGTCTCTGAGAAGTCTTATGTTAGAGCCACTTAATAGCCCCATATATTTATTTCCCTAATGCACAGGCATGCACACAGACACCTACCTAGAGTGTTTGGAAATGAATGGCTTTCATTGTGCTCTTCTCTGCTTTGATGAAAGAAAGGTCTTTAGCCATATAAAAACTATGCAATTTTGAATTATGCTTCTACTTTGAGCCTGTGCATTGATTGAGCAATTTCATCAGGCCCACATTACTTGATTGCTTAGAAGTTTCCTAATGATCTGCATGCTGTAGGAAGCACCCAAAAGTCGTGAGTGGAATGGCAATGATACGGTGTTTTATGAGGCTATTCAGAAGTCGCTCTGATTTATGTAGCTAGAAAGCTCCCAAGTCTTGGAGATTAGCTACGCTGACTGCTATTTTCTTCATACATCAGTCGTCCTACACTACTCCCTAAACACAACAGGAGTTTAGAGCACTGCTTTAATTAAGCAGAGATTAGGTGGCATTTCCAGTCAACTGCACAGTTTGTGTTTTGCTTCCTATCTAATATGGAGAATCTCCTGTTTTTAACAGTTTAATATATGCTCATTTCTTTATCTGGATCCTGTGCTCACAGAACTGATTGTAAATGAGCTATTCTCAATTCTATATCCCTACCAGGGAACATTGAAGCACTGTACTCATTCATATATTGCACAAATCACTGGCATACTCTGACTGTTATCAGTCATAGTAAAATACCTTATGTCAACAGGGAGCAGAAAAGAAGCATTTCCTCATGCTTTCTCATCAGCAGATGATGCTATTTTATCTTTCCCAATCATTATTGTCAGCTCTGACATGCTGAGGCCTCGAGGACCGTTCACAGATTATAGGATAAAACTAAGACAATTCACACAATGTTTTCAGGAGAATGTTCCAACTGAAGTACACAAATTGGGTGAGTAGAATGTTCAACACGTGAAGAAATAAGAGTAGATAGTAAATTACAAGTATCAGTTTTCCTTCCCTTTGATCTGAGGCCTTTTTTTTTTTAAATCAAATTAGGATCCTATAGAACAAAAAGGTTATCAGAATGTATCCCTCGTGGTCTACTAACATAACACTTGACCTAATTTACTTCGATTAGTCAATATCAACATTGATAACCCCCTCCCCCTCCTTCTCCAGATCATGAGGGATTTGTTTCACTAAATATCTCAGTAAGATTTTAACCTTTTCTTACTCACAAGTGCTGTTTGCTCCCTAAGTTCTGGGTAAGTAGTATAAACTTCTAAACAATATTAAGACATATTTCTGTATCACTCTGAATCATTAATGCATCTATTTGAAGCACAGCTCAAGGGAGTATTCAATTAGACAATGCTATTCATTGAACATATTATGACATGACTAATAGTTCACTTTGTGTTTGAAGTATACATATACTGAATATCTCCTATACACTTTGATTCAAATATGAATAAAAATGAAATGATTAACTGTCAGTAGATTGTCATCATATTTATGATTAGAGATAGCCTATTACTCAATACCAATGCTGAGACAGTATTGCGATTTGTGTAATGTTTATTACAAAGCACATTTATGACCTATGGAAATAATTTTGCCATTAGATGTCACTGCATTCTGAGCAGTTCCTTTGTAGTCCTACTTAAAAAGCCACATCAAATTATTTTCATAAGTTCCCAGAAAAATATTATTTCATGAGAATTGTCATACTATGATATAGGAGTTATTTTCCTTTATTTTTCAAATCAGGAAAGTAAATACCATCTCTGTTCCTTACATGAATTTTATTCTAGAATCCGTTAACACTGATGCCTCCCAAGTAGATTACATTGCTAGACCTAGTGAGTTGATGTTTTCTACAGATGGAAAGAGAGATATTTGTACTTAAGGTATTATTAGTGTTTGTCAGTGGAAAAATAAAAACAAAAACCAAAAAGGAGGTAAACATACTTACTCCATTGGGTACAAAAAGCCATGAATGAATATAGTAGTTGGTGAGTTAACCGTGTGGTGACAGGAGTGCTCCACTTGTCTGTGTGACCCCTGGATTCCCAAAGTGATTCTTGGGTGTAACTTGGAACATTCGTAAACTGTTATGAATATGAGTAAAGTAGAATGACAGATAAAATGCAAATACTACTACAATTCTAATACAAGTATATCCCCTGTTGACTTTAGTACATGAGTGTATATGAGTTCATATAGTATTGGTCCAGATAACTGTTTAGTTTTAGGTATTACATCAGTCATCTAAAAAAATCCCAAACCACCAAGATCATCAAGACAATAACACTTCCAGAGATTGGCTTTGTAAAAACAGTAACTGTTTTCAGTAACTTCTCTGGTCTCTGTTGCTTTACGATTCCTTTTAGAGAAATCCCATCTGTTTCCTAGCATATTCCATTCAATGAACAATGGAGGATGAAGTTTAACTTCTTAACTGACCATTCAATTACGGCATTGGGAATAATAAAGTTACAAAATTCATTGCTAGGGATCAAACAGGTTCAAAGTTGTCCAACGTTAATGAGTTACTTAATTATTAGATAGAATGACACATGAAAATAAGTAAAAGTGATCAGATATATGTCTAAAGGATAAAGAAAATTACTGTGCTAATTCTGAGATCATTAATGATATTTACACGCTTTGGTTATTTACATTGATGAGCTTTAGACTTTACTTATCAACACCAGTTTCAGATAAATATGAAAAGAAGAAGAAAGTAACTAGAAAACATATTCTGGGTTCAAGTCTAGAGCAACATTGCAAAATTGTGGCATCTCTTTAACCTCATTTTTATAAATCTAAATCCAAGATTTAGGCTTCTAGTCATTTAAGCTAAAAAATTATGTGAACAACTTTTTAAAAGTTGCTTGGTGCTGGTGGTTCACATCATATATCTACTCAGATCTGAGGATTGTGGTTTGAAGCCAGCCCAGGCAAATAAGTCCATGAGACTCTTTAACTCCAATAAACTATTCAGCATAAGCTGGAAGTAGATTTTTGGCTCAAGTGGTAGAGTACTAGTCTTTAACATAAGGAACTCAGGGAGAGTACCCAGGCCTTGAGTTCAAACCCCAGGAATGGCACCTTTTTTTAAAAAAATCAACTGAGGAGTCTAGAAAAGGAATTGAGAAAGAGAGACAGATATATGAATCATATAACTATACTTAATAGTTTTAGAATGAATTAAATAAGGAAAATATAATATGAAATAGAAATAGAAAACTCTAATCTTTCAGTTTAGGATCCAATTAATCTTTGAGAGAGTTGGATTTATTTGCCTTTTGTTTTCTTTTACATTTTGGTTTTTGTTTGTTTAACAATACCAAAATGGTGCAGACAATATAACTTCTATATTAAACCAGTAGCTACAGTTCATTCTGAGTACCAGAAGTGCAAATAGACTTAATGTTCAAATCAGCCCCTCACTATAGCCTGTAGAACTTACCAACTAGAAGCCTATCTAATTAACACAAACTTGATGTGTCTCCCAAAATATAGAGAGGATAAAGCTAAACCCCTTTGAAAGTTTATTGTTTTGGATCCCTACTCTAGGTTTTTCTGTTTTTACTCTATGGATTACCAAGTTGCCATCAATGTGAAGAGTATCATCATATTTCACTGCTGACTTCTCTCTATCTCTAATAAGCATAGCTATAGGATTTGACTGAATCTCCTTTCCCAGTTCCTTCTTCTTATTCTGTAACTGAATTTCAAATTCACCGGCCCCTGCATGGCTGGGTAGAAGCTGACAGTGAACACTCAAAGGCTTCCCTCTCTCTGTTACACATTCTTCATCACTCTGTAGTTGCTTCTCTTCATAACACATATTTTTGATCAGAAGAACCCAAGTAATCAATCTTAGTTTAAAAACAATTTGTGCACGTTTCTCCTCATTACAAAATAATACAAAGTATTATGTCTAAAATAAGCTTACTGTAATGTTCTATGTGTCTTATTTTTCTTAAGCAACCTTTAGATATTTTGCTGCAGTTTCTGAATCATTTATCATTGCCGATGAATTTCTGTAACTAGAAGGTAGTGTACACATCACTACCAATGCAAAGTGTAGCTTTTATCCAGCAAACATTTGTTCTACACTTACTCTGTGTGTAGTCCTGCCTGTAGATCCAAGAACTAAAATGTTGAACAAGTAAGCTATGTCTTTGTATTTAAGAATTTTATATTCTCAAGTGAGACACTACCAGATGAGAGAATACATACATAAAATTGCATTGTGATAAATGCTATGAAGCAAAACAAGGGATTGGTGGGTGATGAAATATGCTGTTTGGGATAGCGCAAACGTCTCTGGGGGCAGTCATCGGGTGAGAGATTTAAAGAGATTTAAAGGTAGAGCAGGAGGTATGAAGATGACTAATGAAGAATTTTAGGCAGAGAGCTTTACAAGCATAGTGGCCATGTGAGAAGACACAAAGAATCTGCTTAATTTGTTCAAGGGACCTCATGAAAGCCAAATGGCGTGTAGTTTAAAGCAAGCGAAAGGGGAAAATAAAGTCTGACAAGCAAGTAAGGAAGATCCTGTAGAGATGTACAGATCATGTGAGATATTTTAGACCCTTTGAGTATATATGAGTTGAGGTCAAGTGCATGATATGAAGTAGCATGTGTTGTAGAAAGATCATCCTCCTCCTTGGTAGACTAGATGGAGTGGAAATAGAGTTTGACAGTCGGGAATTGAATTGTGAACTGATGTAGAAGAGTGATTGTCAGACTGTATATATAATTTGAAGCTAGCAGAAACAGAATTTTTTCAATGGACTGGTCATGTGGGAGAAGTGTAGGGGAAGAAAAGAGGCTGCCACAGCATTTTGTTGGAGCAATAGGTAGAAATGTGTTATGACTAACTAAAAGTGGGATTGTGGAGACGTTGGCAAGTTTCACGTAGGAATAAGAATTATGTACCCCTTGTGAGCGGCTCACCCCTGCAATCCTAGCTACTCAGAAGGCTAAACCTGAGTATTGTGGTTTCAAACCAGCTCTGCACAAAGATCTGTGAGATGCTTATTGTCAGTTAATCACCCAAAAAAATAAATAAATAAACAGTGAGAAGTAGAGCTGTGGCTTATGTGGTAAAGTGCAGTTGTGAGGGGGGGGAAAGGCAAAACAACAAATAAAAACACCTCAGGAAGGGATAACTCCCAAGTCCTGAGTTTAAGATCTCTAGTTAATCACCAAAAAGGTGTAAGTAGAGCTGTAGCTCAAATATTAAAGCACTTGGTATGAGGGGAAAACAAAAGCAAAGAAAGAAAGAGATAAAAAGGTAAAAAGTGCAAGAACAGTGCCCAGATCCTGAGTTTAAGGCCTTGCCACCAATAAATAAATAAATAAAAACTGCATTTTGGGAACGACATACTGTAATGTGAATATTGCATGGTTGTTTCTGCTTTGTGTCATCTATTAATTGATGTGAAAACATGAAATACATGAGCAGTAAGAGGACCAGAGCTTGTGGCTTTGGATCATGGATACCTCGCAAACAGTAAACAACTGTGAAATGGCTTACGCTGAGGGAAATAATTAAAATAGGACACCGGAAGACATTTTTGGAACTTACTGGTCCATGTCTTCTTAGAGGGGAGAGATTTGGTCATTTTGAAGAATTGCCAAGCAGATTTCCTCTCCATCGTTAATTGGAATGAACACTCAAAATGGCTGAAGTGATTCATGTTCTTAATCATGATAAAAATAAAATGTGCCCATTGACAGCTCATATTAGACAGACTCTACATTGAAAACCCAGAACCAGAGAAGACTTGAGAAGCTGAAATATGACAGGAGAACCTGTCTTGTTCTTTTTTGTGTGGGTGAAGGTGAATTAAAATCTAGATGGCTGATGCTTCTGAGAATCTCAACAATCTGACAGCATGCAAATTGTGTTGGTGCTCTGCAGTGATTGTCCTGCTAGTCAAAGCCCTGCTCCTCTTAGTTGTTTCTGTCAATGGTAATAATAACAAGAGACCTCTGAATTTTCTCTTCAGGTGTACCCTGTACTAACAGCTCTCTACCAGACCAAGTAGGCATGGTCTCTATGAGAATCAGCTTTGTTGCTTCTTACCAAGATTGTTTTTCCATGTTTCATCTTACATTTCTGTGGGTAATGCTTCATGCATAGACTTGACTGAAATTGCTCTTCTGATCCTTCTTAGTATAGTCATGGTGATGTGGGAATATTTGATGTAATATTCATTATTTTCAAGCTGAGAAATCATGACCTACACCCTTATAGTGCATTTGTGGTACATATATTTTTTAGGGTCACCTGTAAACAGGGTTATGATTATTTAGACCTACAAAGTCTAAATATTTAGATCTGATTCAAATCAGATATATTTCCTTATTCTTGAAGAACTTTTAATTAAGAACTACTATAAGCTAATTTTTAAAAATTCTGAAAGATCTGGGTGCCAGTGGCTCATTCCTATAATTCTAACTACTCGGGAGGCTGAGTTCTGAGGATTGAAGTTCAAAGACAGCCTTGGCAGGAAAGTCCATGAGAATCTCCTTTTGATATTTTTGTTGATTTTATGAAACTGGAGATAGAACAATTCAGGATTCCTAATAAAGTGACCAAGATGTGGTGATGATGATCATTTAACCAGTGTTGTCTTTACGGTACCCTGAGATATATAAGACAAACATGTTTAAGAAAAAACCCCACACAAATTGCAGATGTGGAGGTTGTATCTTACAGAAGATTCCCATTTATAATGAAGTTTCTTTGCTGAGCTTTTGGATGGCTAATCATTCACCTTAGGGTAACTAAGTGTACTGTAAGTCCAGTCATCCCAGAGTCAGAGCTTAGGGCAAAGGCCTACATTAGCTTACTTCCTTGTTATTCACCACCTTCGATATCATGCACTTTGCTACGATTTATTAACAGAGGATGAGTCTTCAACATCGAGGAATTCTGCAACCTAATAAAATGAATGAGATCTTTCCTAAATATTTTGCCTATAGATTAGCTTTTACATTCAGCATAGTTTCTTTTGTACAGAAAAAAAATAAGTATCATCTCCTTTTTTCCTCTCAGTTTTGAAGTTATAGCGTGCACAGATATTTTATATTAATAATCTGTACTTCCTGTATATTCTACAGTCTGGAGGGGATTATGCCACAGTAATTTTTTTCACGAATTGAATAGTATGGTAGGAAAGCAAATTTATCCTGAGCTTTAGTTATGCAGGTACCATTGAAAATGGACAAGAATTGATCATTGAGAAACTATCTGGGCACTCTTTCTGCTTTTATCCAGAGGAGTTTCCCTGTGGAGGATCAACAGTTAATAAATAACAAACACACTTTGATTCTTTCTTTTTTATGTTTCCTGTCCACCCTTCAGTGGCAAATGCTAATGAGCAGTGAAATGGCCAAAAGCAAGGGAAAAGGAGAAAAGGGTTTTAGATAATCCATAAACCGGAAAATCAGCCCCTGAATGCTCGTATGCACAGGCTTGCTGAGAAGAAACAGTTTTATTTTCTCAAAATATTGCCCAGATTCTGAAGATGGAATTTTCTCTTGGCTGCTGAGCCCATGACTGAAGTGTCCAGGCCACCAAAGAGGAACTTACTGAATGACAAAGACTGGGAGCAGAGTGAAGGATATGATTTGGGGGAAAAGGATGTTCTTCATGGTTAATGATGCTGTCAGCCATTGTCGTGGTGCTTAGCTTAGTTCTCTGTATCCAAGCTATGGTGAAGTTTTAAAGGAAAAGTACAGATTCATCCACACTCTCGTTACAGTCTTTAGGCAACCATGTATTAATGGTTCCAAGAATGACATTCGTACTGCTAAATGTATAACAAATACAGATGTATGTATTGTCTGTTTCTAGTTATCCTTATGCTGAAGCTGTATTCTGAATAATTTGAATTTGATTTTTTTTTAAAGCATATGACTGTCTCCAAACTCAAAACCCTCTGGCCTCAGCCTCCTGAGTAGCTAGGATGACATGTGCATGCTTGGATATCTGGCTACATTTTATGGATGTTATACAAATAAGAATGCTTCTCGCTCAGCATTAGATGAGAATATGCATAATTTTTATTAATTATTATTAGAAATACATATACCTAGTAAAGTCACCTTTTTCTTAACCAATTGAATTTCATTAATCATATTCTGAGTATATGGGAATATGGGAACTGATAATGAGCATAATCTACCTAACTGATTTTTTTTGCCTGTCCTAGGGCTTGAACTTAGGGCCTAGGTACTGTCCCTGAGCCTCTTTATGCTCAAGGATAGTGCTCTACCACTTGAGCCACAGTACCACTTCTGGCTTTTTCTGAGTAGTTTCTTGTAGATAAGAATCTCATGGGCTTCCCTGCGTAGACTTGCTTTGACCTGTAATCTTCAGATCTTAGCATCCTTAGTAGCTTGGATTACAGGTGTGAGCCATGGACACCAGGCAACCTAATTAATTTAAGATTTTATGTTAACTGTTCTTCACTCCAAATACAAATGAAGATGCCACAAAGTACAGAGCTTCATGATCTGGCCCTAGATTGTCTTTGCCAATATAAAAATTTATATGAAACTACATAAATCAGGAAAAATTAGAGACAAACTTAGAGACAGAGAAGAGAGTCTTTTCAATCTTGTGTCAGTGAGAAATTAAGCCAGATTGACTGGCAGGGCAGATATCTCCAGCTGGCTCTTTCTTGAGGCTCTTCTTTCATTTCTAGTGCTGCTCAGACATAGCAGGGCAGAAATAATAATAGTGTCCAGTGCTGATGGCTCATGTTTGTAATCCTAGCTACTCAGGAGGCCGTGATCTGAGGATCATGGTTCAAAGCCAGCCTGGGCAAGAAAGGCTATGAGACTCTTACCTCCAAAAAACTACTCAGGAAAAGTGGTAGTGCATTAGCCTTGAGCAAAAGGAGCTCAGGAACAATTTAGTGGCCCTAAATTTAAGCCTCAGGACCAGCATACATACATACATGCATACATACATACATATATACACAAACATACACACACAAATAACAATAGCATGTAAGAGGGAGAATAATAATGTTGGGAAGTTAGAGACAATAGTTACTGCTCTTTCAATTTTAAGGATGAGCACGGTCCCTGGAAGACCATTGATAGGCCTAAAATACTACATTATTATGAGTCCATATTTAATTTTAAACTATTATTTTTTCAATTTTTAATTGAGAACAATAAAATATCTCACCTTATGTAGGCTGTTTGGAGGGTGAAAAGCCATTGTGCCTATAAATTTGCCAAGTGCATTTTAATGTATTTTGTAAATGCAAGAGATGAAAAGTTGGAATGCTGCCCTATCGGTTTTGCCCTCTGTTTTCTATTTTTGTGGACTATATATTAAGTAATAAGCATCCTCTTTCAAAAACTATGATAAACTAGTAAGCTACTTTCATTTTGAAAGTCATTTTTATAAACTGACTTTCACAGGGGAAAATATAACCCATTTTCGGTCTTTTGGTGAACATCAAGTATAGAAAAATGTGTTTACTTGGTCAAAGCTATGAAGTTCTAAAATAGTCAGACAAAGAAATAGAAAAAATACTTGTTAAAAACACAAAACAAAGTAGACCACAGGTAAAGTTACAATGAGGGACACAAGTAGATAAGAGGCTAGAAGTTAAGATTATCTCTAGAAGACACAGTGAGATTCTTTGTGTAGGCCAAGGAGCCTGGTATGGAAATGCTGTTCTTCAGGTGTGTTGATGAAAATGTTCCACAAAGACACAAATGGGAATGGACAGGAGAGTTTTCTGGTGAGAGAGGGTGTATTCATTGACTGTATCCCTCTGTAGAAGTGAGAACCAAGGAGAAAGTCAGCATCATTGTAGAGAGCGGACAGGCTTGCATATATGACCTGGAGACACTGATGTCCACTTAGCTATGAAACCCAGTAGGAAGAGCCATTGGGGGAGGAGAGAAATGGGAGTTCAGAATTGAAAACTCAAAATGCTTTTTGTGCAACTGTCCAGTGTCATATCCCAATAATTGCTTTCCTGCCTCAACTGGAGAAAGAAATGTCATTCCACATAAAGAACAATTTGACCTAAACAAGGAAAACGTTTTCTCTTGTCCTTCTTTCCTAAGGTTTTCCTTAGTTCCAAAGCTAATACTGTTAGTTCTAATAGTTTTGAGTAGTGCATATTTAGAGAACACCAATTCTACAATATTGGAGCTTTATGTTTTTTTTAAGTTTCTTTGGGAATATTTGAGTTATTAATTATGAATAGCATTGCTGGCTTCTTGGAGTATATTCTTTTTCCTGTTTATGTGTGTGATTTTTCAAAATTAAGGCTTTGGACTAATATTAAGAGAGTGGTACAGCTGATTTGATTGCTATTTGCAGTAAAATCAGCCTTAAAACAGAATGCTTTTGGACAAAATCTTGGGTTATTAAGTGCACAATAGAAATGTAATTATTTTCATTTTTTGTATGTGATTGCTTTTCTTGTTTCCTATTGGAAATAGAGTCCCCTTAATAGCATTGAGTGCTTAAGTACAACATATTTTCAGAGACTTTGCATGTCTTAGTTACATACTCTGCACATAATTAATTATAGGAAATGAACGTTTTGCTTCAGGGATAGGAGATGAAGCCTGAAATGTGCCAGAGTATACTTAGGATTTACTATAGGGTCCTTGCTGGGATATCAAGCCTCTGATTTTAGAACTCACAGAAAACTCTGCCTTCAGAACTATAGATCTGTATCTTCTGCTAACTGACATTCGTAAGCCCATCTCTGGAGCTGGAAGGAGGAGGAAGCAGTGGCTGTGTATGTTCCTGTGTATAAAACGGTTAAACTAAGAAGGGTTATAGAGATGTCAGTCTGCATTCTGCTGTTTACAGGTTTTATTTTCAAATGTCTAACTCTCCAGCCTATTTTTTAAACCATATGAACTCAATGGTTAGAAACGTGAAAATCGTGTTGGTATGAAATTATTGTAATTTAATTTTGCCATCTCTTTTATTTTGGCCTTGATCCATTGATAGTCACAGATGGAAAACTGATTGCTCTGATGGAGCACAGATGCACAGTCGGGGTTTGGTGCCTGTTTTTTTTGTTGTTGTTGTTTTTTAGTTAATTCATAGGCTTAGCAAAAAGCATCGTCAATTACTTTGGTCATTTTGCCACTTTCTAGCTGTGAAATCCTTGGATAACTAATGCAACTTTCTAATGTCTCAAGTTTACCTGAACTATATCCTCTCTACTTCACTGCTTATAAGGATAAATGGAATAAAACTGTGTAATATGGGCTTTATGTAAGTAACATAACTCAGGAGATTGAATTTGCAACTTAAGTGTTTACAGGGGCATTGGGTTTTCCTTTAGAAAGTGCATGGGTTTCCTGTGATCAAATATGAGTCACTGTTTCTATCCCAAAGTTTTGATTCAGATGCACAATTATGACTTTTCTATCACATGCACATTCAAGTTGATATTCCTTGTTAACAAGTACTTGAATGTATTTTAAGTGAAGATATTATTGTGCCAATTCCTTTTAAATCATCACGGTTTCTATGTGTATATCTCAAGCAGTAGCTTGTTAGCAGTGATTCCGATAATAAGCTACACCATTTAGTCAGGTTTGATTTGAAATAGGATAATCTCCTAATGTATCATTCCAACTAGGACTCCTTTGAGAATCAAAGGGGGAAGTAGTGAGATTGAAAGAGTGAAAGAGACAAACTAGAACTCCCTGAGAGCCACTGACAGAAGGTAGCACCCTAATTTAAAGTCTTACACACTGGCAAACAAATAGCTTGCATGTTGGCATATGCTCAAAAATGCTCAGTCTTGTTCTATTTCATTTTTTTTTTTTTTGTCGGTCGTGGGGCTTGAACTCTGGGCCTGGGCGCTGTCCCTCAGCTCTTCAGCTCAAGGCGAGCACTCTACCACTTGAGCTACAGCGCCACTTCCGGTTTTCTGGTGGGTTTTTATTGGAGATAGGAGTCTCACGGTTTCTCCTGCCCAGGCTGGCTTTGAACCGTGATCCTCAGATCTCAGCCTCCTGAGTAGCTAGAATTACAGGCGTGAGCCATCAGCGCCCAGCTAAGTCTTGTTCTCTTTCAATATCCAGTAGCTGGCTGCTCCTCATTTTCTAAGTCTTTTATGTTGATTAAGAGGGTAAATAAGTTTTGGTTTGGTATTGTTTCATTTTTAATTATTAGTATATTTTATTTGTCTTTTCTTCCTAGTCAACAAAAGAGGAAAATATAAGTTCAAACAAATATATTTAAATGCTTTAAAAAATCCCAGAAATTAGTGCCTGTAAATTGCTCCTTCTTTTACTTATCAATTCTCTGTGTAGTATAGGACTATGGATCCTAGCAAAACTGATTGCATATTGGGAGATCCATTGATTGGTGTCTAACCACAGATACTGTATCTTTTGAACTGATGATTAAATGTTCTCATCAGGAATGAACTGTCCTAAAGAAATGGAAGGTAGTTCCTAACAAAGATTTGAGATTGTTTTATGCTAAGTCTGTAGAGAACTAGTTAAAACAACCAAAAGTTGAGACAAGTTTTAGTTCTAGTGTAATTCAATTATGAAGGAGCAATGAGTCCAAATACGAAGATGAGTTGAACAGTTAAAAAACTCTGTAACTGCATATGAAATTCATTTTGCATAGGGATAGGTGGAAAATACTGTTTTACAATTTTAAATCATTTTTTCACGGCTCCTGTTATCTAATGTATTCAACCTCTGTGAACTTGACTTTTAAAAATTTCATTGAAAATTCATTAGATTATTAGATTAGCTCCCTCTCACTTCTCAGTGTTCACCCTAGGAGATGATTAGGTGCTAACCTACATTGGCCTCTTCCCCTTCTCTCTTGTTTATCTCTTGCTTGCTTCATTTCCATCAACTGTACTCTTTTTTTTTTTTTCTTTATTCTGGGAGCATCATTTCTTGGCGGTCATTTTGCTTTGCAGGTTTGACAGAAGTGGATTCCAGAGTTCTCAGAAGCACTCTGAAGATGACAATTTTCCTTCTTTCTTCATCCAAAGAGAGACTTGGGCTTGGCTAGACCTTCCTCCTTGGGTCACGTTTCCTGCAGAATTAGTCAATCTTGGATTCCCACAGATTGAATGAGCATTGGAGATTCTCTAGAGTCTTGGGCCCTCCTATGGTTGATGAGTGAATTGAGAGGTTAAATATCTTGAATGCTCTCTGGTTGGTTGGGAACTATATGAGTAATCCATTAAGTATAATTTTTGCTAAGCAAGGCAATTACATTCACATCAGTGAAGTAGTATTAATGTATGCGATTGGCCAAGAGATAGAAATAGTCCAATTATATAGAATTGGGAAATTGTTTTCATTAACATAGGATCCATTTTACTTGCACTCTGCTATATTGCTTTAGATTACGGTAATCATTTCCTTTGAAATCTACTAAATATGACATCAGAGGTAGCAGACCAAAATTTTGGAGAACTGTTGCTACAACTTCTGGGACTACTGATGGTCTTCCAGGCTCAGATCAGAATTTCTTTTCTGTGCCTTTTCTTCAACTTGAATGGAGGTCTTACAATCTTGCTCAGGTTTTTCCTGCTCACCAGTAATGCTCAACTATTTGACCGCATCTCCAGTCTCATATATTTTCTGGTTAGTTGGAGATAGTCTCTCAGGCAGTCTATTTGCTTCAAACCTCAAGGATCTTATCTTCCTGATTAGCTAGGATTAACAGGCACCAGCTACCAGCACTGAGCATATGTCAGAATTCACAACTCAGGATAATCTACCCTAGAACCAAAGCCTCTTCTGTGTTATATAGATCCCAAGTCTCCTCTTCCTTCACTCTCTATTTTTCTTGCCTCTTCTTTCTATCCAATTGCTTTTCTCAACTCTCAAGTTAGATGGTAAAAAAAAAGCTTATGATATTAGCTAAAGTTAATTATGTTATAAAAACCTGTCAACAATGTTCGACCTCTGTAAATCATCTTGACAAATAAATAAATAAACAAATAAATTCAAACCAAGCCTTAGGAGAAAATGCAAAAAAACAAACAAACTGACAAGATACAGCTTTGTTTACCCAAAATGATTTCAATTTTTAAAGGTACCTTTGTCTTATTATGCCCTATTTATGAAGACTGTATGGTTGTATTCTTGTCTAAACCATATCTTCTTTGGTTTTGGATGTGCCTACTCTAAATGTTATTCTCTTGCACACACACACACACACAATCACAGATGCATCTTTTGCATTACCATAGGAAACCTTAAAGCAATATTAAATTTATAGTTGTACTTTAATTTCACAAATTCTTATAAATTATGACTTGTTTAAATGTAAATATTTATGTCAGTTTGGGTATAGATTTGTTATTGGAGCTAATGTGTTGAAGGCTTGTGATGGTCAAATATACAATGTGGTTCATTATAAAAACATTTATTCTGAAAGTATAGGAGATAATTTCTAATAGTTTACAAATATTTATGCAAGAATCACTATTAATATTAATATGAATTGAAATCTGAGTTCTAAATAATCAAACCGTACAAAGAAATAAATTTGCTTTTCTCTTTTCAGTTTTCTTTTTTTTCATTTCTGTTAATATATATGCATATAAACCATGTGTCCTTGTGCACACATGCCATTATTAGCTCATTATGTATTATAAATCCTAGAGTTTTGGTGGTGAACTCGTGGAAATAATAATTGAACATAATTTTGAAATTTCAAGACTCAGGATAAATAGAGCTTACTAATATTAGTATTTTCATATGTAAATGTTGATACAGCCATTTATTGAGAAGAGACAATGTAAAGTACATTAAATTAAATAAAAACAATGAAAAATATGACTGGCACTGGATTTTCAGTCAGCATTAGTTTTTCTTGTCATTTTCTCTGTCTTTCCCCAAAACTTAATAAATATAACAGACTTTATATGAATACTTGTACTTTTTATTTCTGACAGTTTTGTGCACATTTGCCAAATATCTTGAGGCTATAGCTAATTGATTTTTGTAATTATGTCAAGTGAAGAGGAAAACTGACTCTGAATATATGGATTATTCCTATTCTCATTTTCAAGCTCACAGAAATTTTCTGTTTGTTTAGCATGACAAAAACATCTAGAACAATTTTATGGCTTCCTTTCTACACAACCTCATGTTTTGCTTCAAAACTTTAATATAATAGAAGTCTTTTCCACTACTTATCAGCAAATAATCTTTTTGCAACATAAAACAATTTAAGGCATACTTCTTTAAAGTTTTTCAAAACTATTTTACCTTTTTATTTTTAATAAAGTTAACACAGTAGCAATTCCTTCATATTTTCCTCTAATCTCCACACTACAATAAAATTCTAATTTGACCAAAATTATTGCTGCCACTTCTGGTTTTTAAAGCTGCTTTTATATGCTATACTAAAATGCATTTTCCTCTCTCTTATGTTTATTATAGAAAATTCTACAATAGATAAGTATGTTTTCATTTTTGAAAAAGGTCAGAGAGGAAACTCATAGTGATGTAATAAACATTTAATTCTCCTGGAGATTTTACATACTAGCAATGATTTTCAGATTGTTCGGTTTCTCACTTAAAGTAGACTTGTGTTCCAGAATTAATCTATTAATGTGCCTTTAATCAGCAGTGCTAGCTCCACAGGTTTAAAAAAAATATGGATTAAAGGTCACTAAATTGTTGGTGCATTCAAAGGCAAATCAGGACTTTTATTGTATATTTAGAATTGCTATTGAAAATAGGTTATAGCTACAGTTCTTTTACAGTGTTCAAAGAACTCAGTGAATTGCTCCATTTACCTTGTACACCCTAACACAAATATAACCAAGGGAGATATCTCCCCCAAGTCATACTTCCTCTCTCTATGAAAGCATACATGATTATTCCATAGAAGTTAATGAAAGCATGGACTGGAAATGATTGAATCTGTCTGTTATGAGAATGATGTATAACTTTATAATCATAGCAATCCATTAAAGACAATGAAATGACTTCCTTAAGCATTCATAACCGATAAATCAGTGATGTGACGCTCCTTGTAGAGAACCCTAATAAAGTTGGTGCACTGAAGACAAGTCCATGTTTAACAGTGTTATAAAAATGTACCCAGAAGACCTGGTCTTTGTTGTTAATTTCTTCTCTTGTGAACTGTTATTTTGTTGTTGTTGATGTTGTGTGTGTGTGTGTGTGTATGTTTTCTTCTTTTGTGTGTCAGTTCTGGGACTGGAACTCAGGGCCTGAGCTTCTTCACTAATTAAGCTAGCTTTTTTTTTTCTTTTTGGTAGTTAATTGGAGCTAAGTGTTTCACCAGCTTTCCTGTTTGGGCTGGCTTCAAGCCTAGATTGATCCTCTGATCTCCTCCCTCTCAGCAGCTAAGATTATAGGCATGAAGCACCAGTGCCTAGCCCTTATTAACTGTCCATTATTAACTCAATGAAAGAAGTTTTCATGCATCTCATGCACTTACTCTCCAACAATGTCACTTTGACAAATGAAGAGTCATTCTCTCTCTCTCTCTCACTCTCTTTCTCCCCCTCTTTCCCTGTCTCCCCCCCCCCCCCCCCCCGGGGGCTTGAACTCTGGCCTGGGCACTGTCCCTCAGCTCTTCAGCTCAAGGTGAGCACTCTACCACTTGAGCCACAGCACCACTTCCGGTTTTCTGGTGGGGTATTGGAGATAAGAATCTCGCAGCCTTTCCTTCCCGGGCTGGATTTGAACCGTGATCCTCAGATCTCAACCTCCTGAGTAGCTAGGATTACAGAAGTGAGCCACCTACACTTGGCTAAGACTTAATCTCTTTAAGGGCCCTTTCTGAGTTTCAGCCCTTTCAGGAATCACTGGGGGGTGGGGGCAGGGAAAGAATCACTGGAGTCCTTGATAATCTATACAGGGCCTGACCCATTGGTATACTACAGTAACAATAATGATAATGGAGCTGGGATTTGATTTCCCATCACCTTGAAAACATAAGTGAAATAAGTGAAACACTTCTAGTGAGTCGATATTAAAGATGATATCACAAATGGTGACCGGTGGCCTTGTTTGCATGACATGCTGTCAGTAACAAATAGGAAACAGCAAATAAGCACAACATTTCACCGATAAAGTTATCTCCATTTGATGATGAGTACATTGTACAAGTTTGTGAAGCTAGCACTGAAACCTGATTTCCCATCATTCCTGGGGAATTATATACCATTGTTTAGCAATGTTGTTGTCCATAGTCCTAAATGAAGCTTTCTGATTCAATCTTTGTCTTCCTTGATAAAACCTGCACTTGGGTTCTTATTATTTGTTTGGTTGGTTGGGTGGTCATGGGGCTTGAAATAAGGGCCTGGGCACTGTCCCTGAGCTCTTTTTGCTCAGTGGCTCATACTTTGCCACTTTGAGCCACAGCACTACTTACAGTATTTGGGGGATTAATTGGAAATAGGAGTCACATGGATTTTCCTGCCTGGGCTGGCTTTGAACCATAATCCTTAGACCTGAGTAGCTAGGATTACAGATGTGAGCCACCAGCCTGTGGCTTCTTATTTTAGAGTGGATAGGAATGATCCAGACTTGTGTCATATGTATTCCATGTATTCCTTGTTTTATCTTTTCCACACAAAGGTGGGAGAGCTTAATTAGTCATGTTCATTATACCGAATGTTAAGGACATTCACAAGATCTTCATGTTATTCTAGGATGATTCTACACACAAAATATGATATTCTTCTCTTATTGTTAAAGTAAGTTAGAATTGAATCATCTAAATTGATTTTATACCTTACTTTCATTTGACATATTAAAACATGGAATTTGTAGACCACACATGCTAATTCCTTCCTTCCTGAAGTTGTGTTTTCTTCTAATTTTTTAGACATCTAAGCATTATTTCTGAGCATGGTTTATGCTTTTCTCACAGTGAAAGAACATACACAAGCAAGAACTATATTATCATGACAAAAATATATTAAGTGGGGGAAAGGATATAGCACATTATTTGTAAGAACTCTTCCTTATATTTGGAGACATGATGCAGGAGGAAAAGGAAAAGGTTGCTTCTATCAATATATTTTCAGTGTACATAGATGTCAATACGTAAGGTGATATATATTCTCCAGCTGAGAGAAGGGACTCTATAAAAAAAGAGACAGAGGAAAATGTCAAATAATAACAAAAGCAAATAATACACAAATTTAAGAGGGAGAGTAACCTTTAGGATGCTTTACAGCTATGTGTGGTCCAGCTCTCTGCTGGATCAGGACCAGGGCTTCATCCTGTTCCATGTCAAATGCTCTCTGCAGGACACTGTGCAGGAAAGGCACAGAAGAGCGATGGATAGGTCACTGGTGCTAATGTCAGCCAGACACATGACTTTATCCTCTCAGTGGGGATATTTGGTGAATGAAACATTTCTTGTTTTTAAAATTTGCCCAGAATGGTTGAAAGTCGCCATTCAGAAGAAATCACACCACAATCCTCTCTTGTTGATTAGGAAAATGACAATAATTTATTTCTCCACTCTGAGGTTATATTTCAATAATATCTATACTAACCTTTGTTGGATCCTCAGACAATCATATCCTAGACAGTGGTATCTCTCTGGGAGAATGAATTGAATACTAAATTTTCTGGAGCATTCTACATGGCATTTTTCCTTTCCTATGTAAGCTTGAATTTTGTTTTGAAAGGCAATTTTATGCTAATGGTCACTAAGATCTTAGTAAAATGGAGAAATCCTTTGACATAATAGGGAACAACGTTTTGTTATTGTTTTGCTAGGATTTCAAAAGAAATTTAAAAAGCAAAAATGCCTGTAAAATAGATCTTTCAGGATTCTATTCCTGCTGTAGTTGGAAATTAGTTCATATCTATTAGAGTTTTCTTGATATTAATATTCAATTTCATGTTTCTTCTTTATGTCCTTCTGACTGATTATTTATTCATCTCTGTTTGAAACAGTAAAGAGGAAAAATGCTGGAAGCTAGAACAAGTCACTGCTTTATATTATTTTTAAAAATTTCACTCAATGCATTTAATCACGAGGGGAGTATTGTTTTGTGTGCTAGTCCAACTGAATAATAGTTATGTGTTTCATATCCAGCTTTTACCACACAAGTTTTTAACCCTAAGTAGCCAACATTCCATCAGTAATAATCACAACTAGCTAAGTATAAGAGTAGAGGAGAAAACCGCTTTTATGGGATGCCTTTGATACTCTAGTACAGATATGTGCTTTCTGGCTTCTTTCTAAGTCCTGTCCATATAAATTTTGGAGTTTGTGAGAAAGGAAAAGAAAAACAAAGATGATGTTTGTGTTTTACCCTTTCTGCCAAGTTCCGTTAGGCAGGCTGAACTGCACTGGTCTGATTTGAACATGTTTGAATTTTCCCTGTTTGCTCGCTGTGTTGTATCTACTCGCTGACTCAGCACTCCATTGGTCATCTGAAAAGATGAAACTTCTTGTTTGTGTTTACTACTGCGCTGTGTATTTTATTTCTCCATAAATCTCAAACTGTCTTCTCAGTAGAGTTGTTGGGAAGCTCAGAGGAACATTTGGAAAGTACAATCATGTATACGAGATCGCCCAACATGAGTCACACTTTGGTGGAATACTGTCGGGGTTATACAATGATAAATAAAAAAAGGGGAAAAAAACAACCCAAACTTTTGCCTTCTTGAAGTTCATTTCTACAGTGGGAGATACACAATAAAGATCTGGTGAAATTATGAAAGGCTATAAAGAGAAAGAACTAGGGAAAGAGCATAATAAGGGAGTCGAAACTAAAAAAGGATGTGAATTCAGATTAGCAGGTCAGGGGGGTCCACTCAGAGATGTTGTCATAGAGTAGAGACGAACACGGGGTGGCTATGTAGAGAGATCCTTACAGGCAGGAAAGGAGGAGAGAGAGAAGTGAGAGGAGAGAGGGAGGAAGGGGAAGGCAACCAGAATGATTATGGAAATAGTAGGTGTGGGAGAGTCACCTAGACGCAGATGGACAGGCAGAGAGGAAGCCTGAGCAATGACCTTTCTAATAACCAGCAACCATGTTCCTGTATCTACAATGAGGCAAGCAGTGGTGGAAACGTAGATGATTACTGCAAGAGAGTACACATGAGGAATCACATTGCAGTACAGTGTTGATAATTTAATCTGTCCGATTGTATTGTAGGAAGTCATGCTAGAAGCTCTATTTTGCCATTAGAAACAGCTCCTGACCACATGCACTGTATGACAGGGGATGCTTGCTCCTAACAGCTCTGCTCTTCAGAGCCTCTCCATGCATGTGTGTGTAATCCTAGGATTCTTCGATCCAAGTGATAAGATTTGTAGGGAAGAACTTTCTTATGTGATCCAGGTGGAGGACAGGTGCATGCCCAATTGATTTGGTGCCAGTGATTGGTTTATAGTCTGTGGTTGGGGGAAGCTAAGTTTTGCTGTAGAGGTAGGGTTTTTTTTGGTATTTCCTTTTTTTCTTTTTCTTTCTTTTCTTTTCTTTTTTTGGGTACTGGGGATCAAACCCAGGACTTTGCATTTGCTAGGCAAGCGCTTTGCACGGAGCTATATCCCAGCCCAGAGGTAGTTTTTACATCGTTGAGTTTCTGGTGTCATTTGTATTAGAGATTGAATGTGGGGTGGGAGCACTTAACATTGTGTTTCCCGACTACTTACCTTGCCCTTGTCTCCTGACTTCACTGTGGGTGTTTGTGTATATGACTGTACCAGGAGTAAAGTCAGACACAGCCTGAGACAAGCATCCCTTTGAATCTTCTTGAAGATGATAATTGGTGAGAGGTTGATCTATGGTGGTCTGTGCTGGCCTAACTAAAGAGCCTCAAGACTCATACATGGAGTGTAGAACTGGGACCCAAGACACACACACACACACACACACACACACACATACACACACACACACACACAGCTGAGCCAAGAGAACCACAAAGAAACAGAGCTAACACTTGACAGTACTGTGATCAAATTGCGCCCAGAGTCTGCCCTGTCTCCAGATTCATTATGTGAGCCAATAATTGCCTGCTTTAAGGTTGATTTAGGTTTTATTTTTATTTATTCCACATTGAGCATCCCCACTGATGAAATAGGCAATCAATAAATCTCTGCTTCATGACCTTTGGAGCTGTTGATTACTGTGCAAGAACGGGTCACATTCCTTGTAGCATTTTGTCTTCGTGTTTGAAGGGATTGTAGTCTAAAAACAAAAAGGCACACATTTCAGCTTCAGGATGAACAGCAAGCCACACATTTGAAGCAAGAGAGTAATTTATTGTGAAGGCTTAGTATGAAGCTCAGGAGACTGAGCCATATCAGCTACAAACCATCATTCAAAGAATTTACTTAACATATCTGAATCCTTTTCTATCTTGAAAAAAATATGGTAAGTTATTTTGACTCATAGATTTCCATTAAGCAAGATAATCCCTACAAAATAACAAGAACTCTGCCTAGCATGTAAAGAAACTATCATAAATAATTTTTCATTATTGTCTGTTTTCAGTCTGACATCAGGGAAGTCCGATAAGAGGGAGTGAGTTCTTTCATCTCAATTATGATTTCTAGGATGAAAACAAAGGAATCATCTGTGCTGAAGAAGCCAATGGATTTCTGAGTTGATTTTGAAGTGTTTTTTATCCCTCAGATATGTAATTAAAAGGTTATTTGCATTTTAAAAGGCATCTGATCACTGGGAAATGTTTTCTACAAAATAGGGAAAGATGAGATACCTAGAGGAATGGTTGTCTAGACTTGAGTGGTCATGAAAAAAATCAAATGCCAAATTTGGATAGAGGAATTATGTTAGAGATGTACTCTGAGTGATTGCTTCCAAGTACTGCTTCCTCTAATGCATGCAGAAGGCTATAATTGAGGAAGCTTCAGGGAGCTGCACTGGTACATTGAAGAAAGATCGATCTTTCAAACTCATTTTCTGAGGACAAAATTCATATATGTGCACAGAAAAGAAATGACACATCCAGAAAAGCACAAAAGGAATGAAATTGCTTCATGATTCTACTACTATTGGTTTAACATGGCAAATATAATAGATAGACTTGGTTTTTATGACATGTGGACACATATGTAATCATTTGTGGTAATTCCTACGTTGTACCTGTACTCACACGTGTTTTTAATATGCACTTCACATGCTTATTTACTAGTCATTTTAAGTTCTAGATGCATTTATACTTAATAATTCTTTGCCTATGTCATCTAATCTATTCTTTCCTAAACCCCTCAGCCGTACACTTCTTTGTCATGTCTGCCTTGGTGAGTGGCAGCAAATTCAACACTTGGGAAAACCAGGCTTGTGAAGCAATGCCTAAAGTTTCTTTAATCATGGACCTCAGAACCCATCTGATAAATCCCACAGTTTCTACTTCCTATGTAGTTGAATCTCCATCTCCATCGATCTCCCTAGTTCAAATGCCCATCATCTCCAATACCAATTGCTTTAACAACCCTATATCTTGAATACCTGTGTCCTTTGACTTTACTAAAGCAGCCTCTTCAGTAGAATTGGAGTAATATATAGAATATCATGTACCTATGATGGCTAAAATACTTCAATAGCTGCATTCAATAGTTCTTAATACAAAACATAACATCTTTACCACGATCGACAAGAGTGTAGAATTTTAGACACCTCTTCACTACCCTTTCCTCTTTTTATCATGTCTTTTTCTGTTGTTCAAATACATGATGCTCCTTCTTCCTTGGGACTGTTGACGTCATTGCTTTTATTCAGAAGATTTCCTGCATTGTCTTATGCCTCCCTGTTCTAAACAAATGCAGTTTCTCGCTCAAGTCCTTTTTCTTTAGAGATGAAATTATACTTACTTTTCCTTTGAATGGTGTGTTTCCTTCATAGCAATAATCCAACTGGAAACTCAAAGATATTAAGCATGTAATACTTCATGTAACATGTATCTGATGCTACCCTACTCTCCACAAGGTTGGGGAATCTGAATTATCTTGCCAGAGACATATCTCTATTATTTAGTATGTCTGCTAAGTGCCTTAATTGTATTATAAACTAGCCCAGTTTAAAAACTTAGTTTAAAAACTAAGGTTTTTAACGTCTACTTGTTATTCTGCTATAACAATGGGAAATTTCTTTACTCAAGACTCAAGTGTTGGAGTTTTTATCTTTATTGTTACAATGAATTTAGGAATGTACTGTATTGAAGGTTCTATAATTTATATATCCCAAAAGAAGACTCCATAGTAGAGCATTCTCTTGCAAGTGATTTATTAGGATCAGTACCAAAGAAAAGTACAAGGAATGAGAAAACAGAGGTAGGAGCAAGGAAAGACGTGCTGGCTGAGAAAGTCCCTGTTCAGTTTCCACAAAAAAGCAACCGCATGGCAGTCTTTGTGAATAGAAAGAAGAGGCCTGGGCTATTATACCTATTCAGCATTCTTCTTGAGCAACAGATTGCTGACAGACTTGTGTGTGTGTGTGTGTGTGTGTGTGTGTAACACACAGGTGTGAGCCTGCAGTGATTGGTCTGTGAAGGAAACCTAGAAGAAACAGGAACAGCATTGGGTGTGGGGTAGAGTGAAGGAGGCTGCATGGACGAGTTTTCCCAGAGATCTTAGGTCTCTGATATGTTTGATATGTGAGCCATGGGAAGAGCATGTTCAGAGGAGAAGGAGCAAAAGCACTGTAAGAAATTGTTTAGCTTGCTTTGGAGGAACGTTGAGGGTGATAAATAAAATAAAGACTAATAAGTATTTTAAGGATTGTAAAAGTGTGTTGGACCCATGCCATGAAGAATTTTAGTTATAAAACATATCACTCAGCCAGGTACTGGGGGGCTCAGGCCTACAATCCTAGCTACCTAGGAGGCTGAGATCTGAGGATTACTGTTCGAAGCAAGTTCAGGCAGGAAGATAATCCATGAGACTTTTATTCAATATCTGGAAGTAGAACTGTGGCTCAAGTGGTAGATTAGTGGTCTTGAGCAAAATAAGCTGAGGAACAGCACCCAAGCCCTGAGTTTGAGCACCAGGACTGGCACATCACTTGACCACACACCCATCATTAAATGAAGAGTGTTATTCATTTATTATATGTGTAAAATATTGGGACAATTTGAAAAATCTGACAATTTGAAAGATCATTACTATTACTGTATATTATTAATTGGGATCGTGTTGATTTGGGGAAGCACAAAATTATTGGGGCATTTTTTCCTGATGTTGAGGAACTTACAATATATGAAAACCAGCATACACCTAAACAAAATAATCTCTCTCTCTTTTTCTCTCTCTCTCTCTCAGATTTTTATATTACATGAATATTTCAAGGAAGGAATGTTCTAAGACATATCCAAACATATAAAAATTGAATAAAATTCTCAAACGTTACGTTTATATTGTTATATGCCATGAAAGTCAAATGTGTGTTTTAAAATGAAATTCCAGGCAAAATAGTACAAATATTTGTAAATGATAATTTAACTCTTGGAAAGATTCATAAAGTATACCATGATTCCTAAATCATAAAGATAATACTTAGTTATTGATTAATTTTCCTTATTTGTAAAATGATGTTGGTTACCTCCTTATCTCCTGGGGATGAACCAATTGAAAAGTTAATTAGTTAATGTTTATAGAGTCTTTTTTAAGCCTTTTAGATGAAAGGTGCAATGTAAATCCAAAACATTAATCTCTAAGTGTGAAATATGCTAATTGCTAATCTCTGTATCTCCAGAGAGACATTTCTGGAGATTTATACCTTCCCATGAAATACCTGGCACAATTGTTCTATGAGATAGCATGATTTTAGTTGAACCATTACAATTCTGTGGTCATTACCTGTGTCGAGGATAGGTTGAGTATATGTGTAACATTTACACATTTGGCATTTTACTAAATTCAATGTTCATTTATTGACATAGCAAATAATAAGCAGATTTGAATAACTGATCCATTATGCTGTTTATTTGTGCTGCCACATAGATAAAATTTTATTGCTTTCTTCTCATTTTGTTTTGAGATTGAGGAATAGGGATACATTGAGAAGATTTTAAAGAGTTTGGATGAAGAGCAGATATACACAAATTTTTTTTCTTTTTTTTTTCTATTTTACCATTAGTCCTATTATGTATTCATTAGCTCTGTTAGGCTACAGAAGGAAGAAGCCCCTCATGGTGGTAATATTTTTCTACTCACATAATTAATGATAGCTGTACCATTGATTGGCTGACTACATTTATCAGGCATGAAGTTTGATTGTATTATATAGATTACTAGGATCCTGTTATTAACTCATTGCAATCAAGGTGGACCTCTGGAACTGAAATGTCAGCAAGGGAGGTCAAAAATCAGGTCTTTGAATAGGTCACAGAGACATTTCAAAGCAGGCCATGGAGCTCATTAGTTATTTCTTTAACCCTAATATTATGCTATGTCTCCAAAATACTTCCTTTCCAGTATTACCCCTGTATTACTTATAGATCCTACTGAGTCCAAACTGTACAAGAGAATTGTCGTAAGAAAAGGAAAGTTGAAGAAATTCTCAATAGAAGCAGTGTTCTTTGCCAAGGTTTTCTACATGAGCTGCTTAGCTGGTTTCTTGCCAAATCAATAAGCATAAACATTGAAATTGCAAAGAGAAGAGTCCAAGACACAAAGCTGGTTTTTTGTTGGGCTCATGTGGAAAGCATATAGCTAAAGACTCAGTACATGTAAACTCCTTTAAGAACAGCAGTCCCTGGCTCTTTATTAATGTTTGAAACAAAGTTCTTTATATTCTATCTCCATAAATTAGACAAAATACCTTCACAGGGCATTTTAAATGAACATTTAAAGTGACTAGCCATTTATAAAAATTGTAGTCCTTATAAAATTTTTGAGACGTGATTACAATATATCTCTACTCCTTTCTCTTTCTTTTTTCCCTCGCTTTTTGTCTGCCTTCTTGCCTCTTCCATTCATGTGCATACCCACATACATTTCAATGGATCGAATTTGTTAACCCTGCATGTTTTCTGATGTGAAAACTATACTTGCAGAAAGTGCTTTAGAGTGCTCAGACATAATAAAACCCATGTTTTTTTGTGTGCAAAGACTTTCTTAACTTTTCACTCGCTCAATTCTGTATTCACACCCTGCCTCTTACAAACATTCTCTCCCTGCTCTACATATGACTGTATCTATAGAATTCTTAGCTGATTATTAATGTTTGGATGTCTTTGACTTTATTGCATTGTTTACTTGTATTTTTATCTGAAGAGCACCTGCTGAGATCTCACATTTCAACTCAAAGTTAAAAATCCTTTAAGAAGTGTTTTTTATTTGCTCCAAAAGAACTCCTTGTATAGTACTCCCTACATATAATAATGCACTGTAAACTTTATTTGGTACATTGCATTGTAATTATTTACTATATTTTCAAATCTTTAAAACCTCTGTTTGTGGGGCTGGGAAGTTGACTCAGTGGTACAGTGCTTGCCTTGCATGCCTGAGGCCCTGCATTCGATTCCTCAGCACCACATAAGCCAAAAAAGTTGGAAGTTGCACTGTGCCTCAAGTGGTAGAGTTCTAGCCTTGAGCTAAAGAGCTGAGGGATAGTGCCCAGGCCCAGAGTTCAGGCCCCATGACCAGCAAAAAACAAACAACAAAAAAATCAACAACAACAAAACCCTCTCTCCTGTGTTTGTGCCTTGTCTTGTTCGTGGTGACTATCACAATTCTACATGTTATAAGTTAGTTATATAGGAAGTTCAAAGGGGAATTTGTCTTTTTTGTAGTCTGTAGAAAGGCCATAACAGAATTAGACATAAATCAGATCTAGTATTCATTTATTCAGTCTTACAAAGGGATTTCTTCAGTCTACTTTCGATATGTATTTGTGATAATCAGATATTAATGGATAGGTTAACAAATTAAATGACAATAAACCATGGTTTCAGTGTTTATCTGTTGGCCTTTTACATTGCTTTCTGTGTGATAGATGGCTTATGCATTTGCTCTGTTTCTAGTTCACTTCTAATGGGAAAGACTCATAGGCCTTTTAGTACATTTCAGTTTCAGTTGCCATTGCTTCTGTCATACCTAAATTATGTCACTATTGAAGCCAAGGCCCCTATGTTCCAATATATGCTGTCTAAAGTGGCTCACTTGCTAGTTTAGATTCCTGCACAGGAAGAGATGGCAATTCACAAAATTTCCTAAAAATTCAATTATTTTTCCATTGTTTTTTTATGCTCTACAAGTTCTCTGAAAAATTGATGTCACAGTGAATCTAGCAGTGTCTCTACAACTATCCACAGCCTGCTCTCCAAGCAAGCTTTCCCAAACACCCACACCCTGACCATGGCTGATCCTTCTTTCAGTTATGATGAAATGTGTGCCACCTGTTAGAACTCTGTCTGGATCATACAATTCAAGAACATTTTAATACTGTATCCCATAGATTATAAGAATGTTTGGCTTTAAAGGCCATCAGAAAGAGTTTAGATTCTCTTGATTCTTCTGAGGAAAGAGCCAAAGCCCCTGAGGGGGAAAAACACACCTGTAACTTGAGACTATTTATGTATCAAGAAGTGGGAGATATTGTTGGTAGGAATGGAAACTGGTGTAAACACAGTGGAAGGCAGTTTGGAGATGCTTCGAAAAATTAAACCTAGAACTATTCTATGATCCAGTGATGCTATTCTTGGACATTTATTCATAAGATTACAAGTCAGGATACAGTAAGAAAATTTGAACAGCCATGTTCATTGCTATATTGCATACTGTAGGCAAGTTTTGAGTACAACCCAGATACTCTTAAATGGATGAACGGATTAAGAAAGTGTTTTATATCTGTATCTATGTATCCATTTTTAGAATCTAGTGAACACTTTTTACACTGTATACAGTGAAATACCAATATATAGATATTTCCAAGAAATAATTTGATGATCATTTACTGTGAATTAAGGCACATACATTTTTGTGTTCATACATTTTCTAAAGAGTTAAAAACTTGGAAATTTTGAACTTCACCCCAGGGGATGTGGACAGAAGGGAACCCTGCTGTATTGTTGGTGGGAGTATAAACTTGTTCAACCACTTTAGAAAGTAGTATGGTGATTCCGCAAAAGACTCCACATAGAGCTCCTCTATGACCTAGCAATCCCACTTTTGCGCATTTACCTGAATGATCACAAACAAGACCATACTAAAGCTACCAGCACAACTATGTTTACTGCAGTAGCATTTACCATAGCTAAGATATGGAACCAACCCAGATGCCCCTCAGTTGATGAATGGATCAAGAAAATGTGGTATATATACACAATGCCTCCATCAGAAAGAATGACATTGCCTCATTTGTTAGGAAATGGAAAGACTTGAAAATAATTACATTAAATGAAGTAAGCCAGGCCCAAAGAAACATAGGTCCCATGGTTTCCTTTATTCGCAATAACTAGTATATGTCTGAGACAAGCAGAAAAGGTCAGATAAGTTGATGTTAGGTGAAATGAACCTTAAGATATGTATTCAAATGTTTTTTTCTTTCTTGCTATTGTTTCTAACATATTTATAAGATTATCTCTTTGTTGCTTTGTATGTCCCTCCCCCACGGTATAACCCCTGCTTTCACTGTATTTGATGTTGGTATAATTTGTGAAGGGGAAGGGAAAAACAAATCGTTTAAATGGGGATACAGGTGGACCCATTGCAACAATGAGATGTACAAGACGTTATGTCGAAAATGAACTGTACAACTTTGGCATGGCTGGCAGGGGGATGGGAAGAATGGGAAGGGGAACAAAGGAGGAGGCAACAATGCTTGATAAGATGTGTACTCATTACTTTGCCCATGTAATTGTAACCCTTGGTATGGTATTTTCACAATAAATAACTAACTAAATAAAATATTTTTAAAAGAATATTTATGGAATGATTTAAAACTGAAATTTGTGTAACAACTTCAGAGACATCAGTAATCAATGTATTTTGTAGGGCTAACTTTTATTTCTATTTATTTATTTATTTAATTTGGTGGGTCACGGGGCTTGAACTCTGGGCTTGGGCACTGTCCCTGTGCTCTTCATTTTAAGGCTGATCACTCTACTGCTTGAGCCACAGCGCCACTTCTGGTTTTCCACTGGTTTGTTGGAGATAAGAGTTTCACAGACTTCCTGCCCAAGCTGGCTTTGAACTGCAATCCTCAGTCTCAGCCTCCTGAGTATCTAGGATAACAGGCGTGAGCCACAGGCGCCTGGCAAGGCTAACTTTTATGAAATAGTAATACCTACTTATTCATTCATTTATTTTTGTATATATTTTTATTGTAAAAATAGAGAGGGGTTACAATCACATGAGCAAGGTAATGAGTCCATTTCCTATCGAGCATTGTTACCTGCTCCTTTGTTTTTCCCTTACCATCCCTTCCCTCCTCTCCACCCCAACCTGTAAAGTTCGTTTTGAGCATAATGTCTTGTACATCTCATTGTTACCATGGGTCAACCTGTATCCTTATTTCCGCATTTTGTTATTTCCCTTCCCCTCCCCAAATTAGAAAAATGTATATACAAGATACAGGGCACTGGAATCAAATACAGTGGAGGAAGCACATACAAAAGAAACAAAAAAAATCACATGGTACATTATAAATACATTAATAACAACAGAAAGAAGGTAAAACCACTGTGTGCCTATCTTGGGGTTTATTCATTCATTTATTAGATATATGTGCTATATTGGGCAGTGGGAATTTAGAAATGAATGGAACAGATTAAGCCACTAGCTTTATAGAGGTTATATTCCACTTGGAGAGACAAAAAATAAAGCAAAATGTGCATATTTGTATTACATTTAACACACCCACCTATATTTGTGTTAAAGTAATTAAAAGGTTAATAAGATAAGCAATATATAAATTAAAAATAACAGTTTAAAGCCCAAAAGCGCATGTATTTAGGTAGAAAATATGTTTGACACATGAGGCCGTGAATTCAGGGTTTGTGGTCATCCTAGCTTGAAAGTTTTATTGTAGGAAATAAGAGTGAAGCCTGAGGAAGCATACGTTTAAAGACCTCAGTGATCAATGCATTGCTTAAGTTAAAGCATTTAGATGCATTAGTGTGCTAGAATGTTGAACAGATTTACTCATCCTCAATAAATATCAATAGAAGGACCTTCCTGAAAGAAAATTTATTCAACAAAATCTGATAAATCAATGGGAGAACCAAGTGTGAGTGTTGATTCATAGATTTCCTCCCAAACAATTTTGGGAAAAGGAGTTTTCAGTGACAAAGTAAGCACATCGATTTTTTTTTTTTTACTGTAAAAGAAGCCCATACAGATTTTCAGGCAATCTGTTCATTGATAGATGCCTTAAAATGCTTGAAAAGTGACAGCTGCTTCCCAACATTGTAAAGTCGCTTGTAGTGCTATGCTCTGTCCTGAGAATGAGATTGCCACACATAGACAGAGAGAGAAATTTACCCTTGTGTTCACTGTGCTTGAAGGGCAAAAACATAGACAGGATCTACAAGCTGTGGTAGTTATTTGGTAAATATTCTTGTCAAGTGAATACAGGACCTGATACTATCCTGCAAGACATCTAAATTGAAGTCTATAATATGAACTCAGTAGTTCCTATTTTCAGGGAAAAAATGATACATTTCTGTACTGTATTGCAAAATCCCAAATGTGCCATCTTCTTCTCATATGCTGTGCTATTTCTAGCTATTTGTTATTTTGTAAATTTTATTGTCAAGGTGATATACAGAGGGGTTACACTTACATAAGTTAGTGATCACATTTTTGTCTATTTTCCTGTATTTTCTCCCTCTTTCCCTCCCCATTACAACCCCCACCCCCAAGATGTACAGATCATTTCCTACATATTGTCTTATGAGTATCACTATTGCATAGGTTCCCCCTTTGTCCTTTATCTCACCATTTTGTTGTTCCCCTTCCCTTCCTTAGTTCAGATAAATGTATATACAATACCCAGCTTACCAAAATCAAATGCAGTGATGGAGGGAAACACAAAAGAAAAAAGAAATCTCATAGTACATTGAGAATAACAATAACAACAACCCTCTTGTGTCCATGTATCAGAGTTAATTCACTTAGCAACATCTTGTATGGTCATATGTACATAGCTATTGAGCTATTCTGCGCATCTGCTAAGATTATCCTAGATGTATACTAATTATTACAAATAAGGGAAACCATGGGGCCTATATTTCTTTGGGTCTGGCTTATTTCACTTAATATGATTTTTTTCTCAAGTCCTTCCATTTCCTTACAAATGGGGTGGTGTCATTCTTTCTGATGGAGGCATAGAATTCCATAGTGTGTGTTTGTGTGTGTGTACCACATTTTCCTAATCTATTCCCTCTGGATAAATCTACCTGGCAAAAACTCAACAGAGAAACCTCAGATCTACACAACTGCATAGACAAACTAGACTTAACAAACATCTACAGAATATTTCACCCAGTAGCATCAGAATACATGTTTTTCTCACACATGGAACATTCTCCAAAATAGACCATATTTTAGGCCACAAAACAAATCTGTCCAAATTCAGAAACATTGGAATTATTACCTGCATTCTCTCAGACCACAATAGAATAAAATTAGAGCTTATCACCAAAAGTCACCAAAGAAAACTCCGTAATGCATAGAGACTTAACAGCACATTGTTGAATCACCAGTGGGTCATTGAAGAGATGATAAAGGGAAATTCAAGTGTTCATGATACTTAACAAAAGGGATCACACAAATTACCAGCTCCTCTGGGACACAGCAAAGGCAGTACTCAGAGGAAAATTTATAGCCCTGAGTTCCTACATCAACAAACTGGAGAGATCTCAAACCAACAATTTAATGATGCATCTGAAGCTCTTGAAAAAGAGCAGCAAGCCAAACCCCAATCCAGTAGACAGAAACAAATAATTAATATTAACTCCATTAAATAAATTAGCTATTTCTTTACATTTTTGGAAACACTTTCATTTTCTTCTTTGTATGTTTTCAGTATGGTGGGTGTTTTTTTTAAACCAAATGAGACAGAAAAGCTCAAAATTAATCTCAGCACATTTGCACTTATTACACATTTGTTCTTGATATATTTACATGCTATTTATAAATGCAATACACATTGCAAAGATATTGAAGAAAAATTGCTTTCTAGGATACAACTAAAATGTTGAAAACAACTCTGAAATTTCACAAGGAAAGATTTATTTTTATTTATATTTAATACCTCTTTTTCTCAATTAGACTTTTTTCATAGAAGTTACGTGATTTTAAATAGCATTGTTCCTAACTTATCAACAACACAGCAAATTTATGTTTTCATACCTGTGGCTTGCTTACTGGAAAAATAGGAGTTTGGGTGTAACAGCAGCATGTGAATGAACATGAAATTCTTTTCTGAATTTCCACTACTGATAGGTAATTCCTTGCAATATGTGTTAACTTTGTTTGTGGAAGTCCTGATGCTTCTTCACTGGGTTTTCATCCAAAATAACATTTCTTCAAGAGCCTTTGATTTACTGATTTAAATTCCTTTAGATCTATTGAAAAGATGAGGTTCTCATTTCAATTGTTCTGTCTTCTTAAGTCTAAGAAATCAAAGTTATATTCCCATGTTACTAATAAAACATCCTATATTATATTTAATTTATGACACAATTTGAACTTATAGAAGTCAAAAGCATTGTACTTAACAGTACAACATGAGAGAAAGTTTCAATATTCTGCTAAACATACATGCCATTGTCCCATTTCATCAGACTATGTTAGCAAACAGAAATTAAATATTACTCTATGTAGGTAATGTTCTTTTATGTTTGTTTTTGTTTGTTTTTGCAGTGGAGGGGCACTCCGGTTTGAACCTAGGGCGTAGGCCCTGTCCCTTAGCTTTCTCTGTCAGGGATTGTGCTCTGCCCCTTGAGCACAATTCTACTTGCAGGTTTTTTTTTTTGGTAGTAATCAGAGATTTAAAAGTTTCATGGACTTTTCTACCTGGGCTAGCTTTGAACTGTGATCCTTAAATCTCATCCTTCCAAGTATCTAGGATAACAACTGAGAATCACTGCCACATGACAGAATTCTTACTGTTGAAAAAATTCTTATTCTATCAACATAAATGTTTTTCAGATAACCATTAATGATTTAATACTATTTTAGTTGTAATTAATAGTAGTATGTACATATGTATGCATGTATCTGTATGTATGAATGTATGAATGTATGTATGTATGTATTGACACTTCCTACCCTGGGTGTTTCAGTTGCTCCATTCATCTCTGCCCATCCACTTATCTCCTGGTCCTAGTGTTTCAGTGTGCTGATTTCCCCCCTTTATTGCAGATACATTAAGCTGTCTTCCAATTTATAAGGAGCAAATGGTCACTACCAACAACTGTAAATTCACTTAGCATTCATTCTTAAGACCCAACAAGTGTTGAATGAGATGACTCATATCCAGTTTTAAATTTCTGAGGAAGGGCAGATTGGCCATACTGCTACCAGTTTGTCAACCCTGTATTCCCTCAAAATTGTCATCAAAGCAGAAATTCACAATTCCTAATGAAACACAGAAATTATTCTGTGGGTCTGTAAGAAGATAGGATCATTGTGCCTTGAAAATGGAAGGCCCGTGGAGACATGGCCCAGCAGCCTCTGCGTGAGTACATTCGTGTTTGTATGTGTGCACGAAGATATGCTTCTTTATTGTGGTGTAGGAGCCATATTATTTTTGAGAGAACTCACTTCATTTTTGGCTTGATTCTTTAAAACAGATAAAGTATATTGGAAAAATATTTGATTTGATCATGCAGTTATAGTTCGAATATACTGATTCGAAGTATAGGGTCATTAATTTCATAGTGAGAATTTCATTTTTAATGATTATATTCTACAATTTCTCTGTAATAAAACTCTTTTAAATAGTCCTTTTTGTATTTAAGAATATATTTGCACCATATTCTTTTCCAAGTGAAACTTGGGTTTGATAACCTGTAGGATGAGAAAATAGAGCTTCAGTGATTATAACCAGGCAATGCTTAGGTTTTTCTGTATTTTGAGACAACTTATGCAAATGAACACCTCCCACATATTAGCTAGAGATTTAAATTGTCAATATAAAATAAATTCAGCCAGGCTCTGGTGCCTCACACCTGTGATTGTACTCAGGAGGCTGAGATTTGAGGATCACAGTTCAAAGCCAGCCTGGGCTAGAAAGTCTGTGAAACTCATCTCCAGTTAACCACCAGAAAATTGGAAGTGGCACTGTGGCTCAAGTGGTACAGCACTAGCTTTGAGCTAAAGAGCTCAAGAACAGGTCTTGAGTTCAAACCCCACGACCAACAACAACAAAAATAATAAAAAAAAATAGAATAAGCTTTCTGAAGGAGCAGGTTTCGGCCTTTAAAGAAAGCACTTTCGTCAGTTTTAATGTTGCAAATTTTCTTCTCTCTATATTGTTTTATCTTTAGATCATTTTTAAGTTCTAATGATTTTCAAATTATTTCCTTGGCAGAGATATGGAATTAGTCTTTATTTCAAATGATTTATCATAAAATAGCACTAATATACTTTTAGAAAAACAAACTCCAAACACCTAAACACTAATTTTGAATTAATTTATTTAAAATACGCCTGTGTCATAAGCAAAAGTTAATTCTCACTTCCTTGTAACTAAATTAGTGATTTATCCTTACTGGACTAGGTATAAATGAAAGGAACAAGATTTAGGGGATACAAATACTGATTTGAAAGTTCATTCTTCTATATTGTAAATGTACTGATTAGAGAAGTATAATTTAAGAATATTTCAGTGATTAAGAAATGATGTATAATATGTTGCCTTCAAAAACATAGTGTTTCTAGACACTATATGGGGTAAAGAAAACAAGTAAATGTTATCTGGTTAAATTAAATAAATTGTGTAATTAGAGAGAAACAAAGTAGCATAGGTTTTAAAGTAGAGACTGAAGATACTAATTACAATATTAATTAGAGACTTTGTTGTTCTGAAATTGGTGGAGGTAGGAGAGTATTTTGAACATACAAGTTGTATTCATTGAACATTTGGAAAACTACCTATTATTAAGTGGATTCTTTTAGAGTGTCCAACCAGAATTGTAATAAAAAAATAGAACAGGTTTATTAATAAACCTCATTGTTAGCTGGATTATGGACATGCTCCAAACAAAGGAATGTGATTAGTCTTAACTTTCCAAAATGGAAGTCAAGCTTCAAAGTAGATTTCAGAAAATAGTACTGTAAAACAATAATTTGAAAATCAAAACCATAGGAGATAGTAATATAATAACTTGTTTCCAAGTGATATTTGCATCAATGAATTTCCAAACACAAAGGACTGAAATTGGCTGCTGAAATCCATGCTCTCACAAAGTAGTTAACTTGCTAGTTTTAAGGAATATGGAGAGGACCAGTGGCCAAGGCAATTGAACCAGATTTTAAAGGACACAATCCATTACCAATGACTGTTGTTGTACAGATGTGTACTACATAACTGTAAACAAATATCTGAACATTAAGGAAATATACCTATAATATAATATATATATACCTATACCTATAATATATTAATTTTAATAAAGAAGAGGTGGTATACATACTTTTGAAAAAGAACTGTATAATAAGAAAATGTATGATTAATAAGTTTTAAGGCTATTGTGGGAAATTTGTTATCTCCCATTATTAAATGTTTTATGCTGAGAGAGAGAGATATTTTTAAATTTAACAAAAGTAGTAGTAGTTTTGGTATTATTGTTTCATTGCAACAGATGTGCAATTAAAGAAATTTGTTATAATATGCAGGGAGAACATTTTTTTAATCTTTGGATTGCAAATGTACATAATGAGAAGCCAGCAAGCAAAAGAACACAGCATAAGAATTTACTATAGGACCAATTCTTAGTTATACTAAGGGTTCAGAAAGAACATGACCAAACAGCATGTGTGTCTATTCCCATTCCAATTGCAAATCACTTCCCATCCCCCAAAGTAATCCTCCCCCATCTGTGTTCCCTGATTCTATGTCGTACATTTGCTGAGACCAGATCATCTTAATAGACTGCACTGCATTCCAGTTTTATATGTGTTCAGGACCGCTACCTGTCCTACTTTCTACGTCTTACCACTCATTTTGATTGTCTGTAAGTTTTGTTGTAGGTACAATGTATTATTTTTGGAATCAAACATATGCACATTTTGGAACCAAAAGCCCATGGATACTGGGGAACAAACATACACACAAACCTCCCAATATCTATGTATGTGTAAAACGCGTTGTCTAGTACTGTGTGCTATGTCACTATGCGTTCCATCCCTTCAGACACATTGTTTCTATGGTTACTAATGCACTGGTAAAATGAAGCTAAAAGAATTGTACAAAAAAGCCAACCAAAGCACAGGTTTAAATGATGAGCAGGAGAAAGTATTTTTGTGTGGGTCATATATTTTGGTAGTAGCTGAAGCATTGTGAAATCATTACTCAGTAACCAAATATGAGAGAAACAAGACTGGAATACGATGTGCTTATTTTTAACAAGGCAACTGTTCAATCATTATGGCTCATAGGGATACACTAACCAGGTCCACAAAACTCCTGTGTTCTGTATATGCCGCAAGGCAGCTGTGTACTTTAGCCACTGTATGTGAAAGGTTAGAATAATGCTGCCAGCCTGAGATATTATATCCAGTTTACACCATGCCTCTATTTGAGAATGTTTGTATTGATGAAATCAGCATTTCCAGTTTCAAATTCTCAGATTGAAAGGAAGTTTATCTCAAGAATGTATTATGTGATGAAAAACATGGTTAATTAGCGGTAGATATGTTACTGTGATCATAATAATGAAATTTCCAATCATTTTGGAAACATGAGACCATGAATATTTGAAATCTTTATAGCTTTTAATGCTACATTTAAGCTTAAAGGGACAAATAACATTACACTCCTGGCAGCAAAGTAAATGTCAGTATGACAAACAAATGCATTAATTAGATTGAAAATATGAATAATAATCTGGATTTTTCTGTTCTTAAGTTTTGTAGCTAGATTACCTGTATTCAAACCATTTTTTACTCATTGTCAAAGAAAAGAAGATGGCATTATCTTGGTTTCTACCTTTCATACAATCAGTTGATTCTAATGATTATTGTATTAATGAATATTAAATAAGTTGAGTTTGTGTTATGTGTTTTCTTCTTCTTAGTTAAATAAATCCATAATATAGTTCTTTCATTTTAGTGATGTAGGCAAGGTTTATATCTTACATAAATCAAGATTCACCAAAAGCATATCCATGACACTTGTTCATACACTTGTTGAAAATCTCTGGAACACATATTATAAAGTATAAATATATTTTAGTTTATATAGTCTATCAATAAATTTACATAAAATATATTTGTTTACATAATATATATGTTTGTTGAGATAGGCATGGAGAAATAAATGATTATAAGCAATTGTAAAACTGACATTGCATAGTTGTAGAAATCATAGTCAAGGGAATAATTTGATATGAGTATAAAAATGCCACTTCACAGTGTATTTTATTCTACTTAATGGTATTTAATAAAGGTCTTAGAGAATAAGAAGAAACTTAGTATAGGGAAACAAGGAGCAAAACAGTACAAAACAGGTAAAACTGAAACCATGACTGATTGAAGGAACAAAAAGTTTATCCAGGATTCTTGGTTCAGAAGTATAGATAATAAAGGTAAATGTATATAAGATAATTACACCAATGTGTTATGGTGGTATTATGTTCATTGGAGGTCAATAACATGGCTGTGTTTACATTGTATGCATTTGGTTGACATACCGAAATGACCATATTATGAATAACTATGAAGGAGACCTGAAAGAGTTGAGAAAGCCCAGATATATCACTGTCTTGGGAGCAGATAACCTCTCTGGGGAAGAGAATAAAATGAACAGATTAAGTCATGTGGAATGGCTATATTTTAGAGATTCTCCAAGGAAGAATAATTAGAAAAGGAGACTGGGAAAAAATGAATCAGGCACTCAAAGTGGATATTAGTAGCACTTGATTGATACCTATTAAGTTAGATAACTTTTTTTGCCAGTCCTGGGACTTGAACTCAGGACCTGGGCACTGAGCTTCTTTTTGATCAAGGCTAGCACTCTACCACTTGAGCCATAGTGCCACTTCTGATTTTTTTTGTTTGTGTGGTACTGAGGAATCAAACCTAGGGCTTCATGCATGCTAGGCAAGCACTAAGCCACATTCCCAGCCCCAAATTAGATAATTTTGAATACCATTACTTTTAAATTCTTCTACAAGGGATAATTCTATACCAGTGATTTCTTTTTTGCATGTTTTATTATTCTCCTTTTCCTTTATTATTACCTATCACTTTATGTCTCTTTCAAACAGCAAACAGATGATATAAGTTATGATGGGACAACTTCATTTCATTATTTAAAAGTTACATTTTTATATCTATCTATACATTACCTAGCCACCTACCTATTATAGCATATATAATATAGAATAAATGTAGATAAAGTCATATGCCTGACTGCATAACTTCGACAAATTACTTAACATCAGAACTTAACATCTTCTACTCATCAGAATAGAAGAAAATAGAAAATTCAAGTTATTTTACAGTGTCAATAGGGAGTATGTACTAATGATGAAAAGCCCATTATAATTCATGGCAGTTTGTAGTCACAAATCCTGTATTTTTTTACTCCTTCTCCCTTACCTGTCAGAGTTTTGTGCATTTCAGTAGAGCACAAACATTGAACTCTAACATGAATCTCTCCCTGGTCCTTAAAATCAGACACCACTGAAAGGCAGGTCATAGTGATGTCCAGGGAGACAGACTTTTCTCCTGTTTCTGACATGACACACCTGCTCTGCTTGCTTAGGAAGCCAGCCTGGTTTATATAGTTGCCAATTTACTGAAAGACTTTGAGAGGCTGCCAACACATTTTCTCCTAGGCATTTTCCCTTAGGCTTCTAATTGCAAGTGACTTTTTAAATGTGTGACCTTTGATATTGACTATTTCTGGGGAAAAAGAAAAAGAAAATCTTTATAGAGGCCTACCAGAAGCAACAGCCCTATGATTCTAAATCCCTTACCGAGCAGAGAATTCTCATCCATCTGAATTGTATTTCTTTGTAAACTACCTTTAATGGTTTGGTATGTGAAGCCTAATCTCCCTCTGGAGATGAGAAAGAAATTCTATGAACACAGCAAGTATTTTAAAACAGGACAGGGAGAAAAGGAAGAAAGATTTAATTAAGCAGAGAGCTGTAACTTGTTTTTCCTTAGTGTTATTTCTAAGCAATACATCTCTTCTAGATTTACACCCATACCGTTCCAAAACTTTCTTCAGATTCTAGTTCCCTCTACAATCTCATACTATTCCAAGAAAATTCATTGTAGTCTCTGTGCATTTGTCTTTTCACTGGCATTTTTCTACACATGCAGTGTTTTCTCTATAAAATTGTTTTCATGATTCTTGGATTTAGCCAAGGTGCTGTCTTTACTCATTTATATATTCATAAATTCAAATAAAAACACCGACAGATAAAAATAAAGTCTAAACATTACTGAGGGCTACATGCTAGGTGCTGGCATAGAAACTTAGACTGTGATTCTGATATGAAGAACTCCACAATCTGATGTGAACACCTGCATACCTATGAACACATTTCATGCAACTAGAGACATGTGAGAATCGAGGTATTTTTTATTACCCTCCAGCTTGGTTTTGCTACATGAATGATATTTGAATAGAATTTTGAAAGACTGGCATTTTTCTAGATAGAGAGCAATCATATGTAGAGAGACAGGAATGGAATCCCACACTGACTCTACATATCTCAGTGTATCATTTGTAGTCTATGTTGCTGAAAACATCTACTTGATCCTGATGGGAAGTTATCAACACTGGAAACTTACGTGGATTTGATCCATTTTAATGTATTGCTTTTGTTTTGCTGTTGGTGTGACTGGGGTTTGAACTCATACAAGGTGAGCATTCTTCAGTTTTTTCAAAAATTTATTTATTTACTTTTTACTTATTTTGCTTTAGGTATTTTTCAGCTAACATGGTCTCACCCTTTTGGTTGAGTATTTCCTGTTAGGTCTAATATCAAACTCTGATCCACCAAATTTCTACTTCCCAAGTAGCTCACCCTTGGCTGGAAGGCCTGATCATTACAGTTATGTGCAACTAAATAATGCTCAATGGGTTCAAGTGGGCTCAATTGAAATTCACAAATCTGACTTCAGATTTGTATCTTCATAAATACCTAATACCTTCACATAGAAGTCATTCCACATTTGGTTTTCACTAAACTCTAAGTGGGCAAAGCAATTACTGAAATAAAAGATAGATTTATGCCAATTGGTCCATTCATGAAATTAAAATAATTACAGGAGAAAATTTATGATGTTGCATATTATGATATCAGAAAAGGATAAGTCAAAACCATGTAGTGGAACATTAAAATGTATTTGAAGCTGATCTTCAGTTACATTGCTGTATCTATTGTATAATTTTATGGTCCAGGTGTTCAGATTCAAAAGGTGGCATCTGACATTGCCATTTCTACAAAACAGGATTCTTTCAGCCAAGTCTACCTGGACAATCCAAAAAGAAGCAGGTGTGTGTGGGAAAAGTTGGAAAAACTAGTCAGGGCAAAGAAGTTTGCCAATCCACTGGGATGTTTTTTTCAGGTTTCAAAACTCTTTTATTGCCAGTGTCCTGGTTTGAGTGGGAGAGACTCCAGAATTCATAATCCTTATGATCTGAGTGTCTGGCTCCCATATGCACTAGTGAATTTGCAACAGCAATAGACTACAGCGAGCATCTGCCTTTTAAGGCAGCAGCTTCTTTCCATTCTAGGATCATCAGCTCACTTAATTAGAGGAATGGCAGGGGTTAAAATTCTAGAAAATGCTGAAGCATCCCGTCATCCATGCAGAGTACCCGGGAAATAGGATGGGAAGACAGAAATCCAAGTCTTTCTATTTCTCATTAAATCCCACATAAAAACATATGAAGTGAGACACTTTGAAAATGAGATTGATCACACAGTATCCTCAAACTGCTCTATTGGCGTGAATGATGTCTCCTTCATAACTGTTATCCTAAAAGCCAAGCAAGGCACTGGATTGCCACTGGTCATACTGGTTGGTTGGCAGTATCTTTGAATTTTGTGGGATGTACTTTAAATTAATCTCACCAGTGGTAAATCTCCAAGCTTAAGAGTCCATTCTGTTTTTGCCATTAGTAGAAGTTAGGAAATGCCAAAATTGGTGAACAAAGCGGGTGATCAAATTAGAAAGTGCAATTTCTTGCCCAAAACAAAGTGAATTAGAAAAATAATGAAATGCTTTATTTTCCTGTGGTTTAGGGAAAGGGCCTGCTTATTCCAAAACAACATTTCTAAACTTCTTTTGAAATTGCAGTGTGTCTGTAGAATTGTGTTGTTTTGGTTACTTAGCTGAATGAATTGATTCTGCTTGCGTACGTACATAAGTCTTGTTTCTCTGTTTATTAGTATACTTTTCATTGTTGAGTATCTTATGACATATTTTATAACTTCTCATTGAGACATTTTAGACCACCAAAAGTATCAATTATTTCTAACTAGAGGCACATATTATAATGTGAATTTTTTTATTGCTAATGGACTGAGGTAAAACGAAACCAAGATTTGAAACATTTAGTAGTCATTTGGTAAAAATAATTTGAAGTAACCATGAAGATGTAACTCCATTAGTATTTCTAGAAGGTTATGTTGCCATTGCATTCATTATTGTTTAATTCTTATCAAAACTCTGTAGTAAATACTAATTTTGGTACATTACTCAAGTTTGCATTTATCATTCAACAGTATTCAGGTATGACATCTGAGCCCGAAGCTTTTGTTCCATTCTGAATCAAAATTAAACACAATATATTTCATATCTAAAATATAATAATATTGTAGGAGTCTAGCAAGAGTTTCATCATCCATTTGAAATTGTCCAACCACATATTTTAATATAGTTTTTATTAATTTCTATAGGTAGGATTATATTGAACTAATTTTTGTACCTTGTGAGACATTTCTCACAGCTATTTTATATTCCTTCTTATCCTAAATGATCACAGTATAAGAGAAATACTTATTTAAATTCAAATAGAGTTTATACTGGGTATAATTTATTTCCAAAATAGGTCAAAAAGAATATTTGAAGAAATGTCTGGTTAAGTTCTGATGAAATAACAGGTATAGTTAAGTCAAATATAGTCTTCCATAGGAGCCCAAAATGGGCTCAGTTGGCCTGAATTAGGTAGTGAATTAATAGCAGCAAAGGGTTATTCTGTAAAAAAAAATGTGGCAATCCAACCTTGTGCATATGTTATTCCTGTCTTTCCAACAAGATTATCTCCCCCAATGTAGGGACGAATGAAGTATTATGTATCATTCAAAAAAGGAAACATGATCACCTTTCTAGACTTACCAAAATCCTTTTCTAAAACTGCAGCTTTATAAAACAAAAATACAGTGTAAGGGTCAGATTTTAATTCCACATTAGTCAGCTGGTAAATTCATATGATGGGTTATATTTATTGAGGATTAGATTTGGTTTATTCACTCAGAGATACATTTTGTGTGCAAATATGGATTTGGTACATTGCTCGAGACATGAGACTCTCACAGTAGGAAAGGAGACACACACTGCTAGTGTTATTCAGTGGTGGAGACCGATGCGATATAAATAATGAATGGTGATGTGGTGATATGGACAGCTTTGGGGTCTATGGGTGCTCTTTAATTATAATAAGCACATTGAACATTGCCACGGGGGAACTTATGAGTGAAAGTCGGAAAGGTTTAGAGGATGTTCTGTGACAACCTTGCTGTGGATAGGAGTACAGATCCTGCACAGCCCTGTGCACACAGGACAATTGGTATATTTGCAGATTGGCAGGGAAGGCAAGAATAGCTGGTGTTAAACGAAGGAGAGATTAGAAATAGGAAATGTGATCCATCCAGTGAAGAGGAGCTAGATATCAGGGCAATACCCAGATGACTTATTTAGCAGAAAAAAAGGAGACAACCACTTGCTAGTGTGAGGATCATGCGTTTATCTGCTTATATATGCATTAGTCTTTTTCTACTTTGAGATGCCATTTCATAGATGTGGTACTCACCTGATTTCATCTAAAGGATCACCAACTGTCTATCCTCCAGATGGATTAGTATTTCGTGAGGACTTAACCAGAGCTCAACACCCTGTGGGTATTCAGCCAGGCTTCAAGATCATCTAGTACAGCAGGCACTGAATGGAACACCAAGATGTGACTGTAGTGAGATATGTATCTCTGACCACTTAGGGGATATAAGCTAGGCTAAAGAATCCTGTTTTCAAGTGTATTTCAAAGTTATGCAAATATTGAAGCAGATAAGTGACACCATGTTAAAACTAAAATTTCCTTCTTTGTAGAGAATACTGTAGAAGGAGCTAGTGACCAAACTCTCCACTTGAGCTAGCTTGACCCCTATGATAGCAAACCCAATAAGCTCTATTGAGTTTGGCAAGAAGGGGAAAGGATAATTGCCTAGAAACAGCAATGGTGAATAAGCAAGAGTCAGAAGTGGAAAACACTGGCACACAAGAGGAAGATTGGAATTGTGGGTAGCTGTTGGCTGAATTAGGTGCATAAGCCTGAGAGTATATAATACCAGATGACCAGGGAAGCTATCTTCAAGCTACTGTTCTCTAGCATAGAATGGAGTGAGTGATAATCATTTCTCCCAAGGCACTAACATAGCAGTTTAGTGTTTTATTCCTGAAAGTTTTCCTTTGGGACCTGGGGCCTATGATGGATTTGGAAGGATCTGTGAGGTGGGTGGGTGAGGGGTAGAATGTAAGAAGTTAGATTTATGACAGGGACTTTTATGGATCTTCTTTTGTTTTTAAATAATAGAGGCTTTGTCCTGGTGACTCTGTGTAATCACTCATACTGTAATACTGGCACTTCATGGCCCAACAACACAATAACAGTATATTTAAAGTTTTAATAAATGCACAGTGCCGTGAATTGTATTATCCCCTTTTATTTTATTTTATTTATTACTTGCCTACAGCTCATTTTTTATGTTCACTGTGGATTAATTTTTAAAGTTACTTGATTTATGGGAAATCTAAACTCATGTGCGGAGTTTCTAATCTAATTATAAATCTGCAAAGAAGCATTGTGTAAGATATTATTACATTCCATCGGAGCTATTTTAGATGACTTCTGAGGGCCCATTCTACTCAGAGTCCTTGATTGAATGATTCCATACTGAAGAATGAGTCAGACGAAGTATAGGGTGTTAAATGTGACTTGAAGAAAAATCATGGCACATACAACGTGAACAATTTCTAAGCTTTTGATCACTCAATGGAACTGACACTTATGTTGGTATGAATTTATAGGATTTTTAAAGCATGTTTCAATTGAGTGCATAAAGTGTAAAAATAAAATAAAATAAAACACACAATATTTTTATGTGTCCTGTTTTCAAAAGTCCATGAGAGTGCTTAGTCCCTTACTTCAAGTCTATGGGTTAAATATTTCATATAACGACCCTAAAATTTGCCATAATTACTAGTATTTTAATGGCTTTTTACTAATTGAAGCAATGAACCAATGATGTTAAAAAATAAAGCAAATGTTTTCTGGTTGCAAAATCACCTTTATTGACTCTCAGAACTAATAATGGATTCTCTATTATTATAGAGAAATTTTCACCTCATAATTATTCTCTTCACTGAGATGCTCCTAATGGTTGGTTCATCACTGGTTTTATTTTCAAGGTGTTAGTTTCTAGTTATTGGAAAATACTGAAAGGTGACACTGTGAGATCACACCAACCCATTTGTTAAGTATTATGATCATAAAGATTTTAAGCCACCTACTCCTTAAATATTTACAATTTTATTTCCCACAAATTTCAATCAGATGCTCTGAGACAAAAGTCAGCTGTTGTTTACAAAGCTGATTTAATTGATTTAAACAGTGTGACTGCACCCGTGTACCTGTACCACGTGGGAGCTTCTGGGTCCTGTTCAGAACTTCTTCCAGCCCAGGATGAAGAAGCTCAGCATCTATTTAGCTAATCCACGTCAAACAGTAATTTATTCAGAGCATATGCTCTAACAAATGTTAAGGCCATTTCAGATGTTGGGTTTCAGATGTTAGGATCCTTGAAAGATGTTGATTCATTCGTAACACTTTATATCATCACAAAGGGGAAATATTGTCCACCCATCTGTTTTTTGGCTGCTTGCTTGTGTGTCTATGTGGATCCTAGGGTTTGAACTCAGAGCCAAGGTGCTGTCCCTGAGCTTTTATGCTCAAAAGTAGCACTCTACCATTTCAGCCACTGCTCTACTTCTGGCTTTTTGATGGTTAATTGGACCTGAGTCCCAGGGGCTTTCCTGCCTGGGCTGTCCTTGAAGCTCTATCCTTAGATCTCAGCCTCCTGATTGGCTAGGATTATAGTTCTGAGTCACAGCGCCCAACTGTGGAACCATCTTATTTCACAAATAGGTGACATAATTTCATTTCAGTATACAGAGAATATATTTATTTGTTGTCTTCCAACAAATTCAACCTTCATACAAAATGAATACCAGTAAAAAAAAAGAAGTTTTGATCATAATAGCAATATAAAATATTGGTTGGTGAATTTGTATTAGATATCAAATATCCCATTATATTTTGTAGCAAAGTCCTGATTTTAAAAACAAATATCACATTGAGTTGCTTGATAAATGGACATAAAGACAACTTTTCTGTTTTTTAATTACAGTTACTTTCCATGTATATATGAGTTCAGAAGAATTGATATCAATTTAAAGATTAATACTAGTCCTCTATAATTGATGCTCAACAGAATTTCAATTTGTAAATAAGGAATTTTATAGTAATAATTCCTCTTCTCATTAAAAAATGCTAAAATATGCACAATTGCCCTGCTGTTGAGAATTTTGTTTTGATGAAGTTCAGTTTATCAGCCCTTGTTACTAGGGCATATGCAAAAATGTTCATTTGTGAGTATCTCAGTGAGAGAGAGCTTTTTTAACCCTTACACGATAAAGAGTTTGCTGAGGTAATTTAGTGGCAGGTTCAAAGCAGCGGAGCTTTGTCTAAATCACATTCTTTCAGGAAGGGGGTAATTCAGTGCCTGGTAACCTTGACTGCTATTCAAAGTAAAACATGCTACAAAGCAGATTCATTGCTAAACAATTAACAGTGATTGACAATAGCCAAGATAGGAGATGTGAAGTCTCTCTTGAGTTTGAGCAATGTGCTTTTTTTTTTTTTCTGTGCTCAAGTATTTTTACATGGCCCTGCTTTTGTTTTCATCCATCATTGCCACATGGTAGTTTTGTCTAATAATGATATTCTGTGAAGTTGTTTATGTTGAATAAGAGAGCATTAGGCCCAGCTGTGAGCATCAACCGAACGCCTAAAGCGTGAAAGCATGGTTAATAGTGTTAGGTCAGCTGCCCGCAGTTAGGGGCTTCTCTTCTTTAATACATAGGAGTATAAACCATTAACTAGTTATTTCATGTTAAAATAATTTTCTGATGTGATATGATTGTTTTCCAGGTAGATCTCATCAGTATTCCATTAATATCTTTCTCCATCATTGAACAGTAAATTCCACAAGGTAGGGACTTTGACATTTTTAAAAAGCTATACCCATCCCAGTTTGCCTATCAGTCATGCTGACTGTAACTAAAATTTATGAAATGCTTCTGTGCCAGTTATGATCCTGAGAACTCAATATTACTAACACCCACTTGGAAGACAGAAGCACTCTGAGGTGAATACATATGATTCTTATCTCCACTTTATAAATGGGAAAGTGGAAATGGGAAAAAAAGCCACATATCAAGACCACACATCTAGTGTTGCATTCAAGGTTCTTACCAGAACGTCTGCCTGAAACTTCCCAGCTTATGGTGATGATGTGTGCCATGCGTAAGTGAAGAATACCTGATGAATGAGGAATTGTTTGTTGTACATATTTATGGGGCAGATGACTTTTGAGAACAGCTCAAACTGTAGAATGAGGTCAGACTAAATCTTAACTTGAAGCTGTTCTAAAGTATATGCTTAGGAGGGCTTCTTGAAGGGAAGGATCAAAAGTCAAAACAAAACAAAACAAAACATGCCATATGCTGGTTTTCCATAAATAGTCAAATACAGAACTGAAAATAAAACATATGATAGGTTCAGAAATATAGTTCTACCTCTAATGGAATGGATACAGTGGAAAATGTATACCGTGAGACAAACATTTAAATTAATAGGATACATTAATAGATAAATAAGTTGGTAGAAAGGTGTGTAATAGATTAATGGAGCTGCTGGCATAAAGGGCAGCCAGCGGTGGAAGGTGTACATTCCTTTACTAGAGCTCTAAATGCAATCAGGAAAATAAAAACAGAGTGTTTTTCTTTAACATTTTAATGGAATGTGTAGGATCTTGGATCAAAAGTTTGCTACCCAAGGAAATCCCAAAGGTGATTTATAAGCTTAAGTTTGTACCATTTAATTTTGTGTTAGAGTTCTGATGCTTACAATCTATAACAATAGATTCATGTTCATTGTACTGCAGAATTTCATGTGTAACCACAGTTTTAGGCAAAGTCACACAAAGGAAAATACTTTTATTCATTGCACTTTGTGATTATTTGTCTACAGGTCCAGTTAGTATCACTTCTCCTAAAATGAAAATCTGCTATTACCCAGTTTTTGTATGTTAAGAGAATGAAAACATTACTGATTAACCCATGTTTTGCTTCATTTGCTTTTGCCTTAAATATCTGTGATCCATAAGAAATAAGGATATAAAAGAAGTCACCTTATATGCTACAAAGAATCAGTTTTAAAACCTTTTTCTCTGTCCATCACTCAACTATTTTGAGGATATCACAAACCAGTGATTGGCCAATGATCTCTTCTTATGCTTTTGCCATTCTATATCTATATAATTACACACATTCATATGCATTACATACATAATTCTTTAATATATGAAGAGAAAAGATTAATTTACAAAGCCATTAAACTCTGTAGTTGGAATAATAATTAAACATTGTAAGAAGCTAACAAGTTTCTTGGAACCTTGTAAAATTCCTTTTTATTCTAAGAAATTTGTAATAACTTGAAATGTGTGCCTCACATTTCTGTTTTATGTGCCTCTCTCTGTGTTACATGTAAACACTATTCTTTTCTTTTCAGAGTTAAGGAATCTCATTGCCACTTAATAATAGTGAATTTTGTGTCATTCCATTGTCCAAAGGAGTTCAATAGAAGTCTTTTGTCAGCTGATTTCTTTAGATGTCCGATGCTCACTAGCACCTGTCTCTGATTGTTGTTGTTTATTGAGCACATCACCCCTGCTTAGCTTGCGTCTTCTCTTCAGCTGTTGATGGTCTGTGCTATATTTGCCTCTGAACTTGATTTTATCCTACTAGTGTGTGTGAGAGAGGGTATAAATTCTTGGGGAAAGTTACTTCCTACTAGAAAATCCAACCCAAAGTTCACTTTCTTTGTACAAAGATTGTACTTCCTATTTGAGATCCTTTAATATGTCCTCAACGTGATCATTCTTCCCCAGAATCAATTGAAGCAGGATATCCTTTGATTCAGCTGGATTTCTTTTAAGAGGTCATATATTATTTTTTCACTGTGACTTCATGAATGAAGACAATCTTTCACACAAGTTCTAGCCCTTAAATTTACATCTATTTAACATTTCTCATATTAAAATATTTAAAAAATTAACTTAAGTAATGTTCTATATTTTAGCTGTGGTGTCTGTAGTAAGTGAGGATTATTAAGATAAAATATTAACTTTTATATGCTTTTAATGGAATTACAGATCAGGGGGAACTTTTTCTCTTGTAATGGCTAACAGTAATGAAATTAATAAACTTTCTTCAACTTTCTCCTGTAACAAAGCTGTTTTCATAAAACAGAACCTCAACTATGTTTAACAAATTAATCACAAAAGAAGAGATCAAGTCTAGGAAAATATAACAGTAGAGTAATTTACTGGAGGTGAAATTCAAAGGATGTTGGGACTAGAATCCAAAGCTACTAGAACCGTCTCTGAGTGCTGCTGACATTTTACAACTTGAAGCCACTTGTTTAAATTTCTTGGTATCTATTTCCTTCCACTGTAGAAGGAACAGTAAAATCCATGATTCCAAGAAATCAAATGCATGTTTGAATACTGTAAGGTAAATTATACTTAAATTAGATTTAAGGTATTTAAGAACTATTAAAATAATATCCTGAATTAAAAATAATCTACTTTTACCCACACTTTCAGAACATACTTATTAGAATATCATAGTACTATTATTGAGAGCATTAATCCTTTATTTAGACGTGAAAGTGTAGTTAGTAAGTACTGGCTTTCTATGTCTCAAGCCATATTTTTGGGAGTTGGAAGAAATTCTAGAGCTTATTAAGTGTACATATATATATGTGTATGTGTATGTGTGTGTATATATATATATATATATATATATATTTCCTTGGATATTAGAAAAGGGTCCTGGAAAATTTGACTGGCTTCCCCAAGGCCAGAATAATGTATTTAATTAGGAAAACTAAAAATTTAAGAAGATTGCAAGACATCACCCCTCACCTTGTAGATCAAATTAATTGTTACCTAAATATCAGATGTAATAAAGAATTAAGCATTGCTTTTCACCTGCTGTTTTGCATTGCTGAGGAATGAACCCAAGTCCTCCTGTGTGCAGAGCACGCCCTGGTTCTGGTAGACAAACCTTTGCACTGAATATATGATGTAAAGACCTGGTTTGATACATTTGTGTGTATGTAAAAATTATTAATCTGCTACAGTTGCTACCATTTCAGCACTATTTTTATGTAACCCTATCCACTGGTATCTTTTAGACATAATAAAATTAAGATTTTATTTAGTTTTGTTTTCATGATTTCTGCATATCTAAATATCTATATGTTTACTGTATTCTTTAGCTCAAAACTGCCTTTGGAATAAAATACTATCTTACACACACATACAGAATTCAATCATGTCATTCAGTATACACAAAGATCTTAGTTTTTTTATATGCCTTTCTAAGCTAAATCTATTGAATTTTTTTTTTTTTTTGTCAGTTGTGGGGCTTGAACTCTGGGCCTGGGCGCTGTCGCTCAGCTCTTCAGCTCAAGGCAAGCGCTCTACCACTTGAGCTACAGCGCCACTTCCGGTTTTTCTGGTGGTTTATTGGAGATAGGAGTCTCACGGTCTCTCCTGCCCTGGCTGGCTTTGAACCGCGATCCTCAGCTCTCAGCCTCCTGAGTAGCTAGGATTACAGGCGTGAGCCACCAGCGCCCGGCAATCTATTGAAATTTTATCAGAGGTCTAAATGCTTGTTATTTTTTATTTTATGTATTAACATTTATTTACTTATTATTGCTAAGGTGATGTACAGAGGAGTTACAGTTATACAAGTAAGGTATTAAGTACATTTCTTGTCAAGCTTGTTACCCCTTTCCTCAATTTTCTCCTACCTTTCCTTATCCCCAATTGTCCGCCCCCAAAAAACATATTTCTAACATATTTCTTGTTATTTTTTTCTTTATCAAATTGGAAAATAGTTCAATTACCTAATGTAAGATCAAGATGCTGAAGAATTGATCACCTCTGCCACTCAACACAAGCAGACATTGACACGTCATTTTTTCTCTTGTTACTTAGTAATATTTTGTGTGATTTATGCACATTAATCTCATTTATAAACATATACTTTTCTGTCCATATTCTATATACATTATTATTTTTCATTAACATATTTTTAACTTTACAATTTATGCTTCTGTGTCTCCGTTTTTTAACTGTAATTTGGAAATTAAGTATTGCTTTTTCAATTTCTTTAAAAGAATTTGAATTAGTCTAAAGGCCATTTAAGTGACTTTTATGACTACTTTTTAATTTTCTTCTAAGAATGAAAGATGAACATATAAAATAAATTTAACTTAAAATCAAATATAGACATATTTTTGGATTTACTTGCATAGCCACATTATTATTTACTAAAACCTTACCCTTTTAATCTGAATATTGAATATCTTAGGTTAATTCACAGTTCTCTTCATTTTTCTTAGGTCATGGTCAAGGGAGGGGATGAAGAAGGTTCCAGTAGATCACTGGATGATCTTGTTGATATGAGTTGAATTTTGTGTAATTTCTTTGCAAGATATATGAAGCAAAAAGTGATTTATATATTTTGAACATTACTCCATTATGAAATATTAGTTGTATAAAAACAAAAAATCTAAAAATCAAATATCTGTATTGTGCAAATTATATTACAATGAATAGATCTTTTCCTAGTTGAGATACGGTGGGCTGGGGGCGTGAGCATTTTATAATTTATCATTTTACAAAAGGGAAACTATGATCACTCATAACACTTGTTCATTATTGATTCTGACCAATGAAAACAAACAAGGAAGAAAAATAAAAAGACTGGCACCTAAGATCCCAGAAAAAGTACACCAGAGTTAGCTTGCGTTGTCGTCATTCATTGTATGAGGCCTCCAGGGTACTGGAATTTGTTCCTTCACTGGCTATCACCATTGAAGAAGACAGGGACAATGGCTAGTGCTTATTTAACAGGCTTTTAGGCATCTACTTCCTCTTTCAATGTCTTTAATTATATACCAGTTTCAAATAGCCTTTGAAGCAATCCCTATGGTATATACCAGAGGTGCCAGACTGCACAGCTAGTAATCCTACTATACTTATTGCTTTGGAGGAATAAATGTTGTTTGTGGTAAGCAGACTCATCAGATAGGTTAAAAAGTTGAATCGTGAGAATTCATCTAAAGTATAGATTTAAAACTACTCGTTTTTAATATGATACAATGAGCACTTGATTTGGGGGTAGAAGCAATGCAGGGACAATAATGATATTTGCGACACAATTCACAATATTTTTTTCCACTTAGCCTTGTGTTCCAAACACAGTAAGTCCTTGTAAGTATGTTCCCAATATTTTTGTATGTAATCACATCATTGGAAAACTAAACATTTTCAAAGAAAGTATACATCTGTTGCCACATATTCTAAGTGAGAAAGCATTCTACTCTCTTAGCTTGTTTATTTTTGGAAATAAGTAGTTTCTAGTTTGACAAATGGAAAAGTTCTTTAGCTTTGTTGAGCCTCAGGTTCACAACTGAAAAAATTCATCATTTAGACATCTTGTGAAGATTAAATGCCATCAAACATTCAGAATACAAAATCTCTCTACTTCCCTGTCTGCACTTCGCAGTACCCAATTGGATTTCATTTTTGTTCTACTTTCTCAAGTATTTTTCATTTATATTGCATGTATATGTGCTTGCTACATTAAGTTATTCTGGACAAAAACACATAGACTTTTCAATACATAAAAATCAACTTCATTAAAATTCTATTGTTTAGTTTTGGATGGTGTAAAATTTTTTATGTATGTCGACATATGCACTTCTGGTGCAAGGATTTCTATTTGTTGCAGTCCAAGATTTTCCCCTTACATGTGTTCTCTTAGTTCCCAATTGAGTTATACCACCAGCTCTCTGTATCCCCAGGTTTCTAATCTGTGAGCTCTTCATCCATGGATTCAACCAATGGTGCCTTGAAAACATGGTTAGGCCTATTATGGTGTCTTCATTGAACATAGGCACAATTGTTCTTCTTGTCATTATTTTTCCATAGAATTTACCTTTTTCTAGATATTGTAGGTATATAAAGTATATAGGAAGAGCTAAAGGTATGCCTCAGGTGGCACAGTACTTTCCTAGCAAGTCAGAGAACCTGAGTTTGATTACTAGTATTGTGGAAGGAAGGAAGGAAGGAAGCAAGGAAGAGAGGGAGGGAGGGAGGAAGGAAGGAAGGAAGCAATCAAGCAAGCAAGGAAGGAAGGAAGCAAGGAAGAGGAAGGAAGCTTCGAAGGAGAGAAGAGGGAAGGAGGGAAGGAATGCAGGGAGGGAGGGGTGCAGGGAGGGGAGGGAAAGAAGGAGGGAGGGAGAGAGGGAGGGAGGAAGGAAGGAAGGAAGCAAGCAAGCAAGCAAGCAAGGAAGCAAGGAAGAGGAAGGAAGGAAGGAAGCTTCGAAGGAGAGAAGAGGGAAGGAGGGAAGGAATGAAGGGAGGGAGGGGTGCAGGGAGGGGAGGGAAAGAAGGAGGGAGGGAGAGAGGGAGGGAGGAAGGGAAAGAGTGCTTAGGTTATACATGAATACTTTACCATTTCACAAGGAATTAGAGAATCCATTGATTTGGGTATTTTCAGAGACTCTTGAAGCCAGGCCTCTGAGGATACTGAAGGACAATTATATTATTAAAATGCTATATGTTCTGCACTGTCAAAAGTGGAAAGTGTTAAAACTGTTAACAGAAGGCTCTTTTCTGTTCTATACTATTGGCCTATTCGTTTTTCCAGTGTGTCCTAATACCTAGTCTTCATGCTGTCAGCCACTCTTCCAAGTGTAAAATGCAGTTTAATCTTAGCAACAACCTAATGAGTTGAGTAATTATTATTATCTTTATACACAGATGAGAAAAAATAAGGCACAAATAGTAAATTCACCTATAGTTATTTAGTCATGGAGTGGCTAAGTCAAGATTCTATCCAGAGACAGAAATTTGGTTCAAGAAAAATTCTTCTAACCAGTACCCTATTTCACCTCTCTTCCTCTTCTTCTCCCCCCCAATAGTTGTATAAGTCTTATACAATGACAATTTTGTATGGATCTGTTTTAAAAAGATCAACAACCCAATGATTATTCTGTGTCAGAAAGCTAGTGCTTGTTTCTGCCATAGCCAATAATCTAAGAGTTGACCATACAAATGCTGTTCTCTTGGATACATAGTCTAATCAATTCATTTCTTTGTGCAGGTCACAATTTACCAGATGGCTAAGTTTCTTTATTCTATTGCATTCTTTTTCAGGGAATTCACCATCCTTGTAAGGAAGGGGAGTGACATTAATTTTACTACTAGTAGAATACCAATGAATTGAGTCTAAAATCTGAATTAAGGTCTGGCTCAGTCGTCAGCTTTTTTAAAGATTCATTTTTCTCATGCATGTGGTTTTAAATCTACCTTGTGGTTTTAGATTTGGCAGTGACTATTTAGCATCCCACTTAATTTTATTCTTAGATAACCAAAGTAAATGATACATAAAATGCAAATCATGTGTCTATAGCCCGTAAATTAGCATATTATTATTTTTTTCAAATACTTTATGATTCCTGTCAGTTGAAAACAAGTTTTCTAACATGGATTTATGATTCTTTGTAATATCTCTATGTTGGGGAGCCTTCTATTAGTGTGAAAACATAATATGTATTTCCATTTATTAGATATTGTAGTATAGGTATAGTTAGAATGAAATTGAATTGGCATTAGAAATCTAGAATTTTGTGTAACTTACAAAAAAATTGCTGAGAGTGTATGGAGCCTTTGACATAGCGTCTTCTTCTAAGGAGATGATACTGCCTTTTAAAAGAGGAGCAGGCTGGTGGCTCATGCCTGTAATTCTAGCTAACCAGGAGACTGAGATCTGAGGATCACGGTTCAAAGCCAGCCCAAGCAGGAAAGTCTGTGAGACTCTTATGGCTAATAAACCACTCAGAAAACTGGAAGTGGCGCTGTGGCTCAAGTGGAGTGCTAGCCTTGAGCTGAAGAGCTGAGGGACAGCGCCCAAGCCCAGAGTTCAAGCCCCACGACCAACCAAAAAAAAAAAAAAAAGAGGAACAGAAAAATAACTGAAGATACTTATCTCCATGGAAATATCACAGCACTCATACCACAGTGGGCCAGGAGATGCTGACTGGGAAGCTAGCAGGCCTCAGCAGATTCCTGTATGGGAGCTGGAAGGAAGGTTTTCAACCAAAGCTGCAATGGGCTTTTATAGTGTATTTATTATACTGAGCCATCAGTAGACCTGGGCAATGTCTTTTTATGCTCGCTTTCATTCTCTGAAATTTCATTTCAAATTTCTGACTTTAGATTAAAATTAGTAAATCTCGACATAAGGATGCACCCATATGGATAAGTGCTATTAAAATTACAGGCATAGTGCCAGCCACTGATGACTCATAGCTCTGATCCTAGCTAATAGGGTGGATGAGAGCAGAAGGACTAGAGTTTGTAGCCAGCCCTAGAAGAAAAGTTCATGATGATTTTACCGTACTCCCTAAATATACTAAAATGCATTAAAATGAAATACAGGAGATTCATTCATTATATACATTTGGGTGCAGCTGGACTCCTTATTAAGTCAGTTCAACTTTAGAAATGTACGACCATTGTAAATATTTTATGTTGTGAATTTACAATGTAGCAAATTCACACACATACATATAGCAAATAGTGTATCATTGCTTCATATTTCTAGAAAGTTAATACTTTCAACTATTCAAATAACTATTCGAATACCAAATACTTGGGACATGATAGAAGATAGATATGGACATCTTGACATTTCTGGAAGTAACATTTTGTTTTCTGCTATTGTAATTCATTCAGAAATACTAAACCAAATAATCCGGACTCATATATAAGTCCCAAAGATGTCAGATAGATGTTATTATAATACATTTAAAATGACAGATACATAATACATATATAAGGAAAAAATATGAATATAAACATTATATATGCAAGACTTTCCTCACTTATTATATATTAGATACCTTGATTTGATTCCATTATTTTGTCACTATTAAAAGTTCATGAAATTTGTGATCCACTCTTTTCTCCCAAGTATAACATATTTTTATCCTTTAAAAATACCTAAGAAAGTACAGTGTCTCAAAGATCTTTTTGTTTAGATATCGAACCCTCATCTTTTTTTTTTTTATGAGATGGGGCTCTGCTGAACTTTTTTTTTTTTTTAACCCGGGCTGGGCTAGACTGGAACTGAAATCCTCTGTTCTCAGTTTCTTAGAGATTGGGAATTCCACCATGCCCTAATATTTGTTCATATGAGTTTTTGTGAAAATTTTGCCTGGACTGATCTCCATTCAGCATCAGCCTGGTTCATCTCTGGAGAAGCTGGGTTTATGGACATGAGCCACTAACACCCCCTCTGTAAGACTTTCTTCAGAGTCAGGGAGATGCTGTACACTAGTCCGTTTCTAGGTTGTTTTCATTGTGTGAAAGGGACAAACTCTGATGTCTCACATGCCCTTGAATGTGTCCAGCAACAAAACATGTTTCAGACCCTTCAACACAGGCCTTGAAGTAGTCCAAACGGAAGGTTAATGGATCAAGAGCTTGGAGAAAAGTGCACAGGACACAGTACCCCAGGGGTTCTCATGTGTGCCAAAGCTCTCTTATTTTCCTTAGACATTCCATGTGGCTCACTCATACAATTTTTATTTCTTGGATCTGGCATATCTGCTAAAAAAAACAGATCAAATGTGCTGTAGATTTTTCAGTGATATAAAGTACCTTTCCCATACTAAATGTTAATATTTACATAGATGGTTCGGATGTACAAGCCTAATACATTTCTTAAAAATATAACATATTTTACAGAAGTAATTCAAATATTTTCCCACTTCTGACCATGACACAAAATAGTATTAAGAGTAGTGCCTATAAGTTGTCAGTATTTGATTGTTAACATTGCTTGGAATTTGGATATTTTGGAAAATATTTAGATTTACTGGATTTTTGTATTAGAGACTTTATTTGAGCAATATAGTCTCCCAGAAAGAGTTATAAAAACTGAAGATGCAGCTATACAGTATAAAGTAGAAAATAAATCTCCTTTGAAAATTCTATGGCTTTGTATATACTATAAAATCCCATTGTCAAGATGTGCAATCTGCAAAATAAGAAAAGGCCCATATAATAGAGCACCTTACTAGAAAAGAGAGCTTTTTTTCAATTGCATTGTTAAATCACAGTGAATATCACTCAATTTGTAAGAGACTAGATGTTTGCTGAATGCTTGAGTTTCTATAAAGTTACTTAGGAGTAAATAGATCTGACTACACATTTATTTATTTATTTATTAGCAAATACAATCTTTTAAAAAATTCTTTGTTTTTAATTAAAAGACTTGTATTTGTAGTTACATATAATGAAATGTTTAACTTGTGAAGTGAAGGCATTTGTGTGTATATACACACACGTGTGTGTGTGTGTGTGTGTGTGTGTGTGTGTGTGTGTGTGTGTGTGTGTGTGTAATAGCTTTGCCCTTGAATTCAGTCCTTCAGAGGACAAAGCCTGCACTAGCCTCTCCTTATCACTGGTAATGGAAGGCTTTCTTTGTGTTCTGATGATTAATCTTCACCTTTGTGTGGCAGACTATTCTATCCTATTCTGGTCAATGCTACCTGGCAGGTAGGACTCCATAAAGAAAATAGTACTGCTTTCAGAATAGCAGTGTCTAAATACTTTGTTGTTGTTGTTGTTGTTTTAAAGTGTTTCCAAGTGATTAAGAAACACATCTCTCATTTCCTAGCTTTATCGTACTTCCTGCAGAATTATGAGCTAGACTTTTCCATGACTACTTCTCTATATTCACATTCAGTTTATTGATGCCTAGGGAATTCTAATATGATCATCAAAGTGATACGCACCATGTACACTACACTAAGTACCTTAAGGGAGAACTCGAGCTATAATATTAATTTTAAAGTACTAATGTATGACTATTAAAAATTAAGCTGGCAACATTTTCCATTTCCAGTGCTGGCAAAGTAGTGACAAAGATATATTATTGAAATAAAAGGAAATTAATTTGTGAAAGTAGCCGTGTGTTCAGAACATTACAAGCAGGGAGAAAAATCTTTTAGGTAGAAAGTCAGGTAATTGTATAAAGAAGCAAAAAGTAGTTGAATTTTTTTTAATGAAGTCATTGTCAGATGTTAAAACTTCCATAACTGGAAATAAAGTTTGTAGTGCTTCATTCTGTTAAACAGGATACATAAGAAAAATTATTCACCAGAAAATATATGTGAAAAATACTTATTGTTACCACAATATATATATATATATTTATTTTATTGTGAAAATACTGTACAGAGGAGCAAGTAATGAGTACATTTCTTATCAAGCATTGTTGCCTCCTTCTTTGTTTCCTCTTCCCATCCCTTCCCATCCCCACCCCACCCACTTGTAAAGTTCATTTTTTGACATAACGTCTTGTACATCTCATTGAATCATGTTTTATTTATACCAAATGCCATGACTAAAATCCTAGGCACCTGGGAAGAAATATAAGTCACTTGTAGGATCAATAAATTTAATCAATTTTCAGATATGTGGTCTCCTATTTAGACCTTTGTTGTAGAATTTATGCACTCTATGTGAATGACTAGTTTGATATTGATAAGAAAATGAAATAGATCATACTGACTTGTGTGTATCTATTTATCAATGTTATATACAAAGAGCTTAGCCTAATAGTACGGATTTTTTTGTTAATAAAATCAATATCAAAGAGCACCACTGTTGATTCTAAGCTATTTACACCACTAAGAGAATTCTGTGATAATTTCATATGATTTCAGGGACATATCAAAATGACACATTTAGATGCTTAAAAATTGGATAGTCTCCATTGTTCTAAGGTTACCTCAGCTTTAGAAAGGAAAAAAAATGCTATAGAGACTTGGGAATGACATGTACATGCAACTAAGATGATGTTTGATGTTTGTTTTCTTTCTTAAATATTCTCTTGTGTATTACTTGATCTTTTATAGAGGTGCTATAACATTTAAGATAATAAACACATTTGCATAAAAGAAGAGCAGATAAATTAGGTACAAAAATAATTGAGTTCATATATCATGTCATTGTTGTGTGTATGTATGTGAGTGTGTGTGTGTGTGTGTGCGTGCACACGCATTTATGTGCTTGTAATGGAGCTTGAACTTGGGGCCTTAGTACTGGCCTATCCAGTACTAAGGGTGTCATTCAAGCTGACACCCTATCAGTTGAGCTATGCCTTTACTTCTGGCTTTCCCCCCACCCCCCCGCTGGTTAATAGGAAATAAGAATCTCACAGACTTTCTACCCCAGACTGACTTGGAATTAAATGTCTGACTCCTGAAGATTACAGGTTTAAGACATTGGTACCGAAGTTACAATTTACCTCTTGATGAGACCTGATGCCACTGCTTACTATGTCTCTTAATGAGTAACAGAAAATTTACTGAGGATTCCTTACATTGACCTTTCCTGGCTGAATCCAGTATTTGATCAGCCTTGCTGGGCACTAAGGTTTATTGTGGTATGTGTGCTTAGGAGCAGATATGTAAGCCAAGATGAACTTGACAGAGATAAGGAAAGCTATGGAGAATCACCTCTGTTAATATTAATAGTAATTGCATTCTAATATTAACATAAGGATAGTGATATTGATTGCTATTAATATAGTAATTAGTATTACAGTTCATAACACTAATTCCAATATTAATAGTAATAATAGTATAAACAGTAATACCAATAGTAATATGGTTAGTATTATCTATTTATAAATGTTTACTTAATGATAAAGTAGCCACAAGGATAAAAAGACAGTAGCAGGATACCAGCAGATCACACCTGTATTCCTAACTACTCAGGGAGGCTGATATCTGAGGATTGAGGTTCAAAGCCATCCTCAGCTGAAAATTCTGTGAGATTCTTATCTCCAATAAACTTCAAAAATAAAAGCCAGAAATAAAGCCATGACTCAAGTAGTAGAGCTCTAACTTTGAGCAAAAATATCTAAGGGACAGTGCCCAGGCCCTGAGTTTAAGCCCCATGACAAGTAGCAAAGAATGAATGAGAAAACCAGCTAGAGGGGACACGGGGGGAGGGGGAGGGAGGGAGGGAGAAGTAAGGAGAGAGGAGAGACAGAAGAGAGAAAAGAGAAAGAGAGAAGGGAGAAGGAGGAAGAGAAATTATTTATTGATTATTTTAAAGACTTTATTGAGGAAAAAAGTCTTTTCTTAAATTTTGTTAGGTATTTTCAAGTCTGTTATACATAACATTTCTCTCCCATGACTTCAAAAGTTCACTATTCTTCTTTCTCATCAAGCAAATTAACTAAAATTCAAATATAAAGGGTATAAATTTCAGAATTTTCTAATTCAACTTCTAGTTCAGTTAGAATGCAGTGTTAAGTTTAGGACTATGAAATTAAAACTAAATAGGAACTACAAAGAGCAAAATAAGGCATATCTTTTCATGGTGTTGTAAAATCTTCATTTTTGTTAAATGCGTGATCATCTTCCCCAACCCCATCCCCCCAAGTTGTACAGTTCATTTCCAACATGCTGTCTTGTAGATATTGCTGTGCATTGGTTTGCTCTTTGTCCTTTGTCTCACCATATGGGGGACAGAAAGTGGGAAAAAAATGAGGGAGTGGGTAACAAGTTCAACAATGAATGCATTCACTACCTTATGTATGTAACTGCAACCCCTCTGTATATCACCCTGACAATAAAATTTAATTTAAAAAAATAAAAAAGAATTATCATGCTTCTTCTAACAAACCCAACCTGCTACCTGAAAAGATTGTTTGCTCATCCTCTGCCAGAGAAGTCTAACTGAGATCAATTTCTTTTAAATTATTTTGCTGAGAGCAACTGCTGATTTGCTGTCAGGAAAAGGCTAAAGGTAGTCTTACATAGATGGAACAGTTTTAACCTTTTAAAGTCACTGGCTGTTTTGAGTATTAGAAGACAGCTTTGACTTCTTTACCTAAGTTTTGTGCCCATGGTAATTTGCATATAATTCAGTATTTTCCTGAAGTCATATATATATATATCGCTATATAACTATATCTATCGCTATATATCTATATCGCTATATAACTATATCGCTATATAACTATAACTGTATATTACTATATGTAGTTCTATCTATCTATCTATCCATCTATCTATCTATCTGTCTGTCTGTCTGTCTGTCTGTCTGTCTGTCTGTCTGTCTATCTATCTATCTATCTATCTATCTAGACTTCCACCTTCCATATCACTTCAAGGATAGGTCTTCTGAAGTTCAGTATAGTTCCTTGACCTGAGCAAGGGTGAAAGTTGAGTCAGCCTCCTGATAACACACAAGGCGCAGCTCCAGCATTAACTACTCTCTCTCCAAGACTCCTAGGTCCTATTACTTGCATCCGGTATTGCATTCCCAATCTTCACCCAGCTCAGTAATCTACCGATATGCTACTCTGGCAACATCTTACATATTGTAAACTCCCCAGTCATTATGAAACTCATTTCATACACAGAGATTTAATTCACTTTCTACTTCTCCTCTCTATGAGTTTTTCTTTGCAAAATAACCAGCAAGAAAAGCAAGATTAGAGGCATGGCTCAACTAATTAAAGGCCCAGACAAGTGAGCAAGGTTAGCGAGTGCAAGGCTCTTCCAGCGAGAATAAAGCTCTTAGTTCAAATCCTGACTCTGGAGCAAATGGGAAAAAAAGAAACTCTGAACTGAGTGTTGAACATGAGATGCTTTCAGCAAAATAACTTTTAGAATCCTGCATTTTGGCCACCAGTGTCGTGGTCCTTACCTTGGTATTATGGTTTATTTGAGGTGACCATATACTTGACTTTATTCTACTAAAGATGCACAGCAAAGATATGGGAAAGGGACGGTAAAAGGTTTGTAGTTTTTCAAACTTTATAACACGTTTCCTTAGATGGCTTTCTCCTTATCTGATAGGAAATCTGACTGTGTGTGATGGGAGTTTGAGTTTCTCCACGAAGATCTAGGTAATTATCATCTAAGAAGGGGAGGAATCCCTTGAATATTCATCCTGAACTCATCCTGTTGTCCTCAGTTGTGGAGTGGTAAGGATTTACACACTGTAATAGAATCTGTTTCCATTTTACTAGAATGCACAGAAGGTCATGATAGGTATTCAAGTCCTGGAATTTCTCTTAGATATAGAGTCCCTGTTAACACAAAGAAAAAGTATTGACTGGTGACAAAGAGCTGACAGGATTATTAGTGATACAAGATAATGCTCAGATAACCTTGACTTTCAGAATTCCATTAATTAGGAGGCAGATGTCTAGTGATTAGTTTCCTGAATGGAAACTTACTCTAAAGCTTCAGTGTTACGTTGGATAAGAACCCAGGAAGCAATCTTTGTCAACCCTGTAGGTTCTATAAAAGTGAAATAATTATTAACTAGAAATTATGAAAACTTGGAGAAAATGTTTTATATGAAGTTTCCCAAATGATGTTTCACAGTCAGTTTGCAAGTACTCTTTAAAAACAGGCATCCATGGATGAAAAGCACTGATGAAGGAGAGTAGGCTTGACTCAGTATAGGGCGTGCATTTGGACTCTGAACTCAGTGTAGAAGGGAGGGGGAAACACCAGCATTAATATATATTATATATTATGTGCCAACCTGAGCAACTGGTTCATCCCCTCTGTCTTCAACAATAAACCAGTGAAAAAGAACTTACCACAAGCATAGACTGATAAAATTGATTGAAAGAAGACAACCAGTGCAGCAGCCTTGAGCCAATAAACACACATTTTTCTGAAAATGTATTAGCAACATTAATTGTCTTATCAATAGGATATAAAAGTGCAGAAATGGTTCTAACTAATCATTCAGGCCACATCTAGTGCCAGCCCCAGCTCTGACTGTGGTTAGGAATTGGACAAAAATAGAACAATTCAAATACAGAGAAAAACAACTGAAAAGTCTGAAATGACTGAAATGTCAATCCCCACGTGGCATAATCTTGTGATATTTTTATTCCCTGTGATGGTAAACTTGTCATCTCACTAGTTCAGATGTGTGTGGTGTGGAGCTCAACTTCCCATATGATCTTGCATAGTTTCTGTACCCGCATGGCTGCTATTTCCTTAACTGCAAATCTCCCTACCTCTTGGGTGTTCTTGGAGGATTACAATTCATACTCTCTATTAATGTTTAAGACTGACACAGGGAAAATGAGCATAAACGTTGAATCGAATGTGCATATTACATTAATGAATAGTACCATTGCTCTTAGTATAACTCCTCATGGCTATTTACCTTCATAAATATTGAGGTGTACAATGATTATTTGAAAACATTCTCAGTTTTTTGGTCCCAATCCCCTCCCCACAAAAGTCATCTACCAATCAACCAACCAGAGGCAGGGAAAACCTATAATTCTTCTATCTTTCATGTCCTAAAGAGCTTTGTTATAATACAGTATCAAGAGAGGATTGTGAATTTCAGGCTTTTGTAGATTAAAAAAAAATGTGTCCTCAAGGAATATAATGTCTTCTCTCTACCCATTTTTTGATCCTCAAACTACCTTGGTCTCTGGGTGTGACACCTTTGCCAAGCTTTTCTTATTTCTCTTGAAGGGTTGAAACGTAATAGGAAGTTGAGTAGCCACAGGCAGCTTTGTTATCAAAGTCAGCCCTCTCTCTTTTTTGCAGGGTTTTCCCTGCTTTTGCGCACTTGCCTACACTGGCATCTACTGAGAAAATCGATTCTGGAATAACTATTTTGAAAAATGACCCACCCTGAGGATATGACAGATCTCTGTCTTTTTGCCTTTGTCTTAAATTGTAATTTTGAAAACAACAGTTTTGTTGTTGTTGTTGGTTTGAGACTTCGTTATGGTTTATAAAAATATTTTTACTGGTAGCTGCCCTCATCATATAGACTGATCTTGAGTTTAGGCTCACTTTGGTAAAGCTCAGTTATTTAGGCTAAGACTGAATCACCCCAACTTTCTTTTTGCTTTTATTTTTGGTGTTTGAAAGTAATATTGCTCTTACAGGTGAGATGAATTGCACATACAATAACATTTTCATTCTAGATGGCTCAGTAAATATTTCCAAGAATTATATTCTCTTTCTCTCTCGTAACTGCAGGAGGTAGGACATTGAGAAAATAAGCATTGATGGAATATTATCTAAACTAGATGTTATTATGATATTGATATTTGTTACCAATGCCTAGTTGCAATAAATACAGCTAAAGGAAAGCAAGATAGTTTTGAAACCATAACTGTTATTCCTGAATATTCTCCTGTTTCATCCTCATTTTCTCTTACTAAGCATGGTATTTTTAGGTTTTTATGTTTGGTTTAAACATAGTGTTTACTATATTCATCATAGAGTTTTATTTCTCTTGTATTTACATAGGAACACTGAAGAGTTGTATCCTATGATTTAACAGATTTATCGTTCTTAGGAGTTTGGACAATAGTTTTCTATTTGCAGAACAAATTATTTATTCATATCAATGTATACTTCATATTTAAAAATTAATGTCAATATCAGGAAGGTAGGTACATGAAGTCCAAATGAAACAAAATAGGAATAATGTCTGATTCAAACAGGCAATCCCATATAATCTTTTAATTGTTACCTCTGTTAATAATTGTAACTTAACATGGATCATTAAATATTATTGAATGATTGAAGAATAACTTTAGCAATGTGTTAGGAAACTTAAAATATATTTGTGTTTATAATCACTTTATGTTTTCTCTAAACCAATCAATATTGCTAGGTAGAAGTGATCCTGTTTAAAATAGCTAGATTTTTAACAAGTATTACTTCAATAATAGCTAACTTTCTCTTTATCTTCAAGGAATTTAATGATAGCCTCGATAGTTTTCTAATTCAATTTTTAAAGATGATGTCTAAGAAAATATATAAAAAAGCATTTATCAATAAATTGATGTCTAGAAGATTGTGTCTTATCATCAATAAATTGTTCAGCTGTTTCAAACTTTTTTTAAAAAAAAACCTTTTTAGTTATACTTGGAGTTGAATTCAGGTTTTTCATATGCTAGGCAGATGCTCTACCATTTGAAACGGTCCTTTTTGCTGTGGTTATTTTTGTCATAAGATCCTACTTATTACCCAGGCTAGCGTAGACCTTAATCTTTTGTGAGCTCACTGGATTGAAAAATGTGCCTCACTTCACATTGGCTTTTAATGGATTGAGATGAGGGGGCAGACTTCATGAATTTGTGCCTCTCCTGGTGTCCATGTTCCCTGTAGTTCAGATTGGCCACTAGTGACCAGTTTCGTTGCATGCATCTGGACCATTACTTTGTTTCTATCTCATAAATGCCAACAAACCATCAAAAAGTGCTGTCATTTTGGGTGCTGGTACTTTAGCTCTTTTGACTGATGTTTCTGTTTGTGTAGTATGTGACAAAGCAGCAGTGCCATAGTTCTATATCCTTTTAATGTCAGCTGCATCCACCCCTTTCAGGCCTCATTGGTTTGAAATGCAGTGTGTAATTACTTCCAAGTTCTTGAGATATAGCTCAGTTAAAGGATAAGACAGAAGAATCAAACGAGATAATATTTTCCATTAAAATTTTAAAATCACTGCAGAAGCTAGAGCCATTAAGAGAACCAGAAATTGTAAACAGTTCTGATCTTTTAAACGGCATTTGTGCATTTGCTTCAAAGATCGGCTCTGTTACAGATATAAGAAAAAAATGTGTAATATGACCAGAACAAACAAACCGGTGGTTTATATTAAGTATAGCATATGGTTTACTATCAGATCATTTTTTTCCTATGAAAAAAACTTCAGTAAGCTACTAAAACAGACACCAGGAAAAGTCCTTATAAAGTCAGTCCCCAAGATATTTGTTGGACATTTTATTGCAGAAATTGGAAGCTTACTTCTCTACATATTCACATTTACCTATCATTTCCTTCCACTACGAAACATATACTGATATTTTTGTTACACAGATACACATACACACATAACATACATATTTACATACATGAAGTTGTATTACGCACATATACACACAACATAGAGAGGAATTGTGAGATAAGGATCTTTTCTAAAAAATAAAAAGAGTCAGGCATGGGTGGCTCTTACCTGTAATCCTAGCTAATTAGGAAGCTGAGATCTGAGGATCATGGTTTGAAATCAGCCTGGACAGACAGAACTTAGCATACATTAGCTGCAATTGACTATAGCAAAAAGCTGGAAATGGAAGTGTGGCACAAGTGGAACAGCAAAGATTGAGTGAAAATGTAAGCTTGATCTTGTAGCTCTGAGTTCAAGCCCATACCAGCACCAAAAATAAAGCAATAAGGAGCAATCGATGCATAAATGAATGAGTGAATTAATTAATAAAAGTTATAAATAAATTATGAGGCAAAACCCAAATCTTCAATATATGAACAGGAGAAATAAATGTAATGGAAAAATCATCCACGCAAAAAGAGATCATTACTGAATGTGAAGAAGCAAACAGAGATAACACAAATCCACATTTAGAAGAGATAAAGGGAGAGATGGTACACATATCTAAATGATGAAACAAATATTTAGAAATGTTTCAAAAATATGGAAAGAAGTAGCGACTAACCTGGGAATATAGATGGTTATGCTAATGATAACAATAATTTATAGCATCTTTATCCCTGAAAACTTCATTTAGTTTGGGTTCTGGGAATAAATATGAATATATGGAATTTCAAAATCTAGAGCCATCTTATACCTAGGTATTACATGACATTTCATTAATTATATATGAAAAGATTTGTCCTCTATAATATTATGTTTATTTTCCATTTATTTTGTGTAGTTCTTTATTTGATTGTTTTATTTAAATAATTTCTAGAAGAAGACTAGTTGGATCCAATGCACTTGATTTTTATTTGTGGTAATTTCCTAATGAGTGGCCATATTTAAATTTGAGGGAATTGAATTCAGATATGGAACTTCCTCTATTGTATATTTCTTTTGGCCCAAATGGAGAACATTTTCATTCATTTCTCCCATGAGGGCTTCTGTGGAAAGGCACACATATGTCTTCGTATCTCTATGCATTCATAGGTTTTACCTGACAATGATGGAGTGTTGATACCCAGAATCAGTCACATGTTGTAAAGCTTCATCTACTTGGTACCTTGAAGTATTCAGTGGCATTTGGATTTTTATTTTCTCAGACAGCACAGCCACTTGACATTTGATTCCTATACTCACTAGATTCTCAACCTATCTGATGGGAAAACACATTTGATTACATAATCAAATTCATAATTGGAAACTTATCTCTCCCCTAAAGAGAAGATGGAATGAGAACCAATGACGCTCACATGAAATAATCTTGTCAGAAAACTGGGAAATTTCTTTTTTGAGGCACTAGGAATTCACCTCAGATCCTTTCGACCACTATGCCAGATCTTTTGCTTTTAGTTTGTTTTTCTAATGGACTCCTTCTTCTTTCTTCCTTCCTTCCTGCTCCCCCTCCTCCTCCTGCCCCTCCTCCTCCTCCTCCCTCTCCCCCTCCTTCTTTTGTGTGTCAGTCCTAAGTGCTTTTCCTGAATTTTTGTGCTCCATGCTCATGCTCTACCACTTGAGCCATGGTTCCCTGTCCAGCTCCAGCATTTTGGCATTGGATTGGAGAAAAGGGTCTCACAGACTTTCCTGCCTGGGCTGGCTTTGAACTGCAGTTGACACATCTGAGCTTCCTGAGCGGCCAAGGTTATAGGCCTGAGCCCCCAGCATCTGACTCTAATCGAATCTTGATAACTTTGCTTCGGCCTGTCTACCTCTGCCTCATGAGTACTTTGGATTACAGGCCCTTGTCCTTTACCCGTCATGCCCAATCTAGAAAGGGCCAAAACTGATTGACTGAAAGTTGCCTGAGTCAACGTGGTTAAGAATAAAACTGGCAGGATGGCAGGATATTCATTCTTACAGAATTATGATATTGAAGCTCAGTGTTCTAATGCAGTGTCTTTTCCATTACATCTATTTCAGCCATCTTGGTGTTTTGTCACTTTGCTGGTTAGTGTTACAGATACACTAGTCGGTGGGTACTGCTTATATCTAAAAGAAACCAAAGGGTAATTCTTTTGCTTTCTATAATTTTTAACTATTAAAAACCTATTTGAAATCATGTCTTGGTGTATAAGCTCTGTTTTAAAGAGAGTCATCAGAAACACCAAGAGGCTTTTGCTACACCCACCTCATGAAACTCATGATTTTGTTTCATTGAAGATCCTAGCCATTATTTTTTATTTTATAATATTAATAATTATCAGAAGTTACAGCTTTTCATAAATCATAATTTCTAAATAATTTCAATTAGTACTATTTTCATTTGAGTTTGAGCAAAAAACTAAAGGAATTATTATTATGATGTTTTGCTATTATGCTATTGTTGAGCTGTAGGTCTACAGTAATGAGTACATAAGACACCATAATTTTACAAAACACTAGTGATTATCATAAGAGAATAATGCCAAGAACTTCTATCATTCGTTATATAAAGATTCTAAAAAAATATTCCCCAGAAAATAAGCCTTCTGACTATTCTGTGGCTGGTTTGGATATCTGTAGTTCACTGATTACAATATACATAAAGCTCCCTACTGAATATCAATTTGGAAGAATATAAATACTCTGGACATAGGCTAAAAAAATGATTTCATATGGAAAAATAAAGTAAGTAAGGCTGAAGCCGATTAAAAATACACTTTCATATCTCTGCACTGAATAGTAGGGTTTTATTTTTAAATATATTCAGCTTTCCAGGAGTTCAACTTGAAAGGATTATTACTCTTTTCTGTAATTATATGTACTCTCAACAAACATTTATTTTGACTTGAAAATGGTTACCATTTGCAATCCCTAATTAAAATAAACTTGGTTATGTAAATCAGTGTACTTCTTTCTACATCAGCTCCTTAGAATAGCCATGTTATTTTATAAAATTTAGGTTGCTCTTAAAGTATAATTTCTCTGTTTTGAATTTCTCTGATATTATTCTTAGAGTTCTTCCACATAGCTTACTATTTTCTTAATTCTTAACATAAACTAATCTCTGACACTACTTTTCTCAGTGGTAATAAAATAATCTATGTCTGATTCAATTACTGATACATTTGATAGAACAGAGATGATCACAAGTCATTAACATTACAAAATGACTGCAAGTTCCAAATTAAGTAAGCAAACACTAAAGAAAAAACTTTCTTTTTAAAAATTTTTTTGGCTCCGGTCGTGGGCCTGAACTCTGGGCCTGGGCGCTTTCCCTCAGCTCTTCAGCTCAAGGCTAGCGATCTACAATTTGAACCACAGTGCCACTTCTGGCTTTTTTCTTTTTGCTTATGTGGTGCTGAAGAATGGAACCCAGGGCCCCATGCATGCAAGGCAAGCGCTCTACCACTGAGCCACCTTCCCAGCCGCTAAGGAAAAAACTTTCGTTAATTACTCTTGTGCAAAAAAAAAAAAAAAGAATAAATCATTCTTATATATGTTGTTCATTTCCATCATGATTGTAAATTTACCCATAGATTTTATTAATATGCATAGTAAAATTCACATGCACGCAAAAATATAATTAAGATTATGCTTTGGATGAGTCAGAATAAGATAAATGGTTGGACGCCTACTACTTCAGATCTTTTAGATTAATAATTGAATAAGTACTTTATTCTTATGTGAAGAAATGCAAACATTTGAATATTTTTCTGTGCTTAAAAGATATTTAGATAAGCTAAATGGTACTAGAGCTGCAAAGTGTTTAGTAACCAGACCCAATGCCCAAACTAAGGACTTCCAACCCCTGTTGACATCTGGCTCTCTTGTCTTCTCCATTGAAGGCTCATAGCCTTGTTTTCTGGCTACATATCAACACATACTAGTTAAGAGTTGGAATAGATAGGTAACATTTACTGCATGCTAATTATGTGCCATCTATTAAATGCATCCTCATTGTTTGCAATCATCTGTACAGTTACATATACATGAACTCTGAAATATCATAAGTAATAAATACCAAAAGAAATAGATTTTCTATTGTACTTATAGGCTTTTTTGAGGGGAAACTCAGACTTACAGCCTGAGTTCTGAGTGTTAGTTTGTATCGCTCAAGTCTGATGCTCTACCACTTGAACTGTACCTCCATTTCTTGCTCCCCAGGCTGGCTTCAAACCATGACACTTAGCTCTCAGCCACTTGAATAGGTAGTATAACTGCCACTGGTATCTGGCTAATGTTATTTCAATCTTGTTTCCAAGATGAAATCTAGAACTCCTTTGTGTTGTTGATTATTTATATTTATAAAAAATTAAAATTTACTTGGTAATGGAGAAGGGCCTATCTTGAAATGGATAATGAAGTTTGATAGATTTCTTCTAATAGATGCATACACTTTTAAGAGAAGAATTTTTATGATTATTAGTTTCAGTTATTAACCTATGCTGTCTTTATGAAATGAGTACTTAAGTAACTTGATACATTTCCTGAATTGTTTAGATTTATTATTAGTGAAATATTTTGGGAAAAATTTGTATTATTTTAAATCATTTTTTGCAAGAATAATTTGCTTTAGTTGTTAGGAATTATTAAGCTTTATTATTGATAACAGAACTAAGGTGCTAAAAATATAATAGAGAGCTTGTGTTGCACAGTATTTTTCAATAAATATGAGTACAAGACTGTCTTGCATGCCGTATTTGCAAAACAATATTTGATAAATGCACTGATTGCCAGGTGGGACTGAAATCTGAAGATCCCAGTTCCAAACCAGCCAAGGAAGGAAAGTCCATGAGATCCTTGCCTGCAGTTAACCAAGTGTAAAAAACTTGGAAGTGGAGGTGCGGCTCAAGTGGTAGAGTGCTAGCTATAAGTGGTAATGCTAAGGAACAGCACATAGGCCTGTGCACAGGTTCTACTGGCAGAAGAAAGGAAACCAAGTTCAATGCTATGATATACGCTTTCATGCTGACTTTTGGAGTGCTGAATGTATAGTAAGCATTGTACACATGGACTTCAATGATCTTTCTCAATTCCTAAGTACGTCTTAGTTTTTAACATCACGATCATCTTCAAGAAGCCAATTTAAAGCTTCCACTTTGGGAAAGACACAATATGAGGAGGCAGAACATGATGTAGTGAAGAGCATCACACACTTTACACAAGGAAAGAGAAGCTCTTCCTGGACTAAGCTGTATATGTGAACCTATACTCAACAATAAAGACAGCATGTCACCGCGAATGGAGGAATATACATGGTCATTGTTATTCATGGTCCAAACATGACTAAATATTGTGAAATAGTTGGAACTTAGCATTGTATGCTGTCACCTGGTCACCTGTACCAAAGTAAGAGTTTTGAGGAGCAGAAAAGCTCCGAAGTGTTTTTGTAATGGTTTAGAAACAGTCTTGAATTCTAAATAAAAACCTCCAGTGTAGGAATGTTGACCTTACAACAGTTTAAATAAAATAACTCTTCTTGGTATTTGTTTTTCTAAATCATATGATAAAAGTCAAATATTAACCCATTGGAATGAATCCTGTTGTAAAAGATACAACACTCAGAAAAAAAGGCTAGAACTTGAGTTAGAAGACATATTTGTATTTCTGTGTGTATGTATAAACATTCTGGGAGATTGTACTTGTGGATGACTAGTCTTCATTCATGGGGAGTTCAGAATTGGAATTGGAGAGCTGGAGAGGATGGAAGAAATTTTGACTGAAAATGTATGAATATGTAACTAGAAATTTTTAGATTTTTACCATGTTACTCAAAAAAAGAGACTAAAAGAAATAGATTCCATGTAATAGTCACGTTGCTGACTACAGGATGGTTGACCTTCCTCACGTCCTAAAACATGAAAACTACTTGAAGAAAAAAAACAGGCATAAGTAAAAATAATGATAGATGGGTGAATTTGAACAAGGGCATTATACCAAAATGACATATCGCCATGGATTCCCATGTGCATTTAACAAACATTCATTTCAAGATGTGTGTGGCTGATGATAAGAGAACCAGATATCCCCATGCTGTCCATTCAACTCAAATTTGATTTCTTGCACGGAGTCTTTGTTCGTATGTACTTTTTGACATTTAAGGCTGGTTTCATCTGGTTTAGTCAGACACAAAGTTACTGCTCAGCCAGTTTCTGCGAGCTATCTGCATTACACTTTCATGAAAAGATAGAAAATAAGTAAACACACTGTAAGGAGAGAGGCCTCGGGGTATGTCACTGAGAACTCTGTGATTTAGCTCAAGTTTCTACATCCTGTGTGCTCACAGAATACCATTTCATCACAGCAACCCCGAGGAAACAATGCTGTCTTCAGGATTCTGAAGCAAACCAAGTTAACTCTTTGTACCCTCTCACTTGCCCTTCGTGCCTTCCATGTTGACCTCTTAATTCCACAACGCTCGCCCAGCTTCCCCCAGGCCTCCTCTAATTACAAACTCTCCATTTCTTCAACAGTGGTCGGTCCTTTAATCCAGAAAATCACTATTTTCTGTTCAATCTTTAGTTATACAGAAAAGATGATCATAACCAATATGAGCATCTTCATATGATATTCTCTAGTAAAAATCCAATTGTATTCTCAAGCATAAACAAGACTTTGGCCAACTGTAAATTAAGAAACTATATAAAGACATAAAATGAATCCATGTTTAATGATCTGTTTCACAATATAAGTAGATTAGGATGAAAGCTACTAATTAGGCATAATATTTATATGAGTGTATAATATGTATAGGATATTGTATAAGTCTATATATGGGTACCTGCATAGTTGCATATTTTCTCAATTAGACAGAGCATATTTGTATTGTGATTAACATTTTAGAGCTAGAAGAGATTTTAAAGATCTCTTAATGATTCAGTTTATAATAGTAGAAATTGAAACTGAAAATGAATAAATGCAGGGTCACAGAGGTAGTTACCGTAATTATTGCAGCTAGAACTTGTCTCATTACATACAGAATGACATATAAGTCAGAAAAGTTCACTCTGTTCTTTCTTGGTAATGGTACAAAGCTTGAACTCAGGGTTAGCACCCTTACCACTTGAGCCACAGCTCCACTTCCAGCTGTTTTGGTGCTCAATTGGAGGTAAGAGCTTTAAGGCCTACTCAGGCGGCCTTTGAACCCCAATCCTCAGATCTCAGCCTCCTGAGCAGCTAGGATTACTGCCACTGGTGCCCAGCTAAAGTTTACTGTTTAAGGCCTGATTTCAGTGGTGTTTAAAATAGTTGCCAAACTGATATTCTCTTAGAGGAAAAAAATTCAACTAATAGCTATATAAGGAATTATGAATTTTGATGATTACTTTCTAGAAAATAAAATCGGAAAGGTATTGGAGATATTTAAGTATTTCTTGTCTGTGACAAGATATGTAAGAATATTTCTATTGTATTTAATTCTCAAAAAGAAATAAAATTTAATCAAGGGTCAATCTGAAGCAATCCTGAATGTAAGCTAGACTCCAGGAAGACTTACAATTTCCATGGCCCCGTCTAGAGCAGCCAGCATGGGAATATTTTGTGCAAATGAAAATTAAACCTAGAGGAGGAGTCAGAGTTTCTTTAATAGGGCAAATGCTACCTGATATATTTTCAATGTAATGGTCTCTTTGGGAAAAAAGGAAGAAGACAATATTAGTCTTTCTTAAGACTAGTAAATTCATGCTGAGAATTTGTGGCATGTAACTAAGAAAAGTAATTAGTAACTATAAGATTTTTGCTTTCAGTGTGAACCTTTCACCTTGACCAAAAGCTTGATGTGGTCATTAGGTTCTTTTGTAATATGTCATGTAAATTTCTACCATTAGTAGAAATGATCATCTCCATAATTTTATATCATATGTATCATAGTTATTGTTGGGAAATTGGTGGGTTTTCTTTTGTAATTTTGAAAAGAAGACAAGCATTTTCTAACTTTGCACTGCCAAAGACTGCCGTTGGCAATAGAGGCTTGGTGGCTGGAAATGACCTGCTGACTGGTAGAATTGGCCTGCTGACCAGTAGAGCAGTATCTGAGATGGACACTCTATGAATTCTTTATAACTCCTCTGAGCAAAATGTATTTATCCCTACATCTGGTCAGAAAGATAGAAGTAGGACAAGGTTTATGCATGTATCTGTGTGCAAATGTGTGTGTCTGTGCATGCATGTGTTAATCATATAGCAATGAACCGTTTGTGATTTAAAACTAAGTATATATAACTAAGTGTAGATGTGTGTGTATATATATATGTGTGTATATATATTTATTTATATGGCTAGTAGTGCAAATACTGATGTCACTTGTCAATTTTGGTCATCTAAACTATCCCCCAACATACACATGAATGATAAGAAATGTCTGCAAAGAAAACTGCAGGTTTCTCCATGCTATTGGACAGAGACAGAGAAGGGACAGGAAGCCCAGCACTTTGGTTTCTAAGTTATGCTTACCTTGGGAAATATGTCAGACTGAGAAGGCCACCTTACTTGTGCTAGGGGAACAGAGACTATCTTTATTATTAGTACTGGTCCCAGAGAGGTACAATTAAAACTCAGGTAATTCAAATGAGGATTTGGTTGGAGAGGAAGGGTGGTTGGCAGAAGGGACTTACTGGCTCATCAAACCTCTGTGAACTCTTGGTTCTCAGCTGAGGTGATTCCACTGTTTTAGCAGGAAGTGTCACATACTTGGGAGAATGCTCGATGCACAACATATCTCATGTAGAAATGCTGATGACATTCACACATTATGCTGCTCAATTTAACCATCTAAGTGACAGCACCAGATCATTGCTATCTGTGAATGTGCAAGATGCCACTTGGGCACTTCACTTATTTTCTCTTACTTTTTGGTACTATTGGGTTTGAACTGTAGGCTTCTGGGTTCTTGGCAGGTGCTCTACACTACCTGAGACCTGCCTGGGCTCATTTTGCTGTAGCTATATTTTGGAATAAACTCTCCTGTTTATGCCCAGGTAATCCTGACTCATAATCCTGCTTTTTGTGCTTCCCATATATCTGGGATGACATGCACACCCCACCATGCCCTTCTGTTCTTGCTTACTCGGTAGTCTCACTGACTTTTTGTGTCAACTGACCTCAAACACTGATCTTCGCAATCTCTTTCTCCCCATAGCTAGGATGACAGACCTGAGTCACTGCACTTGACGAGACACTTACTTCTTAGAATGAGTTTATACACTACTTCAGAAACTAGAATTTTAAACATAGATAGTAATGCACACAAGAAACATGTACAGTATATAGAAATATATGCAGCTACATTTAGTAACTGCTCAAAATAAAGCAAAGCACACACGATGAACACATTCTCTAAAATATACATGCTCTAAAATGATAGGAACTTAATCCAATCACTTATTTATGTGAATCATTAACTCCTTCCTCCATATTCAGGTTTAATTCTCTGCAGAGAGACCAGGGAGGTATGGCCGCATTAAATCACTGCTGTTCTTTGTCTAAGAATCTCCTCGCCCTTGGATATCACCCTGCCCTTTCTCTGTCATTAACACTTCTAATATGACTGAAGCATGGAGCAGAGTCTGTAGTTCGTAAGACTCCATAGGTTCATTTTATTAACAACATAAATGTGGTATCTAAGCCTGGCGTGGCTCTTTAGCCTTTTTCCAAACTCCAGTAATTGCGGCCATATGCTTCGCGATGCCATTAGACCTTGTGAGCGGGAGGATGCGGAGCATGGCATCTTGAACAGTGTCTTTTATTTGCCCTAGCACCCTTTGCAGCGTCTTTGTGTAATGAGGTGAACTCCACTTCCAAAGAGCACATATTCTCATTACACTTCCCCCTTCACAGGAGATATTGAACGTTGTGCAGCCTTTGCTGACATTAAACTACGACAATATACATCACTATCCGCACCGACAGCTCTCCATGCTGAGCACTCTCTTTGCGACTCCCTGTGTGTCAATATCTACTTAAAACTAAGATGATGCTTACAATTCATGTATCTAAACACATTGATTGCACATCTATTTTATTTGCAGTAAGTTCCCCAAATGCCTTTCTAGGCTTTAAAGCCAAAAATCTGAATCCAATATAAGGCCTTTGGTTTTTAACCGTTCAAAGGACTGCTTTTCTCCTAGAGACACAACCTAGTGCAGAATGGAATACACCTACTGGATTAAAACAATAAGGAATTTCTGCCTTAGCACGGACTCAGGCATGTGCTCACTAAGGGTGTGCTATCTGAAGTTTAAGTGAATTCAAATCCTACCTCAAATATATTTTTTGATATGTAATTTTTGTCCTTTCTTTTATCCTTGGCCTGATGCATCAAGAATTACATGTGAACGATTTGTTTTCCCCTTCCCCTCTACAAATTATACCAACATCAAATACAGTGAGAGCAGGGGTTATACCGTGGGGAAGGGACATACAAAGCAACAAAGAAATAATCTTATAAATGTGTTAGAAACAATCGCATGAAAGAAAAACATTTGAATACATATCTTAGGGTTCATTTCCCTAACATCAACTTACCTGACCCTTTCTGCTTGTCTCAGACACATACTAGTTATTGCAAATAAGGGAAACCATGGGACCTATGTTTCTTTGGGCCTGGTTTACTTCACTTAATATAATTTTTTCCAAGAAAAACAAATCGTTTAAATAGGGATACAGGTGGACCCATTGCAACAATGAGATGTACAAGTCGTATGTCGAAAACGAACTTTATAACTTTGGTGGGGGGGGGGGAGAGGAGGGTTGGGGGAGGGGGGGGGAGGAAGGGATGGGAAGGGGAAACAAAGGAGGAGGCTACAATGCTTGATAAGAAATGTACTCATTATCTTGCCCATGTAATTGTAACCCCTCTGTACAGTATTTTCACAATAAAAAAAAGAGAAAATAACGAATTACATGTGAAATATCCTTTGTATGAAACAAACTCCTGGGAGCAGATCAGTTTCTGAACTCAGACACTTGGGAGTTTTAGGAGTTAATGTAGAATGTGTGCTCACCGCAGCTGGTCTTAGAAGTATCCTGTTACTTTTGCAAAATACCTCGTTCATATTTTTCTCTCAGTGGAAGAAGTGAAAACTACAAATGTTCAGACCCTGTTGTTCACTTTCAAAAGGGCTTTTGTGCCAAGCTTATGGAAAAAAATGAAAAAGAAACAACAATAAAAGAAGCTTATGGTTTCTACTTTGTATGTGGACTTTAGAATTGGAGGTGAGAGTTTCCAGATCTGTAGTGCATACGTCTTAAGTATGTTATGAAGAAGACAATTTATGTCTTCTCAGCACAGATTCTGGTATATGGTGAGTGCCTATCTATTATTAATAACAGAATTGGTCTGGAAGTTTCTTTAGAGAGTAAAATAATTATTATTGACTCAGCCATTCCCAGAGAAAATCATATACTTGAACTCTTTTCATTTGACACCATACTTCACCTCAAATTATTCTTACAAAATAGGCCTTGAGGGTTTTGCTGGGGAAATATTATGAAACATAGTCTTGTGAACCTTGCTACATTATTTACTTTAGACATACATTTCTGTTATGGATTTTTCTGGCTCTCATTAACTACTAAAAAAAATGCTGAGAAAAAAATAGAGGCTGATGTGCAGTCCGGGAAGAAATGTACACTGTGTGAATTGCATGTGTCACTTTACCCTTGGCATTGTCTCTCATTTCCTACCATAAAGTTCCTCATTTATTTTAATAAACTCTCCCTTGAAATTTTTCATCTGTTACATTGCATTTTTCATGCTATCTCAAGCTTCTTTGCAGTGAGGCATTTTATATATAATAAATTCCTATCATATCCAAATATCATTTCCAAATCCAAGATCTGCCTAGTATCTAACATTAGTTATTAATGTTTCTGATGTTTATTGCAAATATATACCTTCACTCTTTATGTATTTGTGTTAATGTGTGTGCCACCCTTGAAAAACAATCCTCACTTACACGCAGGTTTCTTTGAGAAAAAAATAGAAATCTTATTTACAGTTCAATATTCTTACAGAAGCTGTTTTGAAATCAAGAAACAGGCAACCTATCAGTCAATGTATTATGTATTTTAAAAGAGTATGTTTCTGTATAAAAATAAAATTATTTCCTTGTAACTTAAGTTACAAAAAATACATCATCCTTGCTTCTCCAAATCCCCAGAGCAAAGGAACAAAATCCATTTTTTTGCCTTAGTGGTAGTTTTCTAAAATGATGTCATTCATATTTCTTACTCTTCTTTAAACACAGATACTTTCATTCATTGTGCAAAATGTTTTTATTTATACATGTAACTTTGTGTGTGTGTGTGTGTGTGTGTGTGTGTGTGTGTATTGCCAGTCCTGGGGCTTGAAGTCTGGGCCTAGGAACTGTCCCTAAGCTGCTTTTATGCTCATCACTTGCTCTCTACCACTTGAACCAAAACTCAACTTCTGGCTTTTTTCTGGAGATAAGTCCCACTGACATTCAGGTCCAGTCTAGTTTAGAACTTCAATCCTCTGATCTCAGCTTACTGAGTAGCTAGGATTACAGATGTGAGCCATTGACACCTGACTTCAATAAAAGTTTTATGTGAGTGAATCGCATCTTATTCTCCTCTAGTTTTCAGGTTATTTTATTAGTCTTAAGCCTCATTAAGAAAGGATTTGGGATTACAATGCCGATTTAGTCCTGCAACTGTAGCCTATCTATGTGCCCTGTGGCACTTAGGCGGCAGGTAGCACTGAGTTACTTATAGGTCACCAGATACACCCTGGCATTTCAAACCTTTATTTCTCTGCACTTGTATTCATTTGCTCGTCATAAATGTTCTCTTTTCTTTTGTTCTCTGGAACAAATCTTAGGTGACCTTCAGACCCACATCAGAGGTCATTGCTGACAGAATTTTCTGTTCACAATCCAGGAATCATTGTTTTGTATTACTTGTGATCGTCTCTATTTTCTCTTTGCATTAGAGACATGTGTTTTTTACATAGGATATTTCATTGCACTAAAATTTGACAAATTCCTTGATAGGAACCATGTGCTTATGGTTTTATTCATCTCTCTACCCATAATGTAGTATGCCTTCTAGTTTCATTGATGGTAAATGGGTTCCAAATAAACTGGATTGTGATTAAATGATGTATGTCAGGTGGAAATATGAGCAAAAAGCAAAGGAAAGAGAAAAGGACAGCATCTATTTCTTTGACTTTTTTTTACTTTAGTAGTACTGTTTTCTAAAATGATGATCTCATTTCATAGTTCTAACTCTTCTTTAAGCACAGATGTTTTCATTCATCATGTAAAATATTTTTGAATATATATACATATATATATATTGCTGTTGTTGTTGATGATGTTGTTGCCAGTCATGAGACTTGAACTCTGGGCCTAGGAACTGTTCCAGAGCTGCTCAAAGCTTGCTCTCTACCATTTGAGCCACAGTACCAGCGAGGCTGAGAATTGTTGCTATTCTGAGTGGAGGAGAACATTGCTATTCACACATTCTCCAGATCAGTAGTTCATTTACGGATGTGTGTGCCCTGGGTGAAAAGCTGGACATAGCAAAACTAAGAAAAAGAGCCGAGGTAATAAAATATGAACAAAAAATACAACCACAGCAGCATCTTGTATATTTTACCTCTAACAAATTTATCCAGGGTCAGTAATTGGGAAGGAGTCTAAAAAAAATGAACTGAGAAAGACAGCAGGAAATGTGGGAGAGATTGTATCCTGGAAATGAATGGTGTAGAGCCTCAAAAACAAGGAATTGTTAGCTCGATGAAATAGATAGACCAGGGAGATACTGGTGAATTTGGTGATAGCAGTTCCAGTTAAGTAATGTGGGAGAAACTTAATATTTTAGTGCTTTGAAGGATAAATGGATTTTTAAAAAGAGAGATAATATCTATAGGTTGTGACAGAATAAAAACTGTGCTGGCTTGTGCTAGTAGAGGCTGCCTGGTTGTTATAGGACATTTTTAACAGATAGCAATAACTTAAAGAATGTTAAATTTAGCCCAAAAATGGGTTCGAATAAGGTTACAATGAACAACTATCAAGAGAGACTGACAATATGGAACAAAAATGGGAATAAATAGATCATTTGCTAGGCAAAGGAAATGGCTTTGACTTGAGACCAGTGGTAGAGAAGTAGGGCAGATCATAAATAAGCGTGTAGACTGGAAACCATTATTAGCTTGAAAATGTCCCCTGAATCATGCAGTAGGGAAATTTAATGTAATATTTCTGTCTGAGGCAAGAGTTAATGGGGGAGGAAGGATGATCCAAGTTTAGATCTCAGATCAGGATGATTCAAGTGAAGGGCAACTGCTACTTTGGTGAGAATAAGCCGAGTAGAGATAACACAGAAGGATGTATGGTCATCTCTCACTGATGATTCAACACTGCAGCTGAATGCGTTGAATGTGTGGCCTGTATATCAGCAAATATATTTGATTTTCTCCAGTGGCTCACAATAACCTGCCTATGAAAGCAAGGCAAAAATGCACATCTGCAGTTTTTTTTTTTTCAGAAGGAACACTATATAAATAAAAGAAACAGAAGGCACACAGAAATGAACTTATTGTTCAGCTAATGGGAGGCTACAGCTCTAGGCCAAGTCTGAGGAAGAGATGGAAAGGAAGAGAGGATGCCTGACTGGATCATCACAAGGCTGATAATGTCTATTGTGTTAATGTGCTATCAGAGATGCTAACCCAAGGTAGAATTTTGCATGTGGACAATTAGTCTAATAACCACCTCTGGCTGGAAATGACTTGGTATTGCTAGGGACCATCTTGATGATGAACTCTGTAGCAAATATGTTGATGCTGTCCTGGGTGCTTTCTTCAGGTTGTGTTTCTATCAGTGCTTTAGTCTGGCACTGAATTTCATTGTTAACAAGTGACAAAGTCAGCCATGCTACTGCTGTTTCTGTAACAGAGTGCTATCTGGCACTCACTTGGCCACACATATTACAGTGAAAATGAAAAGATAACTCAACATCTTAGGACTTGATTGTTGTACCATGAAAGTAGATGTCAGTTCACTGTATCAAAGAAATAGCGTCATCTCTGATTATCTAAATATCCAAGATTATACATTGGTTAGAAGCGTGAGAACTTGCTTGCTGTTTACTTGGTCTTATTTTTCTATGGAGAAAGAGCATGAATGAATGAATGAATGAATAATCTTTAATCCATAATGTCAAGCTCTTCACAACTTCTTATAAATTAAAACAGATTTAAACTTTTACATGGAGTCAACATCATCAATGTTAGCAACACAATCAATGTTAGTACCAACTCAGTATTTCATTGCTAACAAATTATGTACAGTTATCTCATGCATACTAAATTGCATTAAGTTCTATAGCAAATGCTCAAGGAAGGGATAAAAATAATCCTGTACAAGTTTGTATTGACAATGTGATAACTTATGAAATAAAATTTCCCTTCTGATGAAAGGAAATAATAACCTACGGAGGCATACCCTTAGATAACACTTTCTATACTGGGCTTTACAAACACCAAGCCTAAATTTAACTTACAGAGGGTTTGGAAATGCTATGAAAGTTCTCCAAGAGCGATATCATACATCATGGGTGCATCCACACATGCTGGAAAAGATTGGGTTTCATAAATATAGTAAGATGAGGGTACCCCAAAATAGCTTGTGGACAGGATCAGGTAAGTTGGTTCAAGATGAAGCTGAGTAGTAGTTAAGGAGGCAATTAGTGAAGCTATTTGTATCCATAGAGGGGCCCCAAAGCTAGAGGGCAGGACACACAAATATGCCCATATTGGGCTGGTACCCAGATGTTTGTGGGATTAAAATGTTATTCTGGATGCAGAGTAGAGGAAACACTGGTCATTAAAGAACCAACAAACTGAAGAAGAAAAGCTTTACTAGGATCATTTTAGGAAACTGAGTTTAAGGATGATTTATATTTCAATAGTAGGAATAATCAGGGAAGATATTCTAAAATTTTAAACATAGACTTAACTTCGATCATTTAAATGACCAGCCTGTCGTACCCTTATAAAGAGTGTGTGATAATTTTCTGGGTTTTGTTACAAAGTATCATGGACTGCATTGAAGAGGTTTTAGCTCTTCCTTTAAAAAAATAAAATCAGTTGCAGTTGCACAAAAGGCATCGAACTGGAAAATTCATTTCCCTTCAGAGGATTCTGCAATGACTGCAAAGCCTGTCTTCACTATTTCCTCCTCTGGCCTTGTTAGGGGCCGAGGCAACAGTAAACTGCAATATTAACTACTGGGAAGATTCATTTATATATGTCCTATATACCTGAAAATTGTCACCACAAACATATAAGACAACAATGCTTGATTCTTTCTAAGGTGCTAGAATATACCTAGTCATTGTTTGGTATGCATAGAATCAATGCGTTAGATGATTATACTATCTAAGCTTCAACACAGAGTAGAAGTTTGTCTATTCTTGAATATCAGTTATTAGCATTTATAAAAAAACAGGGTAGCTATAATTTATTTACTGTCAGAAAGTGGCAAGAGCAGATCAAAGAAATAGGCATAATAGAAGTAGAGAATTGTGTTTGGGGACAGCATTAGCAGGTGACCTGAGTAGGGAGAGTGGTCTGTCTTTTCATATGGTAAATGAAGAAGAGCCAGGCCAAGATTCACAACTAAGGACCAGAGACTTTAGTGAGGTAAGGCTGGGCCATCTAGGACATTACAGACTGAGGGTTTAGGGCAGAGGAGCTTGCTGGTAGATTTCAGGAAGAGAGGAGTGCCCCCAGCCCTCACCCCAGGGAGCCAGAACACTGTGTCTCAAGTGAAATGAATGATATGGAAATGAACAATGACCGATACGAAGTGAATTCCTATAGTTTAGGAGCCGAGTTTAGAAATCTTGCCTGGAACCTGTTTGTAACGAATATTATAGGCATGAAACGATTTTGGGTAGTTGTTGACAGAATTCCACTAGAAGGCTTTAACAGAACTGAAAAATAATCAACTTTACAATTTAAAAACAGAGCTCTGGACCCTGGTGTGGTGGTACATACCTGGAATCCAAGCTACTCAGAAAGCAGAAATATGGAGAATGATGTGTTGAAGCCACCCTGCATGAATGAAAGCCTTTGGAAGAAAACCTCATTGCACAAAAAACAAAAACAAAAACAAAAAAAAAAACACAACAGCAGCAGCAGCAGCAAACTGCTATTTAGGAGGAATAGGTAGGAGAATTTCACACATACACACACACACATACACAAATACACAAATGAACAAACTAAAGCAAAATATGTCTGGGCTTGTGGCTTAAGTGCTAGAATACTTGCCTAGCAAAGGTGAGCTCAGGGACAAACAATCAAACAAACAAAGGTAATTGGTACCTGTGCAGAGATTAGACTATATAGAACTGATAATAGAAACATGAGACAGAGTTCATGGCTGTTGGCTGTGGAAAAGTATTGGTTGCTCAGTCTGGAAATGGTTTTGTGGGCAGCAAGGGTTAGATGTTGAATCTGTTCCACTGGTAGAACGAGGCAACCACAGGGTTTGCTGATGAACTTCAGTTGTGAAAGCAAACAAGAGTAGAGGATGAAGCTAAGTCAAGGAGTTTGGGTGGAATCTGCAGAGAGGATGAACAGAGTGGCGATGAGTGTAGGAGAGAAATGAGCAGGCAGTGAAGGTAGACAGTTGATCTCAGAGGATTTGTCTGTGTCTACATTGTATTTAAGACTGTAGAGTGTTCATGGGGATGAGGGGTTATAACCTCTTGAGGAAGATCGCACAGAGTTGAAAAACAGAAGAGGTTTTACTTCCTGGTAGCCATTCTTACACAGAGAGGGTTAATAGTTCTTATGCATAATCTGATTTATGTATTATTTTTTTCTTCAAAGGTTTTGAGTTACTTTTTAGAGGATTGCTTTGTAGCCTCATGATTAAGAAGCAGGGATTTTACCACTGAGCCATGTGCCCATGGTTGTCCTTTTAGTTTGTTTTGCACTTTTACCTTGACCAGACTCAGACTATGATTCCACTAACTGCTTTCCATGGAGTTGGAATTACATGCAGATCCTACCATGTTCAGCCATGAAATAATTTGAATAACAAATTCAACATTGGAGAGGAACAAAAAACAACTACTACAGAATACTTTGGAGTAAGAATGAATCAGGATAGTGACATCACACAGTGAAATGATCGCTCACATGTGTTTGAATAGCGATTTTGAAAAAGATGAGTAGGTAATTGCCAAAAAAATCTAATAACACAATTAATTAAAGAAATTGTAGTCTGCAGATATCTGGTATTCATATATTGAAAATCAAAATGAACATGGACTGAAAAAAATTCAGTGGGGATCCAGGGAAGGCTGTGGTCCCCATTTTGCTTGGCATAGTGTAAGATCCACTTTGTTTCAGTGTTGCAGGATGGAACCATCGAATATGCCAAGGGGCCTTATGGTTCTTACAACATGCCATTACTGAAACAGGTTCAATAAAATCAGTTCTTCAGGGCCCTAAGCAACTTCATAGAAGCTAATCATTCTCCTGTCTTGATCAAGATAAACTTCATTGATTTCAAGGAATCTTTCATCCAATTCTCTCAAGCCAGGAATTGACGATGCTTGGAGAGAAAAGAGTTCAATGTTATTCTCTCTGCAAGGGACCTTTACCCCTTTCTGCTCATCATATTAACCGGTGACACAATGCTGTATTTTCTTTTCGCACATCCTCTGTAGAACAGGACAAATGATAAAGAGAATGTTTCTTTCCAATCATGTTCTAAAATTTTGTTTTGCTTTTTTTCTTTTCATTAAGACATGCTCTCATAATTTTGGCCATTTTGTCTTAGCAGTGATTATAGGTTTGTTCCATACTACCTAGCTAGGTAAGATTTTGATGTTGAAGATAGGCTTATGATGATATGCAGGCTGATAAACTGGAAGCACTTCTTTATGAGTCATGATAGGAACAACTCTCCCAAAAATGTAGTTGAGAATTTGTACACAATCACTAAAATAGAAAAGTGACAGCTTAATGAAATGAAAAAGTCTCAACAGCAATGTGGGAGTTAACTTCCCAGGCTTAGCTTCTTACTACTTCTTTGGGACAATAATGTATTCTTGTGAATCGAAATAAAATACAAGGTCATACTCTGGTTTCTATTATTTCAACCCGAATTGTCCATTTATAGCAGCAGTTCCAATAAAAAATAGAAAAGCTGTACTTTCTACTGCTGCTACCAAGCAATGACTCAACAGTAGCTTATAGAGAGAGGATCTAATCACTATTATTAAGTATTTACTAGGAATAAAAGAATGTAATGAATGCAAATAAAACATAACTCCCATTACTATCTAAATTATACTTAAATGGTAAAATTAAGGTTTAGATTGTTATTAAATATTTTAGTAAGGCAGTTAAAAGTATAGTTGTGCTGAATTCAGCAGAATATTTGAGATTATTACAATAATTACAAGATGAATTTTCTTGACTACCAAGCAAAAGAAGTATCTATAAAATTCAGTAGAAAAGAAGTATGATGAATTCTTCCCCATAAGTATGATTATTAAGTAGACAACAGCAAATTCAACCAAGAAAAATCCATCTTTGATGTGTGCTAAAGAGCGCTGCTTTAGATATAGCAATTAATCACTGCATTATTTATACTATGGGAACCGCTCATACTACATTAATCAGATATATCTTCTGCTTAATTAACAAGACTGTCAGAAAATGTCAAACATGAGCACAAAAACACAATTATATAAAAATTATGTATTGGCTAGGGAATGATAAAGAATGAAAATTTATCTTCTCTCCAAATAGTTCACCTGTTTGAATACTTGGAGTTGACATTTCCTGAATCAATGGTTTCTTACGAGGGTTCAAAGGGTACATTTTGGGATACATAGTAGCAAAGTAAAATAATCCATAATAGTTGATCTGTGATAGGACAGACAGGTATATTTCTCATTTGCTTCTCCTTGGCTGCCTGCAGCTGTCTGCCTGCCTTGATAATTTTGTGTGATTGTGGGTAATATCATAAATATGCAGATGGTCCTTGGCAGAATATACATTTTGACCTCATCACATTTTTGTCCTTGTGTTTAATGATCTTTTCTCTAATACCAGTTCAGTCTTCTTAATGTCTTCCAATGTATTAAACTCCCTCATAGTAATTATACCATATTGTAATATTCAATTTTGTGCTTCACAAGGTATCAAAAATATTTTGATGAATGTATGAAGAAATGACTGGATTGGGGGAAATGGTGCCATAATATAGGTATTGTACACAAACTTGTTGAATTGGCAAACCAAATCACAGTACAGTTTGTGGATGGAAATGTGTGTGTGTTTGTGGGTATGAATATGTATGTTGTTATATGTTTTAAAAGTGCAGCTTGGATTTCACATGGAAAAATAAAAAAAATCTTGAAGATTGAATTTTTTAAACTATATATCTTGAATATAGAATTGCATCAAGAAAATTTAAATTTGAAGAAACATTATAGGGAGATTAATTTTAAGAAAGGTAACAGGATTATATAAATATCTTAAAAGTGTAACAAATACAACTAATAGATCAAATGAATCTTAGTTTTATTTGATTATTGAGGTTAATTAAGTGAATATAATGAATCTAACAAAGTAAAGATTTTTACTGTATACTGCTTAGTTTTTCAGACTTTCTTAATGAATGCAAATTTGTTTTATGTGTTTTGATCTAAATGGAAAAAATGGGCAAGTATTTCAAGGCTTATTGAATTTCAGCCATTGCTAGGAAATCTGCATGCTTTCTTTTTCCTTGGAGATTAGGATCCTCATTTTATTTAAATATTTGATTATGCTCGTAAAAGAGAATTATTTTGGCATTTTGAGTGACATTTATATTCTAAGTTTCTTAGCATTTTACTGGAGGCAGGGTAAGAAAATCCTCTTTAATTTTGTTGCTTTGTTTTCATTTAACTTCTGACATTTCCTTTGAACACAGTGTTTGTTAAAGTTTCTCAGTTTTATCAAGTAAAGAGGGAAATGAATATAGGATCATTTTATTTTCTCCTAGACCACAGGTAACTTTAAAAAATGTATTGTAAAAATACTGTACAGAGGGTTTACAGTTACATGAGAAAGGTATTGAGTACATTTCCTATCAAGCATAGTTACCCCCTCCTTTGCTTTTCCTCTACTCTACCTTCCCTTCCCACCTCTCTATCTCCTCTCCCCACCCCAGTTGTAAAGTTCCTTTCAACATACTGTCTTGTACAACTCATTGTTACAATGGGTCAACCTGTATCCTTGTTTCAGCATTTTGTTATTTCCCTTCCTCTCCCCAAATTAGAAAAACGTTTATACAAGATGCAGGGCACCAGAATCAAATATAGTGACAATAGGGGTTATACTATACAGGAAGAACACACAAAAGAAACAAAACTAATCACATAGTACATTAAAAACAATAATAACAAAGAAAAATTCCTCTTGTATCCATGTCCTGGGGTTCATTTCGTTTAGCATCATCTTATGTGGTTATATGTATATAACTTTTGACCTTTTCTGCCTGTCTGGTAAGATTATCCTAGATGTGTACTAGTTATTGCAACTAAGGAAAACAATGGGACCTATGTTTCTTTGTGTCTTGATTACTTCACGTAATATAATTTTTTCCAAGTCTTTCCATTTCCTAACAAATGGGGCAGTGCCATTCTTTCTGATGGAGGCATGCTGGAGGTGATGTGGTCAAAAAAGAACTCTCCTTTATTGTTGTTGGGAATGTAAACTTGTTCAACCACTTTGGAAAGCAGTATGGATGTTCCCCAAAAGACTCCACATAGAGCTCCACTATGACCCAGCAATAATGGGTAACACTTTATCTGTATTCTTTCCCATGATAGTAGCAAAAAAAATGAACATTTTTATCTTGTATATTGTAGTATATGATACTCATTGTCTTAATTATCAATAATAACACATTTGTAAACTAGGTATTGTTTACTATACTTTAGAAATGAAAGAAATGGGAATCAGAGATGGTAAGTAAAGCCAAGATCCATAATTTTGGCTTTTTAACGGTAACTTTTGCTATGCTTACTTCCATTATTGTTATTATAATATTTAATATATGGATATTTAGTATATGGATCCAGCAATTTTTTACCTCTTTATAAACTTATTTGCAGTTTCTGTGCATAGGTTTAAAAGCATTAAAAGTAAAAAAGAACATGATCTTGTTAAACAATGGATAGATTCTTATAGCAGAAAGGTATAATAATATTGGATATGAATTTGTCTTTTTTATATTCAGATATCTCAGGATTTAAAGTAGGGATGCTAATTTGGAGTTCTTGAATTTCATTTCCATGTGATCAACAGCAGCAATTACAATTCCACTTGAAATATTTGAGCTTTGTACAATACTATGTGGGTTTAAAGGAACAAAATCTTACAGTACAGAGTGTGCCTTATCTCGGACTTTTCCAGATTTTTAAGTAGTTGTGTAAGCATTCCTAGTACACATATGTAAAATCCCTACTCCTTCAAAAGCCCAGAATGTTGTGAACATTGTAGAAATGATCAACCTGAGGTATTTGATAAAGTATGCAATAGAAAATAGAGTTGGATGCCGAAAAACCTGTCTAAATCTATTCATACAATTGGGTGATTCATTCATTTATTAAATAAATGTGTATTGTTAGCAGGCACTTAATTTAGTAATTATCTAACATTAATTTCCCTCAATACATTAAATGCGTTTTAACATTTATATGTCAAATCAAAATAATATCAAGTTCTCCTATTTTTCAATCTATTTGCTTGGTACACTCAAGTGGAGTTAAAATGTCATCCCAATAAGACTTAACACTGCTTGCTTCTTCCCTGGAATGCTGTTTCTCTTCTTGGGCCACTGCGTCCACATCATGTTCTTCTTATTGACAGGATTGAGGAGGTACTGGTAAATATTCCTTGGGACCTTTCACCAATTCCTTATCAGCTATGCAAGTTGCTTTAACCCAAGTGTCACTTTGAGTTTTGAGCTCAAAGGAATTCTGAATAAAAGAGAAAAATCATTTGGGTAAATGCCCAAAAGTGGGATTGCTGGGTCATAGGGGAGCTCTATGTGTAGTCTTTGGAGGAACATCCATACTGCTTTCCAGAGTGGTTGAACAAGTTTATACTTGCACCAACAATACTAAAGCTACCAGCACAACTATGTTTATCACAGCATTGTACGGCATAGCTAAAATATGGAACCAAACCAGATGCCCCTTAATAGAGGCATGGATCAAGAAAATGTGGTATATAGAAATATATATATATATATATACATATATATAATGGAATTCTATGCCTCCATAAGAAATAATGACACCGTCCCATTTGTTAGGAAATGGAAAGACTTGGAAAAAATGATATTAAGTGAAGTAAGCCAGGCCCAAAGAAACATAGGTCCCATGGTTTCCCTTATTTGCAATAACTAGAATATGTCTAGGACAAGCAGAAAAGGTCAAAAGCTATGTACATAATGGCCATATAAGTTGATGCTAAGTGAAATGAACCCCAGGATAGGGACACAAGTGGTTTCATATTTCTTGCTGCTGTTTTTAATGTATTTATAGTGTACCATGTGATTTTTTTTTGTTTCTTTTGAATGTTCTTCTCCCATGGTATAACCCCTGTTTTCACTGCATTTGAGTCCAGTGCCCTGCATCTTGTACATCCTTTTTTTCTGATTTGGGGAGGGGAAGGGGAATAACAAAATGCTGTAACAAGGATACAGGTTGACCCATTGTAACAATGAACTTTACAACTTCGGGGGGTGGGAGAGGAGTTGGGGAGGTGGGGAGGGAAGGGATGATAGGGGAAAAAACCCTCTGCACAGTATCTTTACAATAAAAATATGTATTAAAAAAGAGAAAAATCAGGTACAGGTGACAGAAGTTGGATGATGGATATGAGAGTTGCATCATCCTTGGAGATTATGGCTACAAAATGAGGTAGAAAAGTGTGGCTTTCACAGGAAGGGGCTGCTCACGTGACCTCGTGCTTTGCTATCAGAAATGCTTAATGTATTAGGCAGACATCAAAACAAACAGTAATTTGTTCCCCCTCTTTGCTGCTTGTTGAATCTCCATGTCTTGTCATCTTGTGAAAATGGAAGCTTAATTAAATGGAATTGCTTTGAGTTCAAGGCAAACTATTGCTTTTACTTTTAGAGTCAAATGTAAGGACAGAAAAAAAAAATAGACCAGATGTTTCTATCGCATATTAAAATGGCTTGTACCTTAGTATTAATTTCAATGCCTTTGAGCCTCTCTTTGATCTTTCCTTGCTAGTGGCAGTTTTCCTTGTACTGGCTTCACAGGCTTTGTTTGAAATATTAAGCTTTTGTTTAGCTTCTAGTGGAAAAATATTAAAATAATTAGGAAACCAGATTTATTTTAGAATGTTTAAAATTATTGAAATTTAAAGTGTTGACACAGCTTTTCAGGTAGATCTATACTAACATCTAGTAAAAGTAAGTAATATTTATACAATACGTCTTGTATGCCAGACACTTTGTGACATATTTCACGTCTCTCCTAACTCCCATTACCTTGTTTTAAGTACGAGGATATGATTTGTTTCTTTCTTTCTTTCTTTGATGAGTAGCCAAGGCTATAAACAGCATTGAGGTTACTTGTATTTCAGGTTTTCTTGGCCTAGAAACCCAGGATTTTACTCACAAGGTTATGACCCCAGTCCGTGGTGGAGAGCAGAGCCATTCCCAGAAAACTTTGCTGTTCCTTCAAGTACTACATCAGCATATAAAAGCTAAGGGAGGCTCTTTATTGGAAGCTTAGAGACTCTGGCTTGAAATTGGTCTTCTATGTGTAAAATCGTTAATAACATGAAATTATTGAGTGAGCCTTCATTTGCTATGCAATGTATCTGAAAAGATATAAAATGAGACTTTTTAATTCAAAAGGAACAATGGGACAAACCCTATAATAAATATAAAATGATACCCTTAATTCAATGAAACATAAAATCAGTACATTATTTAAAAAAACAGAAATGCCTTAGCAACAAGCCATGTGAAAGAAAAAGTCTTAGAAATTATATTTGTGGTTATGTTTCCCCAAAATGTGAATTGGATCTTAGGTTGGCTGCATAAATATGCCATCCTTGATTTATTGAGTAATCTTACTTTGGTTCGGGCATAACTCTGAATTATCTCTCAATTAATATTTTCAGCTATGCTCTGGTAGCATTTTCCATGCTCTAATAGCTTTGCTAATGATTTAAAACAATTGCAATCCATTGTTTTCTCTGAAATTTCAGCTAAATTACTGATCTCCCATTTGTTTAAAATTTTATATTCTTCCTCCTTGGTGTGACCTTAAAATTGAGACTGTGGATAGCTTAGCATAGAGAGCAAGAGAGATGCGCTGGCTGAGAGAAATACTCTCATCTCTCTCTTACAGGTAACTACTTCAGTGCCTTAGGTCTAAGAAGAGAGTTGAAGTGCTAAGTATATCTGTGTTTAACTACTGACTTTATAATTCTCTTTTATAGTCTCTATTTCTCTGACTTCAGAGTGGCCCTCCCACAGGTCTCCTAAGTGATTTTTTGAGGACTGTGCAGGGGTGAAGAGGAAAGAAAGAGCACTGATAGATTGATATTACAGATGTAGTTCATGTGTGTGTATGCGTGTGTGTGTGTGTGTGTGTGAAAATATCACAGCAAAACTAACGTAAAGCTCTTTAAAAAAGAAAAGGAGTAGTTAAGAAAGAGCAATGTAGAAAGGACGACTGCTTTCATTGTATTTTATGTTGGTATAATTTGTGGAAGGAAAGGGAAAAAAACAAATCTTTTAAATAGGGATACAGGTGTACCCATTGCAACAATGAGATGTACAAGACATTATGTCAAAAAACAAACTTTACAACTTTGGCCAGGGGGTGGGGGGGAGAGATGAGAAGGGATGGGAAGGGGAAACAAAGGAGGAGGCAACAATGCTTGATAAGAAATGTACTCATTACCTTGCCCATGTAATTGTAACACTTCCATACATTATTTTCACAATAAAAAAAGAAAGGATTAATTTGATCTAAGGATGCAATGTGTATGCTTGTATATATCACAGTGAAATCATTGGTATACTTAATTTTTGCCAATAAACCTTTAAAGAAAGGAAGAGAGAAAGGATGGAAGGAAAGAAAGAGAAAGAGAGGAAGAGAGGGTGGGAGGAAGCTAGGAAGGAAGGAAGGAGGGAAGGAAAGAAAGAAAGAAGGAAAAAGGGAAGAAGGAAAGAAGGAAAAAAAAGGAAGAAAGACTGTCATAAACAGATTTCAGTAGCTGAAAAAGATAAAGTAGCCACCTTTAGAGAGGATGCTGAACTACCTTCTATGGCTTACTGGCCCACTATGGAATGGCTTCAGCCCAGATACAACCTATGCATTTCTTTGACTCATACAAAGCTCAGATTAACTGCCAGTTCTTTAGGCTGCTCCATTGAGTAGACTTGTGAGTCACTTGCATAAAATGTACTGAATCCCAACACTTCCTTGGATGACTAGAGCAGAGGAATCTCACATTTAACCCATTAACTTTGATTGACGCCCACATTATCCCTTTGTTTAGGATTCTATTCAGAAGATAAGAGTGTGAAGTCTGAGATGATTTTTTTGTTGGCTTTTGAAACAACATCAGCTAGCTCAGTTAGGATCAAGAATCAGTTAGATCATGTAGTTAAATTGGAAGCTTCTGTATGTTACTACTCTCCTTATAATTGTCATAGCTGAATGATTTTAAATAGTTAAATTTAATTAAATATTTCATTATTTACCAATCATTTTTATTAATTACTTGATAATAATTTTATTAATAAAATATACGTATTAAATGTTTTAAGGTAACTGTGGATAGAAAACATGAATGTTAATGCACTGAATTTGTAGAAAGAACATTAGATAAAATATTGCATTTTATATATATAGATGATGTTGCTTCAAGCCCTCAGACTCACTTTGTGGGTGTGCTTTCCTTTACCTAGTGAAGGAAAACTAGTCCCATGAAATAAAGAGTTAATACACCTCAGAGGGAAACAGTAAAATGAGATTATCTTTAGAAATGGCCTTGGTAACACTTCCCAAGGCAAAGTGTTGGCAGGCGGTCTAAGGGCCGATTGTGTGCATCTGTGTGAGTGGAAATTGGCGGTGGGTGTCAAGTGCTCTTCGGAGTCATACTCAATCCCTTTACACTTAGTTCTCAAACCAAGTTACCACCAGGCTGATATTTCCCCATCTTTGCTTTATAAATAGCTGGTTCTCACATCACTTAATTTATGTATGTATGCATGTATGTATGCATTGTATGTATGTATGTATGTCTCAGTTTCTTGTCCTGCTATAAGAAATACTCTTAACCAAGAAGCTTACAAAACAAACAGAAAATTATGTCTCATTGTTTTGGAATCTGGGAAGTCTAAGATGATAGTCCCAGCAGATTCGGTGTGTAGTGAGAAGAGCCTGCTTGCTCATTCATAAATATCTTCCTGCTGTATAATCCTCAGATTTCCATGTCAAGGTGCTAATTCCATAGAGAATGCTCCAGTTAATGGGTGATGACCTCTCCAAAGTCCCACTTTCTAGTATTATTATTGTGAGGATTAATATTTCATCACAGATGTTGGGACAGACCTGGATAAAGATATCAAGATCAAAGAACTTCTTGTTAAAAATATATGAAAGGCGGAGTGCCAGTGTCTCATGATTGTAATCTTAGCTACTCAGGAGGCTGAAATCTGAGTGACAGAGTTCCAAGCCAGTTGGATCAGAAAAGTACAAGAGACTTTTCTCACTAGTTAGCCACTAAGAAGCTGGAAGTAGATCTGTGATTTAAGTGGTGGACACCAACAATGAACCAAGAAGCTCAGGCCCTGAGTTCTAACCCCAGGACCAGCACCATATACACACAAACAAACAAAATGTCCTAATGGTTATGTCACTTGAAATGACCAGACTGAATATGGCATGCATGACAAACCTACATAGCATGCAAAATTAATATTGATATTTATTATTAAATTAATATTGAATTTGATGTCTGACATAATAATTGATTTTAGGGGATGCTTGTTTTACTATATGAAAAAATGTTACATTAATATGTAATGTGGTTTGGAAACCATATCTAGAAAAAACAAAATGATCTAGAAAAATCAAAATTAGAATTTTGGCTTAAAGTAAGAGCACTTATAATTCATACTGATTTGGTTTTTAATCTTTTATCATTCTTTGTTTCTTATTTATTTCTTATTTTAAAACTTTGTTTTCAACTGTGATGTATTTGATCACTTTTGCTTAGAAGCAAAATTTAGGTTCTCTTCATTATGAACATTTTAAATAATAGTTTCAGAAATCTTTCATTCTTTCTCTTTCTCCCTTCCCCCTCCCTCCCTCCGTTCCTCCTCCCTTCCCTCCTTTCTTCCCTCCTTCATTCCCTCCCTCCCTCCCTCCCTTCCTCCCTCTTTTCCTCCCTCCCTCCCTCCTTTCCTTCCTTCCTTTTTTTCCTTCCTTCCTTCCTTCCTTCCTTCCTTCCTTCCTTCCTTCCTTCCTTCCTCCCTCCCTCCCTTCCGCTCTCTTCTCTCTCTCTCTCTCTCTCTCTCTCTCTCTTTCTTTCTTTCATGCCATTACTGGTAGTTAAACTCAGGGCCTGGGTACTGTATTATAGCTATTTTACTTAGGGCTGGTATTCCACAACTTAAGCCACAACTCTATTTATCGCTTTTTGCTGGTTAATTGGGAGATAAAAGTCTCACAGTCTTTCCTGCCCTGGCTGGCTTTGAACCTCATCTTCAGATCTCAACCTCCTGAGTAGCTAGAATTAAAGGCACTGGCACCCAGCTCTGAGAATCATTTTTTAAAGACCCCACCAGTGTCATTTTCTAATAATGTCTTACACTTTGACCTTCTGCTATGACTTTTTTTTATGGTTGTAATGTAATAGGTACAGAGTTTATAATTTTAGAATGGAAAGGTGGATTTCTTGCAAGACTGTATGGAAAGTCATTAAGCATGCCCTCACAATACCTTTAGGACTGCCAAAGGCTTGCTTAGGAATTGAAAAAGAAATAGAGAGAAAATGATACAACTTCAAAGGAACAGATGAACACAATTCAGTGAGCAGTGAAAATCAATGAAGGCAAAAATGGTCCATTTTCACCTCGTTCATTTTCAGAGACAGACCAGTTTTACTTCATTGATTTTAAGCGCTTGCTGAGTTGTGTTCCCTTCCTCTTTGGTTTTGCTCAATTCTCTGTCTTTTCAGCTGCATTTTTCATTGTGTTTTGTTTTAAATGGCCCTTGTTTTGAGGTGGGGTATAAAGGTTGAGAGTTTGCTGTATGAGATCATTCTGGTTTCCTTGATTTTTCTTCTCAGTGGGTATCATTGGCTTCTCAGTGCTTTCTTAATGTTACTTTTCTCAGAGAATCTCTCAAAATACAATCCTTTCCTTATTTCAGTCTGTCAGTCTTTTTATGTGAAGACTATTGCTATAAAATTGAAAAGCTGTACTAAAATGTAAATCAATGAATGTGAAGTCATATGAAAATGATCTGTTTCTATATAAAATACTTCTGTAAAGAATATGGTGTAGCAAACATGTACTCCACACTCATTTTGGCAACAATGTGCTTTTGTAGTTGCCAAATACCAGAATTCATTTAGGTTTAACCCTTTGCATTCTGTAGGTTTAAGTTCTGATTTAGAGGAACTGGAAGGTGGACTCAGCTAAAGGAGATTGGCCTGACCAAGCCTCCAGTAACGAAGGAGCAGCCGCATCAATCACCCACTGGGAATGGGAGGATAGGCAAATCTCGCTGTTTTAATTCCAGGTGGAACACGAGAGTAGGTACATCTCAATATTAATGATGCTCATTAAAACAGCATTTGTGTAAATTCATTCTCTAGTTACAAGGATCCATCTTAAACTTCAAAGGAAGGAGAAGGCTCAGGTAAATACTTCAGAAAAAAGAAAATTATTTTTTTAATCTAATTTTTTAAATTTTTATTTTTTTATTGTGAAAATACTGTACCGCGGGATTAAAGTTACATGGGCAAGATAATGAGTACATTTCTTATCAAGCATTGTAGCCTCCTCCTTTGTTTCCCCTTCCCATCCATTCCCATCCTCTCCCCACCCCCCACCCAATCCACGCCCCTCCTCCCCCCCCAACACCAAAGTTGTAAAATTCGTTGGACCCATTGCAACAATGAGATGTACAAGTCGTTATGTTGAAAAAGAAAATTATTTTATATCTGTACTCTATGGCTTTATAGAATATATAAATGTCAAATATGTACAATATATATTATACCATATGCACAGTATAATAGAATTGTGATAAAGTGTAGTTACTCCCCAGTATTTTGATGGATACTTTCTGAGGGTAGAAATGAAAATGATGTTAAAATACAGAATTTGACAAATGCTTACTAGAGATAGATATAAATGAAATGAGTGTTGTGGAGGTATATTAGTGAATACTTCATTTTAGAGATCAACTTTAATATCAGGCTTGAGTAATGATTCTTGTTGATGACTTAGAATGCTCCTGGAATAAGAAAAAGACTGATGGATAATTCAAACATTAGGATAGAGTATTTTCACAGAATGAACTAGAGTATAAGAATATATTCACAGAATAATCAGAAAAATCTCAGCCTTTTTCTTAAAGTGATTGTGGAAATTTTTGCCCACAAGATGTGCTTGGATATATATATATATATATATATATATATATATATATATATATATATATATTTAGTATATATATTATATTTGTATAGCCAGTGATGACTCAGTATGGCAAACACAGGATTAGGCTTTCTTGTGATTCTGCCTACTCAGCTGTAATCTCTGTTTTCTATGAATGTGAGCCTTTTTCTGGTGTTTGCAGAATCGCAAAGCATTCATTTAATTGTCCATTCATTCACCATTCTTTTTCTTCTAGGTGAGTAGTACAAAGATTTATGAAATGAGCAGTGTCAGATTAAATATAAAACTCAAAATATAACCCATAATAAGAAATGTGTGAGAGGAACTGTATGTATGTATGTATGTATATATGTGTATGCATATATATATCGTTGTCCTATGGTCTGTAAATATTGCTCATTCATAAATAGATTGTAAAATTACACACTTATGTATAACTAAGTATATATAGATAACATATATCATTATATTATATGTATAAAACTAACTCTCTATACACATGTATGTATTAGTCTATCATCAATTTCTGTATCTATCCTACTTATGAATAGTTGTATATATGTAAGTGTATATTCACATATAGATCATGTCTTCCTCCAAACAAATGATGTGTCAGAATCAGCCATGTTAAAGATTCACTGGGGAAATGCTTACAAGAGAAGAAGAGGGAGCCAGAGGAAGTCAGTAGGAAATGCCATCAGAGGGTGATGCGCATCTGATCCCTACAAAGGAAAAGGAGAGAGGAATTTAAAGATGCAGAATAGTTCTTGGAGATACTGAGCAGGAGAGCAGAGAAGTTATATACCAAGTTACATGTCATAGTCGTCTTACATTTTTCAGTAATGGACCAATCCTATTAATACTGCACTGCCAGTTATCAACAGTGGATTAGGCTTAGTGAGAACACATTGAAGCGTTCTAGAACACTGCATCTGACCTGAATGTTATTATAGTTCCTGATACAGGAAATCTCAGAAGAACATTTTCATGGACACCAAGGGGACTTAAATAAACACACATCGGATGCACCTGTGTGCATGAATATATACATGGAAATGTACAAATCATTTTCAACCAGGGCATCAATCTATTTATTATGTGAATATAATGGACATCATAGCATTTCGAAGCAATGGTTTGTTTCTTTCCCTTACACGTTCAAAGTTCCACTTAGTTCCATGCTGCATCCTGTGTCAGAGGCTGTAAAGACATTATGTCACTTTAGTCATGCGTGGGCATTGTAGGAGACAATTACCTAGACTTTGTAACCATCTAGAAGTGAAATTTTTACCTTCTCTTTTAATTTCATTTCTTAACATTTCATTATCTTAATGTAGTTGTACAAAGGGAGTGACATGTAACAAACCATTTGTGAACTCATTGTATCCATTGTATCTTGATCAGTGTCACGTAACAAACCATTTGTGAACTCATTGTATCCATTGTATCTTGATCAATGTCACCCCTTCAACATTGTCACTACGCTTTGATCTACTCCTTTCCTTTCATTCATCTTGTGATACTCCCCTATGACCCAACCATCCCTCTTTTGGGCATTTACCCAAACAATCACAAACAAGGCCATACTAAGGCTAACAGCACAACTATGTTTATCACAGCATTATTTACCATAGCTAAGATATGGAACCAACCCAGATGTCCCTCATATATTTATACACACACACACATTCACATGTGCATGCGTGTGCACACACATACACACACACACAAACACACAGTGGAATTCTGTGGCTCCATCAGAAAGAATGGCATCTCCCTATTTGTTAGGAAATGGAAAAACTTGGAAAAAATTTTATTAAGCGAAGTAAGCCAGGCCCAAAGAAACATAGGTCCCATGGTTTCCCTTATTTGCAATAACGAGTACATGTGTAGGAAAAGCAGAAAAGGCCAAAAGCTATGCACATGCAATGAATTCTTAACTGCGTTCTTTCCCCTTTGCCCCCTTCATTTGTCTTGCATATACCTCTTTCTTGGTGTTGTTTTTGTTGGGCTTTGACCTAGTCTTTCTACAAGATTATACCATTTGAACTCTCCATAGAGTCTGTTATACTTCAGTCAATTCATTTGTAAGTACTTGTATACCACTAAATGTGGTTATGTATACATTTACTTTTTCAAGTTTTTATTTACCTTCTTTTATAAGTAGGATATGTGTGTGTATGTGTGTGTGTGTGTGTGTGTGTGTGTGTGTGTTTTGCATAGGATCAGTTGTATATAGTTCATTACTCAGTTCAATAATTATCTGAAAATTAAGACTGACTTTCTTACTTAAAGAAAAATGACAGGCCCTTTGCTGTCCCTGCACACTCTGGCATGACTCAAAGACAACAGTGCCCAATTGAACATGAGTGCTAATCCACGTGTACTAATATGCATACATTAGTCCCAACAAAAGCAATCAGCCTTCTCAGAATTGCCTTCTAGCTTTTACTGTATAAAACACTACTTTACAATGATATATAAGCTTGTTAAATGGAGAAATATGAATAATAAGCACAGCATATTTACTCTCCAAGTATTTTTGAAATTGGAGTTATACATCATATATTTTTCACATGTCAAGTTTATGACAAAAATAATTATATTTGGTTATTTTCTTACATAATGGTCATTTGGCTTCTAGTTCTAATCATACTTTCCCAGCCAGAAATAGAAACTTTAGTCCCAAGGTGGGTGAAAGTAGGCTTGAAACACAAGGATAAATTTGGTTAGGAACTAGTAAATTTCTCTGATGCTTTTCACCATTATGAATCTTAGCTTTGATTCCTCATATAAACTTACATGTTTTTGGTAAAGTAAAACACAACATAACTAAAAGCTGGTAAAATGGAAAGTGCTTGTTGCAGTGTAATATGTTTAGAAATACTGTTGCCACATTGACACACAGAACATTCACGATAAATCCACACCTCTGCCCAGACTCAGGCAGTATTAAATTAAGACATTTTTATAGACATTGTTCAAAGAAATAACAATAATTGTAGTGGGATATTGTTTTGGAAAGATAAATACTTTCTAAATACTTGACTTTCTACATTTTGGATAGTATATTTCTTCTTCGCAATTTGATTGAGATTCTTTTGTGTTTGTAGCTATCACTGTTTTATAACTTCTCTTGGTTAAACAATGAAAATTGGTGGTGTATTTTTTCTTTTTATGGTACTATTAAATGTCTATTAATTAAAGCAAGGCTTGAAAGAAATTGTTTCTCAGTAATAGTAAAGCAACTAGAAAGATTCTCAACAGAACAACTAGAACATTCCATTTTAGTACACCATAATTTATGTGAAATTATTATGTCTAATCTTCTTTTTATCATTTGAAGCTGTAGTGAAAATTCATACATTGAAATCAGATTCACTGAGGTTGATGGGTAAAATCCTACTCAGTGCTAGATGAACTATAGATATTTTCCAGTATTGCAGTTTCATGGAAAATCTGATTTTCTAATATTATTATATACCAGTCAGTTATTGGTGGCTTAAGCCTGTAATCCAAGTTACAATAATATCTGGAAGACATTGATTCAAAGTTAGCCTAGACAGAAAAGTACAGAAGACTCTATCTCCAATTAACCAGAAGCGTATTGGACTGGGGCTGTTTCTTTAGTGGTAGAGAGCTAGTCATGAGCAAGAAAGCCAATTGAAAAACAACGCCTGGTACTGGCAAAACCACCAACGACCAACCAACAAAATACTATTATATTCTTCATGCATTCTCTCAAGCACTCAATAATTTGATTGAGTTCTTTAGAAAGATCTATTGTATACCAGGACAGTAGATTTAGTGTTATGCATGAGGAGTGATATCAGAGCAGAATACGAAGAAGAAAGCAGAGGGAACATTTGACGAAGGTGGAAGTAGGAACATAAAACAGCATTCCTGAAATAGGAGATAGCATGCACTCTAGGAAACAAGATCGTGGCCTGTGGGACTTTACTAAGCACCAACTAGGAGAGAAGGTAGGCTGGTGAGAATGGAGGGATTCTTAAAAACGCCCTTAAATAAGTCATCAGAAGTCAACTCAAATAAACTTTGTTATGTGATGAATAAACTTCAGGCCATTATTTGATGCCCGGATAATAAATTGTTCAATTTATCTGCCTGTGGTCTTATTGATTACATCATGTTGGTTTCTCTTTTAAACAAAATACAAATTAGCAATATCAAGTGCATTAAGAATTTACTAGTGAGTAATTTTGAAAGAAACCTTGTATCTTCTTACTAAGTTGCCTATTTCTTTGATTTGCAAATTGATTCTATCTTTAGTGAAGGCCATGCCAAAGTTTAGTTCTTTTTCAAAGTTTGCAACTCACCTTGCATTTTAAAGTTTTCTTTCAAAAGTGCTAAAGGTATACCTCAATGGAAATAATAGCATGAACATTTTGGCACTATTCCCAGAAAAAAAGTTATTCCTGTAGCATTTTTGGAAATGAGTAGGGGAAAATTACAAATAATCAAAAATAAGCTCACATTAGAGGTTCATATGTCATCTTTTACAGTGCATACTCAGAGTCATTTTCCCCCCATAATACCATCAGTGGCTTCATAAAAATGGGATAATGCACTCCCATGAGGAATTTGGTATGCAGATTCCATTCTTCATTGAAAAGATCTTGAATGGTCAAAAAACAGGTTGAAATCTGTTTGAAAAGTAAGACCTGGTAAGGGAGAGTGAAGTATAGTTTGGTGATAGGAAATTTTCTTTCTATTAAATTCAAGTCTACAGCGCTGGTATCTTCTAAATGCTGTAGATAAGATAGAAGAGGCAAGACTCAGGAAAAAGAACACCAAAGATCTCAAGGTCAGCTTATGTAATGAGAATTAAATGTGTGGGATGAGATGCTAAGACAAAAGTTCTAAATTGTTAGCTTCTTCTGGGATCCATATGATATCCTAACGTTTAGGTCTTACATGCTGATCAGCAAGTAAAATGTCAGCCACAGAAATATGTAAGGATTACACATTTATAAGAAATGCAGTTTCCATTTCCAATTACCTCTATTCTGGCTTGTTATCCCCTTAGAGTAGGCCCCCTGTTACTATATTGCATTTCTACCTGAAATATATATTAGTTATTTTTAATGTTTTTTATGTTATTTTATTTTGTGCCAGTATTGGTGTTTGAACTTAGAGTCTGGGAGTGTCTCTGAACTTCTTTTGCTTAAACCGAAGTGCTCTACCACTTGAGTCACACCGCACTTCTTACTTTATGGTGTTTCACTGGAGAAAAGAGTGTCCTAGCTTTTATTCCCCAGACTGGCTTCAAATCATGACCCCATTTCCTAACAAATGGGCCGATGTCATTCTTTCTGATGGAGGCATAGAATTCCCATATATATCACATTTTCTTGATTCATTCATCTACTGAGGGGCATCTGGGTTGGTTCCATATCTTAGCTAGAGTAAATAATGCTGCAATAAACATTGTTGTACTAGTAGCTTTAGTGTGGTCTTGTTTGTGATCATTTGGGTAAATGCCAAAAGTGGGATTGATAGGTCATAGAGGAGCTTTATGTGGAGTCTTTTGAGAAACCTCCATACTGCTTTCCCAAGACTTGGAAAAAAATGATATTAAGTGAAGTAAGCCAGGCCCAAAGAAACATAGATCCCATGGTTTTCCTTATTTGCAATAACTAGTATATGTCTAGGACAAGCAGAAAAGGTCAAAAGCTATTACATATGACCACATAAGATGATGCTAAGTGAAATGAACCCCAAGATAGAGACACAAGTGGTTTTATATTTCTTGCTGTTGATTTTAATGTATTTATAATGTACTATGTGATTTTTTTGTTTCTTTTGTATGTTCTTCTCCCATGGTACAACCCCTAATTTCACTGTATTTGATTCTGGCACCCTGAATCTTGTACATCCTTTTTCCTGATTTGGGGAGGGGAAGGGAAATAACCATAATGCTGAAGTAAGGATACAGGTTGACCCATTGTAACAATGAGATGTACAAGACACTATGTTGAAAATGAACTTTACAACATTGGTGGGGGGAGAGGAAGGAGTTGGGGAGGTTGGGAGGAAAGGGATGGTAGAAAAAAACAAAGAAGGAGGTAACAATGCTCAATAGGAAATGTACTCATTACATTACTCATGTAACTAACCCCTCTGTACAGTATTTTTACAATAAAAATACCTACAAAATATTATGACACCAAAATTTCAGCCACCTGAATGGCTAGGATTACAGGCATAAACCACTGGTGCCTATCTTCTGTTTTTTATCAGCAACATATTTTATGTGAAAATTTTGCTTGGATTCCTTAAGAATTTTGTTCTAGTATATAAATATTTCCTTCTGACATTGACTTGTCTTTCTAGGCTTATTTTCCACACATTTTACAACTGTAAGTCTCTATGAGATCTATGTTTTCTTTGCTTTGGATTTCTGATCATTATTCCTTGTGCTTATTTTCTCCGCATTCTGTTTACTTTTTTGGATCACCTCAGTTCCACTGTTGTTTAAATTTAAATTTAAATGGCTTGGACTTTATGAGGCTTTCCGTTATTCATATGGAAAATAACTGTCTTCTCTTCCAAGAACTCTCTACATGTCAGCTGTGCTGCTTTTATAGCACTTTTCACATTTACCATTGCTTTATTTATGCCTATCCACTAGATTGTAAAGGATGTGAAGACAGGGATTACATTTGAGTCATTCAGCTCTGTGCCTTCAATGGACATATGGATGCACCCAATGAATACATATGTACAGCAAAAAAAACTGCATTACCTTTATTTGCATTGACAGCATACAGAGTTCATCCATTTACTCAAGTCAAGATTACATATCCTTCAAACTTACACAAGAAAATTCCAATATGAGATATGGTATAATGAATATTAATGTAATCACTCATTTACTGTAAATTTTATTCCATAATACTGCATTAAGAACCAGATACTTGCTAGGAACATTACACAAGTAGCATATGTATTCAAGATTGATATGAATCTTCTGCTGAGATTTTCAAGAAATAAATGTGCCTTCAAGGGAGAAGTCATACCAACTTAAGTGGGAAACAAAATAAAATATATGTAGAAGTTCATTGTGATTCACTGAAGTCAGTCCATACAGGGAATGTGTGATGAATTTTCGCTCTTTTCTCCTTAGAGACATGTCTCTACTAAGACTTTGCATTGCTTGAAAATGAAACAAAACTAAAGCCTGTCATTCCCATATGTATATATGTACATATATTTGCACATAATCTTAGCACTTAAAATAAATGAGGCTATTTTTCAGCATGAGATTATGAAATAAAGGAAAGCGATGAAATCAGTCATACACTGTGTAGCTAGAACAGCCTGAAGGATCTTCACAACGTAACTTGTATATTTGAATGATACCAAAAAGTTCTCTTTACTAAAAAGTGGCCAGAGTTAAACCTGTAATAGCTATCCATTAATAGAAATATTTTCTACCTAAACACCTCACCTGCAAAATTTAGGGATTCAGGCTCATTTCTTAACATATTCTGGGTAAGATCAGAAGCCCAAGGGGAGTCTCTGAAAGAGTTACCTAAGGAGGAGATCCTTTGAAAGCCAAGTTTATTACAGTTTGTTTTGTCTTTTGTTGTTTTTTATGTATTAACATCCTTCCTGTAATAGCTGCTGTGACCAAACCAACATAGCATGTGAAAAATTAATTGACTTCATTAAGATAATTGACATAATTTCTGGGTTTTCTAGCTCAATAATTGTATTTTTTATTTTCATTTTCTGTGATACATGGATGGTAACATTTAAATATAATTGTCATTTCATTCAATGGTAGTTTATTTTTTACTTACCAAACATTTACTAAGTGATTGCTGGACACCAAGAGCTGTCCAGTATTGGAGGCTGAAATCTATCAGGGGAGATTGGTAAACTATATGAGAGAAGATCTGTGTGATGAGTCACTCCAGAAGAGTGACTACAGTCTCTGGAAGCATGCAGGCAGGGGCTTCAATATACACTGCATTAAAGAGACTATAATTTCAGGCACAAACAAGCTTCTTTTATTTTCTATGAGTTCCAGTGGTATTTTAGTGCTAAAACACCTTTTGCTGCTGCATCAATTGCTTAAATGGAGAAGACGGACATTTTATTCTTGAAAACATTCTCTACTTTGAAAATCATCATCATTCCTAAATTGCTTCATTTAATACAATATGTTACGTTCCTTATAGAAAAGAAGCCACACATAAATTCCTTAGATTATATTGTGGCAACTACAGGTTTATAAATATAAAGATGGAGGTTTCTACTCAGTATAAATAATTTGATAAATAAGTATGTATGTAAAGTGAATGCTTATGCAGTGACAAACCCCCTCAACTGTATTATTCTTTGATGTCAATTATAGTTTCCAGCGGTAAACTCTTAAGCCATCCGTAAACACTTTGCTTACAGTTTCTCTCGGGATTGCTGACTGAACAATATTCTAAGGCCTGTAGGATGTGATGATATAACACAGTCACAAAATTTTAGTCAACACCAGAAAAGTCACTGGATACATATGTGCTCCAGTGATGCTCATAGTGACAAGGAAATCATAACATGGACAAAGTAGGAGAAGGAGCTGGTGTTTTGTTCCACAAACAAGAGACATTGGTGTGATGATGTATGTTAAATACTTACCAGTTTTGTTTGCCACACTAAGTCAATAAGTCCTACAATGAATGAATTCGTAACAAAGACTCTCTGGCCTCATTTTACTCTGCCTTCATTTCTTGATGGCCATCCTGCAGGCCCAACTATCCCTATACAAGGTTCAGACATGGTGGTCATGTACTATATTTAATAGAGAACTAACTCCATGAAGCTTTATAATCATCAGCTCTGATCAGAGACAAGCACTCAAACACATTTTACCTTCATTGTGTATCTTTTGGAAACATGGAGTGGAAGTGCAATTATCAGAAGGAGAACATGGAGGGTCTTGAGTCAGCAAGGTCCTGAGAATTTGAAATACAAAAATATTTCTTGATACACTAAAGTTGTATATTAACTGAATTTTTTTTCTTTTACAAAATACATTATAATAGAATGGAGTATTCTATGGGAAACAAGAAAATTAGCAGCTAATTTATCAGATAACATTTTCATATTTCCTGATTATTTTAGGAAATGATGCTATATTTGTAGGGAAGAAAACCTAGCAGAAAACTAGATGGCTAAATTCTACCTGCTTCCTCCTCCATCTTTCTTCTCTATATGTTCTTGCTTATATATTCATTATTATTTGATATACAAAATGGAGACAGGGGAGATTTTATTCTTTATGATTAGCAGTTCAGGCACTTTTAATACCATAATTATTTTGCTAATACACCACTGCTTTTTTCATATGCAAAGATAGATAAAACCTTATCTAACTATCACTGCCTTGGGAATTGTAATATGAACCTAAAACCAGGTCATTTAATTTTGAATAAATGGACAGAAACATCTTTGAAGTATAAAGGTATAGTTTCCAGTGGCCCAGTTTTTGGCATATTGCTGTCATGGTTCACTCTGGGTTTTGCAAATACTGTTTCTGTGCTTACTGAGCCAAAGACAGTATGTTTGATTATGTTGGTTTATAGATGAATACCTTTAATATGTGAATCCATGCATCATGCTCACCATTTATCACTCTAAACCTCTAGGGCAGATGAACATACATACTGTTGTTGCTGTTCCTTAGGTGTAATAAATACTTCAGGCTATATTCTGTTTCAGTATGTATTATCATTTTTCAAAAAAACCCTGTGAATTGTATTTCTGAAAGAAACATTATTTTAAAATAAAAGTGAGTCTATTAAAATTCATGGGGAAATATGCTGATTTTTATACGTGAATACACACACACACACACACACACACACACACACACACACACACACACTGAATGCATATACACTAAGACAGGCTATTCTTTCAAAGAGAAAGATCGTAAAAATATACAATGAAATATTTATTGCTTGCAAAAACTTCAAGAAAATGCAAAAGCTTTATAAAACTAATTTAAATGACATTTCATGCTACTGTATCTCATTTAATGTTATAGTCTTGTGTTCTCTGCAAGTTTTTCAGTGTCAATATCTTTAGTTCCTTTGTCAAGAATTGACTCCTTAACAGTTTCGCATCCTGCAATGCCCTGTTTGTCTTTTGCTGTTCAACCTAAGCATGAAACTATAAAACTAAAACAAATGATTTTATAGTATACCACCACAAACCCCTTTTCTTCTGAGTGTTTGGGGAAGTTCATGTCTTTATACTTCCACAAAGTGAATACTCCTATTCTAAACTTAGTCCTGAAACAATTTGATTGATTCCCATACAATTAAAATTTAATAATTGAAACTGCAGTTCTTAATAAATTAATGGCATTATTTGAATGAGCCAATTTGATCTCTCTTTAAGACATCATTACAAACATGACCATGGAATTTTGCTGGTGTTGTCTTGTATTCCATGTAGCGAATGCTCTTGCTTACTTCAAAATTCTTTTATTTGCATATGTTCTTGGCTACAAGAAACACATTCTGTAGAAGCTGAATTGGCCATGAAAAAATGTGAGACCATTTAAATTTGCATCCTGTAATTATATTTCTACAACATTCTTATTTATACTTTTATTGTAAAGGTACTGTAGAGAGGGGTTACAGTTACATGAGTAAGGTAATGAGTATGTTACCTCTTGAGCATTGTTACCCCCTCCTTTGTTTTTCCCCAGCCATCCCTCTTCTTCCCCCCCTTCCTAACTCCTCCCTTGCCCCACAAGTTGTAGAGTTCATTTTTAACATAGTGTTCCACAACATTCTTAAGTAAACAGCTTCACACACATTTTAAAAATCTTATCTATCTTACCTTGTCTATTTTTTAAAAAAATCTCATTTCCATATGCATTCTCCTACTTCAGTTTCCAGTAGAGTGTTTTAAATTAGAAATCAATTTTGTTTGCTTTTCCCTGACTGAAATCTTCTCTGATAATTTGAGATAAAAGAGTTACCAGGAGTTCCTTGCAGTAGTAAAAATCTACTCTTTGAAACCCAAATATGACACCTCCCAATTTCTTTTGTTGCACTGTTTTGTTTTAAAATAATACTACTTTTCTGAGAATTATCACCTTGTCAAACTGAGTAGGCATATGCTGTGAAACAATGGAAAAGAAAAAACACTCTACATAATCCATGGCTGTTTTTCAATATTTAATAGTGTGATGACTACTGAGATTTAATGATAGAAAATATTAAATTGTATATATGTGTGATTTTCACAATGAGTATTCCAATTGTTTTCTAATTGCTGTATGTGGGCATAGGTTCATTGTTCAATAGAACAAAATATATTAAATGACCAATGGATGATACAGATAGAGGGTAGATCATGGTTGGCTAGTAGCTTGTTAGAGAGAAGAAGAGGTTAGATTTGGAATTTCAAAAATTTATAGAGTCAGGGAGGAGGTCTAGTTGGTTGGGGTAACACAATATTGTAAATGGGTATACATACAATATTATATTTCATCAATTCTGTTTCAATGCATAGTTGAAATTTGATTCTTTTTCAAATTATGATCCCTCATTTAACATTTCCATTAGATAACATATTGTATATTTTTCTCTTTAATTTTCCATAGGCAATTATTTAAAAAATTCTTTTGAAAATGTCATGTCTTCCCCAAGTTCCACAAGATGTAGAGTTAATATTATTAATTTATCAGAGTAAAAATTATTCAAAACCTCCAAAGGGAATGGAATAGAAATGAAAGAAGAGGAGTCCTTACGTAACTCACTTGTCTTACTTCAAGTAGATGTCATTTCTTCTTCTTCTTGCCAATATCCATAGTGAGTACTGTGGATATTGTGTAGCCTGAGTTGATAGTTCCTTAATTCCTTCTTTAGTGGGAAAATATTCTATAATTCTGAGTAGTTTTCATTTCACATCCAGTAAACGTAGGAAGTACGAGTTTTCCTATAGTGTCTATGTTTTCTGCGGTTGGCAGACCAATTTATTCAAATACAGTGGCTTAAAATTACACAAATTTTCCAACTTCAAGGTCCCAAACCCAGATGTTCCAGGGTGCACTCTAAAATAGATAAACGTAGACAAGCCATTCTTTGCACCCCCTGGCTTCGGATGGCTAAGTACTTATCCTTGATTTTTCAGAGGCATCTTATCTTACAACCTGTGTTCAGATTGCCTGCTCTGCTTTGTTTATCTCAGGCTTCCTTTGCCCTTCTTTGCTTGAGATTTATTTTTACCCTCATACCTCATTTGTACAAAGAGTTTCATTGTGACATTTCCATATAGTACATGCAACATAGCTCATCAGTCTCCCTGCTTCTTATCAGTCTCCCGTTTGTCCTCACTCCTTCTGCCTTCCAAAATTAAAATAGATTGACTTTGTGACCCCCTACACTATACTTGGGCATATACTGGAAGGAGTAGAAATTAATACATGAGGAAAACATATGCCTGCTACTTTTAAGGTCATTTCATTCCACTTGGATATTCATTTACCATATCATATCTTTCCACATACCTTAGTGGCATTGTACAGGAACTGTTTTTATAAGGAAGGTAACATTTACAGGTTACAGATATTGGAATACAGGGATAGTTTTTGGAGTAAACTTCATTCATCCCGTTAGCATGCCTTTTTTCCTTCTATTGAGTTGTTCTTAAAATATTTACTTCATCTACTTATGAGTTCTTATGTTAAGGGTTGTCTCTTTCTACACAGCATTAGCATGTAGGGAATTGTCAGATTTCTCCAAACTTCATCTTTCCTAACATTCAAGACTCCCATTTTTTCTATAGTTCTTTGCAATCTCCGTATTTTATATTCTGGCAAAAGGGGTAACATGAATTCACCCTAGTGTTGGAATCAATTTGCCATAGGAGGATGTTTGTCAGAAGTCAGCAAGAAAAGTTGAAGGCATTAACGGTTGGAACAGGGAAGGCATAATTAGTATAGCTGTTACTGACAAGTACACAATATGTAATGATTAATTAACTCAGATTTTGAGGGCATTATTCTTCATCTTTCATGTACATGTATAAAATCCTGTTTTTGGCTCTTCTGTGTAGTCTTACATTTTCCTATGGTTTTATGATATCTATACTGCCCTAAACTTTCTAGAAGAGATACAATACTGTTTTAATTTGCACCAATAGATAGGTATGCTATCTCAATAATTACTCAGGAATAAGTAGTTGTTTAACAGGATGGCGATAAGAAACTGTTATTGAATAAATACTCCAGTTCTTTTATCTTCTTCTTGATCAAGAAACACTGAAGGTAGTAAGACTATGACTTGATACAGTAATTATGCTCTTTTCAATAACACAGTAACTACTGATTTAAAATGTGCATTTCTTAAGACAAAAGATACATTCTGGTCAGAATAAGAAGTTTATTGATCAGATTGTATAGCTCCTTGTCAGATGGTATCTTGAGAATGACTGATTCAGCTTATCACGAAGCCTTCAGTCGTTGAAAAGATCTAGAGATTCACAACATGAGACTCCTCATGGAAAAGAGTATTTGCTCATTTTGATTATGGCTTTAATAATACATTATAATTTAATTTTACTAATATTATATCATAAGTTCTATATTTCTTTTTTTAATCTTTATGAACTTTGATTTGAGTTTCTAATAGCAAATCTGAAGAGAAAGTAGGAAAAAAAGTGCTATCATGTGGGATTGTATCCATACATGGAATGCTTTGACAGAAAACCTATACATATCTTGCACAGGCTTGCTGCCTGACTCATACAGCCTGTCTCAAGTCCTAGTTTGTGGCTATTCTTGGTCTAGTGATTTTTGTTTTACACAGATCCCAATTAAATGGATTTTTTCAAGCCATATAGGCATGCTTTATTCATTCATTTTATTAAGGCTTCATCAGAATTAATTGGAAGAGCCCCAAAGACACTTCTTTCTAAGTAAGTAAAACTGGCCTAAACAAAGCTAGAGTAAATTCTTGGGTCAGAGATGCCAAGCCCAAACTAAAAATAACAATCAGATTTCTGACTGAGATAACCAAGCTGAAGTGGCCAGTCAGAATAGGATATAGCACAAATAGATCATGAAAAGTATGATTTTGTTTGCAGGGTATACTAGTGAAGATCATATCTGGGTGTTGTGAATGTTCATTAACCCGGCCAGAGAATAAAACCAACACTGAAGGATGTCATAAATCAGACATTCTGTCTATTGTGTTTCCTGTCACAGTTGGCTTTGGTGCTTCAACATTTTTTTCTAAGCATTTAGTTTCTACAGATGAATGGCTGAGCCATTATGGAAACTGCAGGGATATCTCTGTCTTGATGGGGGCCATGAGCCTTCGCTATCGGGTTCTCGGGTTTTCAGGAGAACCACCAGTTTGAGGCCAGCTTGGATAGGTTTTAGTGAGACCGTCTCCAAACAAAATAGTAAGTCTTCTCAGAAATGATTCGTAAAGTTACGTTCTGCTGTGAACTTTGTTTCTTGTACTATACATATTTGGGATTTGTGTCTTGTCCTTTTTAGTTTATAAACCATTTAGTTTATAAACCATTTATGTTATTAATCTTTATTAATAACTTTAGTTTATCCCAATTTTTCTTTTCTTGTTTCTGTTTGGTTCAATTCCTTTTTCATTTTATTTATTTCCTTCCAGCAGGAGGCTTAATTTCAATTTCCAATTGTTAAATCCAAGCTTATTTTGTTTCTTAAGAAGGAAACTTTTAAATGAACAAGTAATTACTTGTTTTTAAATTTTAATGATGTGATCCATTTTACCCTGGAATTTATTTTCATCATTCTAATATTTATTATTTTGTATTGTGCAGCTAGGAATTTCCATCTTATCTCCTCCTTAGCTTGAATGTTTTTTCTTAAATCTTTTTCTTCAGACATTGATATCTCTTTTGTCTCAGTTTTTATCTGAAGATGTTTTGATATCTCTCTTGTTTGAAGAACATTTCCATTGAATCTAGAACTCTGGGATTGACCATATTTACTTCATATATTCCAAACACTTATAAGTCATTATTGCCTTTCCTTTGTCTTGCTCTGTAATCCTTTTTTTTTACTCTTTTTTCCCTTTAGTGTATCTCAATAAATTATTATTTCATTTGTTTTTCAAGTTGGGCTTTGGGCAACTTGTCTAATGTATTTTGTAGCTATGAGATTGAACCCTTGACTTTGTGCATGCCAGATGAACATTCTACCACAAACCTAACAAGTTCAGCTTTCTAATCTATCATCATTCTCCATTCAGATATTTCCTCCCACACTTACTGATCTCATTTCAGAACCCCAACTTCATATACAGTACAACATTTAGTACTATTTTAAAGCTCTTTAGATGATCTGTTTTGACCTGTTTTGGTTTTTTTTTCTGTTTTTGGTTTCAGTTTGACTAAGTTCTTTGAGTTTACAGTCAAGTTAATTTTCTTACCTGTACTTTATGAGCCTTTGGATGAAATTTTTTATCTTTTGATATCTTAATGTTTTATGTGCAGTTATTACCTGGCTATATATTTTCTATAGTTACAATAATTTGTCCTAATTTGGTACCCACTTCTTATTAAAACTTGGGCCAAATTCATAATTTCAACTTGAGATTTAGAAAATCAAAAGTGGTTACTTGAGGGCTCAGGACACATGACTTGTAGGAAGGAATCTGACAGTGTCCTAAAAGAGGCTACTACAACAACAAAACAAACTATTGCAATTTGGAAATCTAAATGAGAAGTGACTATGGTTACTCCTTTTGGTAATACCATAGATTAACAATAATAATGGAGATTTGAGATTTATATTGCAGTCTAGGGTCAATACGTATATATTCTAAAAAATATAAAACACTTTCACTTGAAAACTCTACAGAAGCGATTGTAGTAATTTTGTTAATGGAAATAATATCCACATCTTAACTATTATTTAATATATAAATACTTACCTTAGGTGTAGTAAAAGCAGACTCTTATGCAGAATAGTTGCATTGGAGTACTGGAGCTTTGAATTCAGGACCTTGTGCTGTAACTTGCCTTTTTCATTCAGGGTTGGCTCTGTACTAGTTGAACCAGGTATACAATTCAATTTTTTATAGGTTCAGTGGAAATAGAGCCTTGCAGATTCATCTTCCTTGACCGGCTTTGAAACTTGAACTCCAGAGCTCAGCCTCCTGAGCAGCTAGGAAAAATAAGGCAGTATTTGGCTTAAAAAGTTTTATTTAAAAATACTCAACAGGAGCTTTTTCAAAATTATTAAATCTTTCTGGATGGATGCAGAGCAACATTTTCAGATCATATTCAAATCAGTAAAACAATATCATTGGAAGAATGGATTTTCATTGATCAAACATTGAGAGAATAATATGTTAATTTATTCATGATTGAAAGCAAATTTCTGAGCCTGCAAAAAGATATCCCTTTGCTCATTAAAATCATTCATTTCAAAATCATAGATTTTTGGCTTTTAGAACTGCTTATTTATTTACAAAGGTATTCTAAAGCATATAATCACTTCCTAGTCACTTAATTTACTGGGGTCACTTTGATACATACTTCGTCAGACTATGATATTTTGTTGAGAATAATTACATCTTGAAACTAATAATTCTTCTCCTTTACTACAATTACAGCAACAGATCATGGCATTAAGTTTGGGACTCGATGTTCTCAGTCTAGCCTGAGGTAATGAGACAGCAAGTAAATAATGATGTGCTATTCCTGTGGTCTCCACCGTGTTTGTCTTTTCAAGGGAATATATCTGAGAGTGTGAGTTGGAGAGGATGACAGATGATGAGAATTAATTAGAATAAGTGCATACGGTTAGAGTCAGGAGAACAAATTATGGGTATTTTCATTGGCGACTTCTGATGAAATAGAATACCACTTCTCGGCTCATTTCATGGACATTACACAGCACTCTGATCTAATCTTGTTGGCATGAGTATCATAAGGTTTTATTAACCTGAGTAGGAAATAAATAAATGCCTATTGATGTGGACAGAGTATTATTTCCAAGAGGTTTTAGACTCCAGATAGTTAATTTCCATTGGTTTCCTTTGTCTCCCTTCTATTATAGACAACATTTGAATGTTGAATAATTGTGTAGCATTTTCACTACCTTGGAGAAAATGTGATGCCAATTCAGAAATTCATGTATGAAATCCTTCCTTAGGAGAATTCTATCTCAGCGTGAGTTTGATTTCACCTTCATAGGAAATAGTTGTCCAAGCAACTAAGAAATGTGTTGGTGACTTTTATACCATTTGTATTCACCTCATATTATCAGTGTTCATCTTGAAGTGAAATAAATACTTAAGATGCTAGTGAATATACCTAAGTTACATTATTAATCAAAAAGAAATCTATGCAACTGAAATATAAAATCCAATATCCTATCTAACAGTAAAAACGAGGATTGTATCATAATGAAATAAAAATGGCAATGGAAATTATTCAGCCAGTATCATCTTTTTTGTATTTCATTTTCTTATTTACTTACTAGGCAATAAACAACTTTTACACGGATTCTAGGTCTTGGATGTGATTGCATTCTAGGTACTTACAATTTTTTTCCTTGACATTTTAGCCTAAGAAATATTTTTCAAATCACTTTTATTGAAACAGTCACCAAATGACTGAGGATATTAGTAAACTTCTTGACAGAAATGTTCTCAATGAAAGTAAGGCCTACTGCATATACACACACATATCTTGCAATACTTACACCTTGGTTAAGTGGATTCGATAATATGTTATGCTTCTTTTTCTAGCATGTTTTTACTATAAAGCATCTATTTATATCTATTTTGATAAACAAAGACTAAAATGTGCTAATGGCATATATAAAACACAAAAGAGGCTTCAGAAATGCAGTGCAATCTATATTTTCATATTCACAAACTCTAAGAGTTGCAGTCTTGTGTTTATCCTTGTACACTGGTGCTTTTGCATTCTACCATGAGTATACATGCCAAGTCCAAACAACTGTGAGAATCTTTTTCCCATTGATGTCAATTTATCTCAGTTTTTTATTACAGAAAAATGATGCCAGGTCCCATGGCTCACATATGTAATCTTAGCTACTCAAGAAGTCAAGGTCTAAGGGTCCTAGTTTGAAGCCCAGGCAGGAAAGTCCATGAGACTCAGATCTCCAATTAACTACTAAAAAATCTGAAGGTGAGCTATGGCTCAAGTAGGAGAGTGCAAGTCTTGAGCACAAATGCTCAAGGACCGTACAAAAGCCCTGACTCCAAGCCCCAGGGCTGGCATGTGATCACGTGCACGTGCAGGCATGCGCGCGCGCGCACACACACACACACACACACACACACACACACACACATAAATCTGTAGTAACAAAGAATTGATTTTATGTCAAAAGTTTGAGGTTAACTTTGCTTTCTCCCCATTGGCATTTGAAATTAATCATTCAACGACATGGCTTAGGACAGTAAGTCATTTGTTAACACTTGACTTCTATATGCTAACTGTATACATAGTTGGAATTTGTTGAACACAATTTTATGTCTTATTTCCAAAAATGGATCCAGCTACCAAAACATTTCCTTTCTGTATGCATAACCTCTCACCTTGAAATTCTTTGTTTGAAAGAACACATTTTCCACTACATTTCCATTTTAGTGTTTACTGATACAAATATTTGGGGCCTTTAAATCTTTGATTAGAAAATAGGAATGTTGTATTACTTCCTAGACAGAAAATTTTCTATGCTTGTGTGTGTGTGTGTGTGTGTGTATGCACGTGTGTGTGCATGCGCACGTATGTGTAACAACAGCAATTCATTTTCAACATTCTGTAATTTCACTGTGGGTAACAGATGGTTATGATTTAAGCCATGAGTTCTACAGTGTCTGTTAAAAAAGTGCCATTTTTTAATGTTTAATCAGGTTTTTTTATTGTCAAGGTGATATACAAAAGGGGTTACAGTTATTACATAAGTAAGGTAATAAGTACATCCTTGTCAAACTTGTTATCCCTTCCCTCATCTTTCTCCTACTATCCCTCCCTTCACCCCCACCCCGAAAGTTGTATAGATCATGTCCAACGTCAATGTCTTGTATATATCGCCATTGCATTGGTTCCTGCCTTGTCCTTTGTCTCACCACTCTGTAGTTCCCCTTTCCTTCCCTAACTCAAATAAGCGCATGTGCAATACCAGGTACCAACATCAAGTACAGTGACAACAGGGGGTAAACCACAGGGGGAAGAATATACAAAAGAAACAAAAATCACACAGTACATTAAAAACAACAACTACAAAGAAAACCATTTTGTGTCCATGCTTTGATCTTCATTTCGCTTAGCATTATCTTATATGGTCGTATGTATATAGCTATTGAGCTTTTCTGCTCATCTGCTAAGATCATATACTAATTATTGCAAATACAGGAAATCAGGGGACCTATGTTCCTTTGGGTCTGGCTCCCTTCACTTAATATGTTTGTTTTCCCAAGTCTTTCCATTTCCTTACAATTGGGGTGGTGTCATTCTTTCAGATGGAAGCATAGAATTCCATTACATACAAACACACACACACACACACACACACACACACACACACACACATTCTTGATCCATTTTTGTATCTTCCTCTTATTGTTTTATAAAGCAGCATTTGGAAATTTGTATTAATAGTTGGATCAAAGTCATGTTGACAGTTTTCAAACCAGAAATTATACTTCTCCCCTAATTTTGCATAGGACATAAAGGCATAAAAAGATTTTGAATAACACTGGCTTGCAGTATCTTTCATCTTTTAAGAGTTTACTTCATTAAACTATTCTGTGTGTATACATGAGGATGTTTGAATTTTTAAAGGAAGATTCTTGTATCACAAATCCCACACAGGCCTTGACTATAGAAAGGTGTATTTATCAGCATCTTAGTTTCCAATAAGTATAATCTGGAAAGGCTGTAATGAAATGTCAGCGGCAATTCTTTTCCTTCTCCATTAGTTTGCTTCAATTGTTAAAGTTAGAGGAGTCTCTCCTGGCAAAGTTGTCTCAGGAATTTAACCCTTCTTAGTGATATGTGCAATGGGTAAAATAATGAGACAAAATTTTTCTTAAAATGATATTTATTAAAGGTATAAGTGTTTAACAGGGTTTATTTTGAGATAGTCATATATATGATATAATATATATGTATATATATTAATCAGGAATTCTGTCTAATGATCATTGTTTGGAAAAAAAGAAATGAAATGAAATGAAAAAGAGCAAGGATAGAATAAAGAAGAATAGAAAAGAGAACTATGTAACAGAAGGAAGCTCAAGAAATGTTTGGCATGGCTGACATATTTAGTCATTAATTAGAAGTTAGACTTCAGTTATACTTTCTTTTTTCCTTCTTTCCTGTTTTCCCTCTCTCCCTCCCTTCCCGCTCCCTCCTCCCTCCCAAAATTCCCTCCTTTCCTTTCTTTCCCTCATTTCCTCCCTCTTTCCTTCACTCTCTTCTTAATATTTCTTCTTTATTTTATCAGGTATTACTATGTGCTCCGGCATCCGCTTATAATCAAAACCCCTGCCTGTGTCTTACAGATGTAAACCTCAATATACAGTTATATCTTTTTTATTTTACCTCACATTCCTAATTTTTCCTGTGGCAGATAAACAGAAAAATCATAAGAAAAAACAAATTAAGCATTTTTCCAAAATGAAATATTTTTAAATCATTACATGTACTGAGTTAATCCTATGTTACAGGTTGCATAGACAATTTAAGGTGATTTGAACACACTGAAATAGAGACTAAGGGAATAAATTACTTCCCTGAACTATTTATTGCTACTTTGGTAAAGGTAGAAAGATTTTCATGTGTACCTGTTTGTTACCACTTTTGTTCTAGAGCCATAAAAAATCACTGGGTTGTAGACACAATGAGAATGAAAGTTCTTTAAAACTAATTATAACTGATACTGAGCAAATTTCCCATATTTTTTATTTTCATGTGTCATTAAGCATTTTCTTTTGGATGAAAAGATTCTATTTTCTTTATTTTGTTTCTTTGTTAACGTTAAACTCTTTTTATTTTTTTTTATTTATTTATTCATTTTTATTATGGGAATACCATACAGAGGAGTTACAATTACATGGGCAAGATAATGAGTACATTTCTTATCAAGCATTGTTGCCTCAGGAATTCTTATCAGGAATTTATTGAACCATTGTCGCTGTTACCAAGAAGATTCTACTGAACTTGTAGATTGCAAAGAAAATATGTAAATATATTAAACTCTTTTTATAAAGTCATATTTCAAGCATATTTGTATTTTTTCAATATTCAGTGTTCTTTCCCAAAACAAAGAAATTGATAAAAATGTGTTATATGTACAAAAGGTTAATCATAGGTAATCAAGTAATAGGATGTTTAGAAATAATTCACAGAATGTACACACAGAAATTTAAATGTGGTTTTTGCCACATGAAACATTTCATGCCACATGGAAGCAGCCATGCTATATTTGATAATATTAATAATTAAAAACACTGATTGGTATTATTAACTTGCTCTTTTATTCCACTCAGTCTTCTTCTTTTTTTTTGGTCCGGTTGTGGGGCCTGAACTCTGGCCTGGGGCACTGTCCCTCAGCTCTTCAGCTCAAGGCTAGAGCTCTACCACTTGAGCCAGAGCACCACTTCCGGCTTTTTTCTTTTTGCTTATGTGGTGCTGAGGAATGGAACCCAGGGCCTCATGCATGCAAGGCAAACACTCTACCACTGAGCTACCTTCCCAGCCCCATCCACTCAGTCTTCTTAAAACTCAAAAAGAATGTATGAACTATAGTACCAAGATACCAAGAACAACTTTGTTCTTCTCATGCACTTTTCTGACATTTGTAAGCTCAGAATTAAAATGTAAAAAAACATACTTTCATAGGAATTGAAGAATGCATATTTACATTTTTATGTTTTGCATTTCATTGTTGAACATATTAGTCATTTTCTAATTTTACTAGAAAAAAGGCTATTCATCTATTGGCACATACATCATATTTAAAATTTCGAAAACATATTTTAAAGAAATAATTTAATCTATTTTCTTCACTGGTACTATCTGAGGTCACAAAAATAAGGCAATAATTTTGTAATTAGATATTATATGTTCAGAGTGAGGCAAAAACAAATTGTTAAGGTAGAAAGCCACAAGTAAACTGCTGAACAGCTTTCCCATACACAGAGTGCGACGAGTATTTAAAACCCACTTTTGGAGTGTTGGAGCAGAGAGAGCATTCGTGTGGAATCAATTGCATTTTAGAATGTGTTCTTAGTCAAGCAGGGCCAGAATTCTTCCCATGAGAGATTGTCGAGATCAAAGAAACTGCTTCTTACTTCAGTTTCTTAAACCATAAAAAATATTTGGAATACATTTCAAGTTCCCTGCTGCCATCTACTCTTTCCCAGTAGGTTTACTTTAAATCTGAGCCTCTGATTATTGGTTACTGGGAAGAAAATGCTCTCTAGAATATCTCATTAGGTTCTGTGAGGAAAGAGTCCACATACATCATAACAACGTATCTGCCCAGGAAAATGATGAAGAGGGAAAAGCACTATTGATCTACAAATAGATGGAGTACAAAATAATATTGAGTGAATGAAAAAAAATGCAGGTAGAGCAGATGGTAATTTTCCAGTTACAGAGATTGTAAAATTGAAGCTTTAAGGGTAGAATTTGGAAAGATGTACAAGTACTAAGTGAACTACTGAAAAGTAGGCAAGGCTGAATGAGATCCAAGTAGAGCCAAGGAATCTGACTGAGGAGTATGTCAGGTTAGGCTATTATTATATATGTTGAAATGTATTAAAATTAATGCAATGTAACTGTGACATTACAGTACGTACTAACTTTTAGAATGATTATTATCTGCCCTAACAACCTTCCAACAGGTGTTTAGATCATAGCACTAGAATAGCATTAGCACACATTTTGATATAGAACAATCAATTGTAATTATCTCCATGACAGGTGCATGTAATCTGATCCATAATAACGGTGTGATGATGTATCTATCATGATTATCATGGCTAGTTTAATGGAGATTCTTGTTTAATGTAATGGATTAAATTAATGTAATGGATTTAATGAAATGGATTTTTTTGTTTCCTCAAGACAGAGGAGAAACTATAGTATTACTTCAACAAACATTATTTTGCATGGCACACATGTTTTTTTTAGATAAGTAAAGCTCTCTGCTTTAATTTGATATTAAGCATTTTTGAAAATGAATGTTCAAATTGCATCCCACAATTTCCTTTATTTTCAACAATGTGCATAATTTTAATTTCTTAATGACCAGCACATTTTTAACTTATACACATGATCTTTTACTTTTTTAAATTATTTCTTTTTGTACATGAGTGGTCACAACTGCTGGTCAATTGTGCCCTTCCTGCCTGATATACTATACTCTTACCTTTGAAGATTTCAATCTACTTTAATATGAAGAAAAAAATCAGAAAGTCAAACTTTCTTAGATCTTGTACAAATGAACACTCAAAAAAGTTCTGAGTGAAGACTTTGCCTTAAGCAAGTATATTTCATGCATCTGATTTAAGTGAAAGTTGGAGAATAATTCCCCCACCTATAAAGGAGATTCAAGCAATAGATTGAAAGAGGAGAAGTTTGAATTTAGGTCATTTCTTCTGTTCTTTCTAGACAGATTGCATAGCACCTTTCTTATTTTCACTTTTCTAAAACATGTTCATCTCTGCTAAAAAAAAAAATACTGGAGTTAGGTTTAAGATTTCCAATCCCACACAGTATACAGTGAATGTGAGTGATACTATAAATTGACATTGTACCTTAAACATTATTGTATCCATGTTTGTTTAGGTCACTTTTTCCATTTTGTCCTAAGTTTTACTAAAACTCACTATTTCTTGAAGGCGATTAATTGTTTTTACTTCACACATGGTCTCTTCTATTTCAAAAAGCATTAGTTATCACAAATAAAATTCCAATGAAAAGAATCTATTCTTTGGTGTTAAACATTGAGAGGTTGAGCAGCAGTGGTTCATGCCTCAGCCAGTAATTCTAGCTACTCGGGAGGCTGGATCTGAGCATCATGGTTTGAAGCCAGACTTGATAGAAAGTTGTATGAGACTGTTATCTGCAACTAACCAACACAAAGCCAGAATTTAAGGTGTGGCTCACATGGTAGAGTGCCAACTTTGAGTGAGAAAGCCTAGCTGCTAGTGAGAGGCCCTGAGTTCAAGCTCTTTTATCAATAAATCAATACACATGCACATACTCACACACAGGTTTGAGTGTATATTGGGATGTGTTTAATTCTCAGTGGAATACAGATTAACAGACTCACCATGTGATCACCCCTTAAATGGTATATGCATGTTAAAAATCATTTATGTATACTTTTTTCCATTCACATGTACATATTGTATGGGTTTTACTTTCAACTTTGAAGATATTTGGCTTCAGTTTCTGCGTATTGGTTCATGGAGAAGCAAATAGTTAATATGACATTTTTCACTTTGGTCTTTGTCTCGTTCAGGCCTTAGTTCACTGCTTAATTTTGATAAGAAATGTACTTAATACCTTTCTTATGTAACTGAAACCACTCTGTACATCATATTGACAATAAAAGAAAACAAGACGTGATCCGACATCTTGTAACATAATGTTAACTAAAAAAAAATTAATCTTTTACAAATAAAAGCAATAATTGGAGGGAGATAGTATTGTGGATTTTACCATGTAGGGAAAAAAAAGACAAGATTTTTTGAGTCTTTGTTGTCCACCTGAATGCTTGAAATATTTTGTTTTTTGGTTTTTTTTTTTTTTTGGTCAGTTGTGGGGCCTGAACTCTGGGCCTGGGCGCTGTCCCTCAGCTCTTCAGCTCAAGGCTAGCACTCTACGACATGAGTGTTGGCCCCACTTCCGGCTTTTTCTGCTTATGTGGTGCTGAGGAATTGAACCCAGGGCCTCATGCATGCAAGGTAAGCACTCTACCACCAAGCCACCTTCCCAGCCCCACTTGAAATATTTCGAAGGCTTAAAAATGCTTTGCTATTTCCCGCCCCTGGGGAATTCCACTTAGTAGGTGCCAAAATATATTTAGCAGGTGGTTGCTAATTTTCATTTTAATGAAGCTAATCTTTTCAGACTAGGATAACATAAGGTTTTGCCATCTGTGTGTACTCTGTTTAGTTTATCCAGGTTGGAAAAATCTAAAAGAAAGTCCCTAAAACAAAAAGCTAGTTGTTGTTCAACACCAGCTTTAACTACCTGAAAATACAGTGATTTTAAAAAGTTTGTGTGTGTGTGTGTTAATATATTAGCCAATACTTTTCTGTAAATTAGGTTTGTCTTTGTGATTCAGATTGGTTGAGATTTTAAAGAATTACTTAGGAAGTTCTATAAAGTCATCTTGAAATCTAAGAATTTGTTATGGAAGAATTGTTAAAAGCATATGTTAAGAACCTAAGAATTGTAAACATTTTATACTACTAAACCTTTCTGTCCCCTGAACCATACCATTGATTACTTTCCCGTGCAATTTCTCTTTTCAGTTTGGTTTTGGTATCCATTGAACCCTTAGCTTCTGTTGTAATACTTGCAAAATATAAGGTTATGTTTTATTTTTTATAATTTATTTTTTAATTTTAATTTTATTTTTTATTTCAGTATTTATATTAATCCTACAATTTTAGTATTAAAGATTTATGAAAGATTATGACATACATTACTACGATTTGCTTTTTTACTTTAGAAAATAAAAATTTCTCATTGCTTCTCAAAAGTTGCTTCCTAAACTTGATTTATAAACACATTTGCTTTCTTCTTAGATTGAAAAAGAATTCAAGCTATCTATGTTTGAATAAGAATAATTTTGGTCATTAAGCACACATATGAGCAAAGTAAGCTATAGAAAAAATATATAAGAAAGATGTAGTTAGCAATTTTTAGCAAAAGATAAAAACTTAATACCATGGAAGAAAAATTTGTTAAGTACACTGAAATTCAAATTAGCAATACTATCAGAATATTTTACTTTCAAAATGATTACCTGATTTTTTTAAGTAGATTAATTGATTTAAAAGTAAATTTTAATGGGAAAATATAGGCCAATAAATAAAACTTTATGCAAATCAAAAGCTGTATAAATTGTGAGTCTCTTAGGAACACAGATAAAAGATCTTTGAATGAACTGTGCAAACTAATGTAAAATCATAATTCTATGACTCATTGCTGATAATAATCGTTGTCAGTTTGATGAACTTAGCATATGTGTATCTCTCAGACTTTTCTTAGAAACAAAATCCAATAAATACATTCTGTTATTTATCATTCTTACATAATCCCTCTCATATAATGTATATAGTATGACTTATGAAAATTAGTACTTACAAATATATATGGCATGTAAGTTATGAATCAATAACTTAGACTTCAAAGAGGGAATATGCAGAACTATGACAATATCATTGTCCAAATTTGTGGCCCATTTAGAAAAGAGATGTAGACCCCTGAAATCTAGGAGCTAGGACGAGCATTAGACCGCTGAAATCTAGGTGCTGTCTTTGGTTATATTTCTGACAAAGAAATGCTTTTGGAACTTTCTTTTTCTCCTTTCCTCACTCTCCACCTTTCTATTCTGGTGTCTCTCTCTCTCCTCTCCCTCTGCTTTCTCTCCCCATCTCCTCTCTTGTCAGCTACTGCTGCTACACCAGATTGTGTGGTGTTCCCACCCCAGGAGACATGCAGAGTGGTGAAATTTCTTACAAAATGTTACTTCCTGTCCATCACCCATTATTTCACCAGAATTGTATCCAAGCCATTTAAGTTACTCTCTCCACTTCCTTCTAAATTTTAATAAACCTCACTTTTCTTAAAGTTGATTAATAGCCAGTACTTCACAGTCTCTTCTGTTTTAAGAAGCATTATTTTGGACAGATAAAATTCCAAGCATGGGGCTGGGAAGGTGGCTCAGTGGTAGAGCACTTGCCTTGCATGCCTGAGGCCCTGGGTTCGATTCCTCAGTACCACATAAGCAAAAAGAAAAAAGCAGAAGTGGTGCTGTGGCTCAAGTGGTAGAGCGCTAGCCTTGAGCTAAAGAGCTGAGGGACAGTGCTCAGGCCCAGAATTCAGGCCCCACGACAGACAAAAAAAAAAAAAAAAATTCCAAGCATGCCAGCCACCAGTGGCTCATGTCTGTAATTTTAGCTACTGAGGAGGCTGAGATCAGAGAATCATGGTTCAAAGCCAGCTCAGGCAGAAAAGTCCTTAATATTTCAATAATATTTCAATGAAGATATTAATGGAGAGGTTTTTCTAATCGGTTCCTATACTAACAATTACTTTACAAAACTCACATACATATTTGAGAATTAAGTTTTGAGATGCTTTCTGTTTATATTGAGTTAAATGAAATCTTTATTTTATTTTATTTTTTTATTGTGAAAATACTGTACAGAGGGGTTACAATTACATGGGCAAGATAATGAGTACATTTCTTATCAAGCATTGTAGCCTCCTCCTTTGTTTCCCCTTCCCATCCCTTCCCATCCTCCCCCCTCACCTAATGCTCCCTGCCCCCCCCACCAAAGTTGTAAAGTTCGTTTTCGACATAACGACTTGTATATCTCATTGTTGCAATGGGTCCACCTGTATCCCTATTTGAATGATTTGTTTTCCTCCTTCCCCTCCCCAAATTATACCAACATCAAATACAGTGAAAGCAGGGGTTAAACTGTGGGGGAGGGACATACAAAGCAACAAAGAAATAATCTTATAGATGTGTTAGAAACAATCGCATGAAAGAAAAAAAAAACATTTGAATACATATCTTAGGGTTCATTTCCCTAACATCACCTTATCTGACCTTATCTGCTTGACTCAGACATATACTAGATATTGCAAATAAGGGAAACCATGGGACCTATGTTTCTTTGGACCTGGCTTACTTCACTTAATATAATTTTTTCCAAGCTTTTCCATTTCCTAACAAATGGGGCAATGTCATTCTTTCTGATGGAGGCATAGAATTCCATTGTGTATATATACCACATTTTCTTGATCCATTCATTTACTGAAGAGCATCTGGGTTGGTTCCATATCTTAGCTATGGTAAATAATGCCGCAATAAACATAGTTGTACTGGTAGCTTTAGTATGGTCTTGTTTGTGATCATTCAGGTAAATACCCAAAAGTGGGTTTGCTGGGTCATAGGGAAGCTCTATGTGGAGTCTTTTGAGGAACCTCCATACTACTTTCCAAAGTGGTTAGTTTACACTCCCACCATCAATGAAGTAAGTTTCCCTTCTGTCCACACCCCCTCCAGCATCTGTTGTTATTAGAGTTCTTGATTATAGCCATTCTAACTGGGGTGAGGTGGTATCTCAATGTTGTTTTGATTTGCATTTCTTTTATGGCTAGAGAGGTTGAGCATTTCTTCATGTGTCTATTGGCACGAAATCTTAATTGTCATTGCTTTTCTTTATTCAGAGGGGTCATATGACTTCTCTTGTACCGGGAAATAATATTTTGAATTTTTAATCCTCTTTTTTGGTCGCCATGTTTTTCTGTCTGATATTTGGAGTGTTTTAAGGGGATAAATCCTGAAATTGGTGGGCACTTCTATCTGATTTTGATGAAGTAGCCTGAAGCATGAAATCTCTCTGTTCTCTAAGAACCAGGCAGAATCCTGTGAGCTATGATTTATTTCATCTAAAAATCAAGGATGTTTCCAGCACCAGGAGTTTCAGGAAACAGTAATCCACACCTGGTGTGGTCACCTCTGGAACCATCAAATCAATCATGGTTTGGGGTTAATAATCTTTTTAAATGAATATTCTTTTTAGTCCACAAAACACTGAAATTCCCTTCTAGTATTCTTTTATTCTCATTCTGTTCTATGTCTTCACTGGTCTGATTCTCCTTCTTTTGTTGGGGAGGATTATTACATATTTATTATTTGTACAAATACAAGGGCTAATCATAAGCGAACTCTGCTCTCCATCACCTGAAGATCTTTCTCCCAAGAGGGATGTTGGTCAATGTAATTAGACTAATATGGAAAGTCAGGAGGAATGTTTTTAGGGATTCCTAAAGACTTCCTTTCAGACATATATTTCAGTTGGTCAGAATGACTTTCCGTGGTTGTAATTAATAAATAGGGGATTGCCAAGTATTGTGTGAGTGCTGGAAGAGCATCTGGGATGTGGGAGTTGGTGCCAGTGGGTTTATTCTACCAGCAATTCAATCCCACATTTGCTGGAAACGTGCCGATATGTCCTAGGCATTATGTCAAGCTCAACTGCAGATGATATTACAAATAAGGGGAGGAGTTTGCTTTTCATGTGCTCAGAAAACAGATTTGGTCCAGAAGGTTTGGGGCCAATGTTAGGAAGGTAGATTTAAATTTCTCTAAGAGGATTGCTGGCAGGGAATCAGTCTACTGACACATAAGCATGATGTCTCTGTGATATCTCCCCAGTACTACAAGCCTCCATGTTCTTTACTACCTGCTCTACAATAGTGTCACTTCATGAACATGCCCTGCTACAAGCCCTTACTCGTGGTGTATATCATTTTCTGCAAAGTTTACCTTTCCCTCCAAGTGTGAGTCCCAGTGGACTCATGTTTCTTCCGATGTTTTGAAAAGATTCTCAAAAGATTGCTTATATACATACATATTTTTGAGATTGTAATTAGAGTTAAAATGAAGAGAGAGGAAAAAAATACGAGACATTGGCAATGTCTGAGGACTTCAAAATGTAGTTATTGAACTTTTCATGGATTTGCCTTAAGAACTTTTATTCTTGAACGGTAAGGCAATTTTATTACCTTCTTTGTCTTTTTTTCTAACCAGAATAATTTAGCTAGTACACATCCAGAATTTTTGTATTGCTTTTAGAATCCATTGCCAAAATGAATTCATGCTTATTTTCTTAATAAAAAAGTTCAGTTAAGAACCAATGATAAAACTGTCATCCCAAAATGAAGTAGAGACTAAATGTTTCTAAAAATATATTTGTATTATATTTTAAAATTCTATTTCTATTCTGTAAATTAGTGTTAGGAAGAATAACATTGTATGCATGCATTCATTGAAAAAAATCACATACAAAATACAATATTTGTTCAGATTTAGCATTGTGAAAGCCATTGTTACAACATTCTAAATTGTTTGAAGCTAAAACACAGATTAGTATGGAAACTACAGGTGATTTCCATTATAGTTAAGGATCTTGGCATATAAAACAATGGGTAAATATAGAAGGAGGTAGTGCAAAACAAAACAAGGTTACTTTGACATTTCTAGACAGTTTTATTGGATATAATATACACTGACTTATTTGTACTTTATGTTAAAAACAAATGCCTTACTCAAGAAAATAGTGTGGAACTGGGCATATCTATAATCCAGGAGGCCATAAATCTGAGGATCATGATTTGAAGCCAGCCAAGGCAGGGAAGTCTATTAGACTCTCATCTCCAATTAACTACCGAAGAGCTGCAAGTGGAGCTGTGCCTCAAGTGGTAGAGTGCTAGCCTTCTGTCAGAATGCTAAAGGACAGATCATAGGCCCTCCGCTTGAGCCCCATTTCTTGCAAGAAAAGGAACAGAAGAGGAAGGGAGGAGAAAGGAAAGGGAGAAAGAAAAGGGGAGAAGACAATTTGGAATATCAATGCTGTAGTAGTCAAATAAGCATTGTCAAGGTGAATTAAATTTTGATACAAAGATATATATTATCCACATATACTTTGGGGAAATTAATTAAACATACCCAGTAGTATCATTTTGCAAATATTAGCAATGAGCTAATATCACATGATGTCTAAGAGCAAAGGTTTGAATATAAGCCTTAGTATAATAGATAATTACCCACGGTTTTAAACGATCTCAATGTAGAACTACATATGATTGTATTATTTAAACACTCTCTCCTCTAGAAATCCAGAAGTCCCTGTACTAATTATGTATATGTCATATAGCAACTGACTAAACTATATGGAAACAAACAGGGAGCATGCCCTATTCTCTTTATAGTTAGATTAATTGAATTAAGTTCTGAAACAAATACTTGAATTCAGTGACTATGACTCAAAATAGCATACAGTTTCTGCTAACTGAATCCTATATAAAGTTAATTTACCTAGTTCACTTGAGGAACAACTTATGAATCAGGTAAGATTATGATGTTGGCAGTGGAAACGACACCATCTCAGAGAAAGGCTAAGTCAATCAAGTTATGAGAGAAGTTAGTTTCCCTCAGTCTCCAAACTAACTTTTATGAGACACAGACTGTATTTTTTATGAGACACAGACTGTATTTTTTAGTCCCATACATCCCTCGCTGGTCTGTTCAATGTCAACATCTCCAGGAAATGTTGCCTGATGGCGGTTCACAGGGAAGCCTAGTGTCCTTTCCTTTGAACACACACAGTACTTTGTATGTTCATACAGTGAACACTGTGTGAATGCTAAGCATTGTCTTCCTCCAGCTTTAGGTGAGGATATACCTAAGAGGAAGATTAAAATGCTTAAAATATCCAGGGTCTTCTCTGCTAGTCTGCCTATTACAAAGCCACCATGCATACTTTTTGTTATAAAAAGCATGGCCAAGAACCGTGTGCATTCAGGAGTGCGAACCACTCTCCTCCCCCCTCCATGCTCTATTTAATGAGATAAAAAAAATAAAAGCATGAAAATAGTAACAAAAGGTCTCTATGTCAGTTCTGGATCAGAAGTGAATGGATCAATAGTCTTCTGAGTTTTCAAACTATTAAATGATATAATTACCCCCTTTCACAGGAAGTTAACAGGAATATTTTTACTTTTGTATGCTTTTTCTAATATTTTTGTCACCTTTATAGAAGCCCCAATTAATTATACAAAGGGTTTCATTTTGACGTGTCCATATACGCAGATGATGTATCTTGATCTGATTCACTACCTCTGCCACCCTTGCAACCTTCCCCAGTTCCCCAACACATCTCCACATGCTTCATTGTTCCATTTGACCATATTTGTCCTGATGAGCTAACAATTCTTTTCAGCCTCTGGACCTTGAAAAGCACAAATCTCATGATGCTGGTTTTTGTAACCAGGGGTATTTGTCAGGAGGCTTGACGAAGTCTCAGGATGGAAACATGAACCCTTGAAATAATCCTGGCAGGCATCCAATAGATCATTAAAATACATTTTGGGGGGCTTTTCATTTTTATTGGCTGGGCTTTGTCATTGAAGTAGAAAAACCAAGCATTTCAGTTTGAGAAAGAGATATGTGTGCCCATTCGAAGCAGGATTTCATGTGCCATTTATGGCAGGGATGGAGGGTCCATTCTGCTACTTCTGTACACGAGTAGAAAAAAAAACTTATAAGAGGTATTCTGCTTTCACAGGTGGGATCTCCCCAGCAGGAGCAACTTTAGGCTTCTTGGAGCACTCAGTTCTTGGAGCACTCAGTTCGCAAGCTCATTGAAAAGACTCACTCATTTTCTGTTTATACCATGAGTATATAGAGGGATTCCTGTTTTTAAATACTGCACATTCAATACTTAGACCTACTGTTCAGTAAAAGCCAAATTACTGCAGAGGAAACCAGTCTTATCAGGAGCCACAAATTGCACTTAGCTTATATTTCTCTCATTTCATGTAGCCTTTCTCCCTACCCTACCCCCATCAGACACATATAAAATACCTGTCCTGTGCCAAGTCTTATCCTTGAGATCACGAGTGAAAAAAAGACTACAAAGGAAACAATCATGAATCCTGTGTGTGTGTGTGTGTGTGTGTGTGTGTGTGTGTGTGTGCATGAGAGAAAGAGAGAGTAGGATGGCAGATAGGGAGGAAAGTAGAAGGGAAGAAATCTGAAAGGATAAGCTAGTTACAAGGGAGTACTACCTCATATCTTTGTAGATATTAATCTGGGGAGTGATAAAGTTCAAATCCTAGCAAGAGTAGGGGGTGTTGAGATCCAGTATCAAAGACTAAGAAGTGAATGAAAGCTTCTTCTACAGCCATGTATACTTCTCATTCTCCATAGAGGACCTTTGCACCCAACTATAGACCCAAATGAGTATTGTTTACAGAGGACTGTTAGAAAAGTTAATATGTTCCAGACATTTTCAGAGTCTGTTTCTCATGTCTCAGCGATAAAGAATTACAGAATTTGACATTCATTATATAGAGCAATAAAGTTACTTGAATCAATATAAAATGAAATGAGATATAAAATTGGAATGATGATTCTTCTGCATTTGCATTTGGCTGAGGAAATAATATATTCTTATTTGAGTATATATATAATTGAATATATATATATATACATACATACATATAGATGTATGCACATATATATATATATATACTCAATTCATATGCTGTTTTAAAATTAAGGAGACACTTTGATCTCTATCTTGGGACAATTTGGGTAATTTAATATAGTGTTAACAGAATTTTAGAAATATGTATAGCCAAGATTCAAAGAATATGAAGAAATATGTATTGCAATGTAAAAATGGAAAGTCAGCTTTAGAGAAATGCCCTGATGCCTAAGCCTGCTGGAAGAATTCTAACTGGTACATGTTTCAAGAGTTGAACTGTTTGCTAGGAAGTCAGAAATTAGAACAGCATTTAATGTCTGATGAGATTATGTGATTTTGTGGCAAAATTGCTGTGTGTCCAATTAAAAACTGTCATGGCTGTTATAAACAGATGTGTGCAATAAAAACTTAAAGAAATATGTAGATAAGTGACTTTTGTGGAAATATAGCATTTCACTTGTATAAGCAAAATAATCACAAGAAATAATGATAGGCAATTAATAATATTGTGCAAAAGTTCTCATTCCTAGAAGCAAACCAGATTTTTTTTGACTGAGTGTATAATTGAAATCATTTTTTTCTTTTTTGTTAGAGTAAGGAAAATGATTTTCTAACATCCTTGTGCATTTCTTACCTGTGTGTAATAATAATTCTTCCACATTTTTATTATCAATTATTTGAATGAGGGAATTTTATGTTGATATGTTCATAAAAGCATACACTATGCTTTGATCAGATATAGTACCTCCATCATTCTTCCCTTTCTCAAATGAATGTCTTAGCATCATTATTCAGTTTTGACACATGTACATAAGTATTTTGTCCACATTCTGCCTCCTGCACCTGTCTGTTTGCCTTCTTTTCTCTCAATAATACCTACACCCTGGAAGGACCTGTTTTACATTCTGGTGAGTAGTGTTTTGGCATGTATATTAATTGTCCAGTGGAGCTTTACCATGATATATGACACCTGTATATACAATAATTTAATGAGATTGATGCTCCTGCTTACATTCATTTCCCCCCAGCTTTGCACCAGCTGGTAATGGGTTTCATTTTGCTATCCTCATTCATTAATGTAATCGTTTGATATTGTTTACTTTCTAACATTCTCTGTTTTTGTTCCTCCAACCATTCCCATAAGCAGTCCTGAAATTACAAACATGTTTTCTTTCTCTTTCTCTCTCTCTTTCATATGTCAGTACATACTAACATATAAGTTTATCTTTTAACATTCATATGTAAGAGAAAACTTACAACTTTTACCCTTAGAACTTAACTTACTTTGCTTAACATAATAATCTCCAGTTCTGTCCATTTCCCTGGAAACCATATGATTTCATTCCTTTTTATGGCCTAATCATACTCTATCAGATATCTGAACCCAAATTTCATCTGTGCATATTCCATAACTTGGCTAATTCAGGTAATGCTGCAGTAACCAGCCATATGATATAATATATGACTACAGGGATGTATGTGAAGGAATATAATTTAGTATACATTAGAGTCCCTTGCACACTCATGTTCAGTGCAATAATATTTTGACATTTTCCTCTTGTTTTGCTGAGGAGAATTATTGGATTTGGAAAGAAAAGAAACTTCAGGTACTGCAAAGTAGTTTATATTCAAATTAGGGGAGGAAATATGTGGGTTTGCAAAGTGTCTTCATGTTTTGATTCATTATATGACTGAAATGAACCATGCAGAGATTAGAATGACTGTTGCTATGATTTGAGTGAGTCCCTACAGTTTAAGTTTTGAAACCTCCATTCCCAATATAGCATTGTTGGAAGGACCACTGGGAATATTTAGTTTTTTAGGGCCCTACCCTCCTAAATTAATTAATGCTCATCTTAAGCAAGTGAGTTGTTAGAAAAGCCATTTTAGCTTCTTTTGCTTTCTCTTTCCTTCCACCACATTATGAAACTTCAAGAATTCCCTCATTAAAAGCTCAGCTGAGTTTTCCCCGTCTTCAGAAGCATGTGCCAACATAAGCTTGGTTTCCTTATAAATAAAGCCTTAATCTTTTCCTACATGCCTTTTCTTTGTTTTGCTTTGTTATTGTGTTGGTCTACATTTTTATCAGACTCCCACATTTCCTGGTAAATATTTGCCCCAAACATTTCACATCTTTACCTCCCACTCAAGCTATCAGCCTGGATTTCATTGGAAATTTCCTTGGATGTGTGGTCTACTTTCTCTATCTCTATATCTCTACATTAGACTCATGTGTCCATCCATTATGGATTCTATTTTTGCATCAGCATTTGACTATTCTGGTCTCTCAGAATACATGGGAAGGTAGCACTCTGGATGGATTCCTGTATATGCTTTTAGTGTGTGTGTGTTTTTTTTTTGGTTGGTCGTAAGGCTTGAACTCTGGGCCTGGGCGCTGTCCCTCAGCTCTTCAGCTCAAGGCTAGTGTTCTACCACTTGAGTCACAGTGCCACTTCTGGTTTTCTGAGTGGTTTATTGGAGATAAGAGTCTCATGGACTTTCCTGCCTGGGATAGCTTTGAACCATGATCCTCAGATCTCAGCCTCCTAAGGAGCTAGGATTACAGCCATGAGCCACTGGCGCCCAGCTTAGTTATATCAACATTGAAGACAGTCGTGTATTTACTCTCTGTATGTTTCTCTGAACATACAGAACATTATCTCAAATTCCCTATAAACTATCTCAGACTCAAGTCATATTACGTAATGAGGATTTCTGCCTACTCCACATGTAAGTTTTTCCACTGGTTAGGTGTGTTTCCATCTTTTATTAAGTTTGTGCATGTTTGTGAAGGCGATTACTATTTTCTTGTTCTGACCATAGAAGTCTATGAATCATCTTCCTGTTTGATTTCTCCTACCCCAACCATATTTCATTACTGAGCAGCATTCTTAGGTTCATTGTCTTTAAGAGTTCTCATTATTGTCCTCATTAATACTGGCCTTAGCAGTGACCTATTCGGTATAGATACATAGAAAAAATTTTATTCTGGTTCCTTCTTTTACTTGAGGCAGTAGCTTCTTCAAAGCCATTCTTATCTCAGTTATTTTGAGGTAAGAAGCAAATAGCCTTCTTGAAATGTGATTTCAACACTCTCAAGTTCACCTTAATTCACTCCTTTCATGTTGTCACACTAGGCTTTCTGTTCATCCAGGATTCATACCATTCAAGTCTTTTCACATGTCAGTCCCTTGGACTGTGTGGCTTCTGTTTTCCCCTGACTCTGCCTCTCCTGCGTAGCTAATTCCTTCAGCGTCCAAATACAAAAAGCCACTTTTCTTATAAATCATTCCTGTCTCAGGCAGACATATTATTTCATTCTTTTTCAGTAGCATTTTAAAATGTTCTCCTCGTGTTATCACACATTAGAGGCAGTTCTGTACATGTCTGACGCTCAAGGTGGACTATACTTTTCCCAAGGATAGTATTTATGACTCCTTTTCCTAAGTACCATCTCTGCAAAAGTGCCTCAGACATAATAGGAATACAGTATCCGTTATTGAATAAGTGCTTTTTTGATAGCACTTACAGCCCTGCATTTATTTGTTCAATCAACAAATATTTATTGAGTCTCTGGTATCCACTACTTACTATCCCACGGCTTAAACATATAGCAGTAAACACTTGTAAGCCTGGATAGGACATATAGGGAGAAAAGAAAACAAATAAGTCATGCAATTTCTCACAGTGATGAAGGCTGTGAAAGACACCGAGGGATGCTATGTTCTAAGAATGACTAGAGCCAAGGATCACAATCGGGTAAAGCCTCAACAGGAATTAATATTCCACTGAGACCTGCATAGACATGAAGGGGGCAAAGGGACATAGACAGAAGCAGAGTGACCATAAAGTGCCTTAGTGAGGACCGGGCGCTCCCTGATGGGGAACTACAAGGAAATCTGAGTGCCTGAAGAAGAATGAAGAGGAAAGTAGAACATGATATGACAGGGTTGGGATAGTAGACTGGGATTTCTTGGAAAGTTGAATGGAAGAACTAGGGACATTTTTGAGCTAGGATTGACAGTCTTCCAACTTCCAAAGTTTACTCTGAATGGTGCATAGTGGGAGAAGGGTGGGCAGATATGAAGTGGCTGCTAAAATTACTGACTAAAATAACTGTTTTTATTTCCTGGTAGGAGCTATGAAAGCAATGATACATACTGGAAGTCATATGTTTTGAAAGTGTGTCAAGTGGAAATCATAGAGGAATTCATTTCGAGGTTTAACATAAAAAAGAATCAAGTAATTATTTTTTCCATAAATAATATTCTAATTAGTATCTTTTCAAAAATACAAAAATTTGGAACAAACCAAAACTCATTAGTTTCCTTTGCATCTCAGAATGTGAATTCAGGGAGGACCTACCAGCTCATGGTTTGCTCTTTGTATGTTTGTTTTGGTGTTTAAAGGAAGGAGGTCCTAGCTGGGTGCCAGTGGCTCATGTATTTCTAATTACGCAGGTGGCTGAGATCTGAGGATTGCGGCTCAAAGCCAGCCCATACAGCAAGTCCATGAGACCCTTAATTCCAATTAGCTACCAAAAAAGCTGGAAGTGAAGCTGTGGTTCAAGTGGTAGAGCACTAGCCTTGAGCACTAAAACTCATGGACAGGGCCCAGGTCTTGAGTTCAAGCCCAAGGACCAGCACACAAAAGAGAGAGAGAAAGAGTGTCTGTGTGTGAGAGAGACAGAGACAGAGAAGAAAGTTTTTATAAAATGCAGATTTGTTTATGTGTGTTTCTATGAGGTCCTATAGGGAATATCACATGGATTAAGGAACGTTGAAGTAAAGTTCAATACTAACAAATTTTAAATTGCTATCAGACAATTGAATATTCTGACCACTTCATTAATTGCCCATTGATTTCCCATTGGGATGCTAGGCAACAAAAACACAAGCAGGATTGCAGTCTCCCTACTAAACTGCTTGTATGGGCCAATTGATAATTATTATCCACAACAGCCTAAAATTCCATATAGCCAGCTACGTGTTAGTTGCATTGTTTTATGCCTGTGAGTATATTCTGTACCTCTCATGCTTACTCTTTATATCTGACTATACTTTGACAGTATTATTTACTTCACAATTATGTGCAATATACATATGCTAATTAGATGTATCATTAGCAGTTAGAACAAGTTATTCCATAAGACATCTAGGAACTATGTACTGACTTAGGTAATTTAAATATAGTATTCAGCTTTTAAGATTTTTATAATTTGTTTGAAATTTGAAAAAAAATACATGGAGTGCTACTCTGAGGTGCTTGAAAATCCAACTGTACTAAATTCATTCAAATTTAAATATACTTACTACAACTGCTAGATGGAGTGTACCAGCTCACTTCCACGCTTTTCTCAGTGAAGAATGGCCATCTTAAAAACAATTCATGAGAACAAATCATGTTTTATGGGATCAAACCATGTTAAGTGAGGTAAGCCAAGCTCAGAGAAACAAACCACGTTTCCTCTCAGATGTGGAAGGTAGACCTAAAACACAGCTGAAGACACTACAACTTATACAGGGCTCTAATTTTTACACACAAACAACCAGCCAAAAGGTAGATACACTTAGGGGAGGAACTCAAAGGTGTACTTCCTCTGAATGTCTAACATACCACTTACCAAAACTAATGTACGAAGCAGAAACATGTTTTGCTGTTGTTGTTATTGTTGGTGTTTGTTTTCTGTTTTCCTTTCTTGTGTCTTTTAGAGGAGGAAAGGAGGAGACACAGACATGGAGGAACAAATATCATAATATCTAGTAGATATTATGTAAAAAAAAAAGAACTATTCAACTTATGAGCTGGGACTGGAGGGGGAAAATGGAGGCAAAGGAAAAAGTGACATTGTCCAAGAAGCATTGTTCTCATTCCCTGACATATGGAATTGTAACCCCTTTCTACAACTCCTTAATATTAACAATAAAAAGGGAAAAACCCTTAGATCTTTGTATGAAAAATGGCACTTCTGTAGCAACTGCTATCACATAGATTAGGTAACTGAAAGGACAGGAGAGGCCCAGTGGTCATTTCCATATTGTGATCATTGAAAAGCTGTACCTTGCTCTGTGGCTACTACTATTTGTAAAACCCAACTGTTCTTGAATTTTTGCTGCTGAGTAACAAAGCCTGAGGTTGTGGTTCAGCACCAACATAAAGTAATTGTTCTTCCTACTACATTGCAACTGTCTCTTAGAGGAACTTACAAAGAACTCCCCATAAAACCCAAGGTATGCAGAAATATGGAACTGGTACAAATAGCTTTTTCTTGCCACAGTCAACATATGAGTATGACCATGTTTGATATCATTATGTTTTATAATTTATTTACAGTTTATCGTTTTTAAATTCTAATTCTACCATGAGAATAAGGAAATGTGGCTGACCTATGTTACAGTCATTTTGTTCATTATTTTTCATTAATTTTTGTTTTCACATGTAATTCACCTTCTAAAGACATTTCGCACCAAGCCCTAAACACATTGGATCACTGACGTATTACTTAACTTTTCTCCTGAAAGCATTCCTCCAGTTTGTCGTGTCTAGCATAGACAAAAAAAATGATGATTGTTATGCTTTGTTAATTTTGTTGTTTTTTACATTGAAGGTAGAAGAATGGTTGCGTTGAATAAGCATACTGTAGATCTTTATTTTAACATTTATTTGTCGCAAAGAGGCAGAATTTCAGCTCAGAACCATCTCAGATCTTGTCAATGATATTAAAAGTAAATTTCACCTAATCAAGAGTTACAGTAATTTTATGAACAATGGGTATTATTCCCATATCACTAGATTCTTTCAGCTAATTCCCCAGTGTTCATATTCCTTCTGCATAAAATCTACACTGAGTAAAGTACAAGTGCCATTACCCACAAATGGTGTAGCTAGTTGATATTGTCATGTATACAAGACATATACATTGAATGCCTACTTGTGTCAGGTGTAATACCTCGATATGTCCTGTGATCAAGAGACTACCCCCCAAAACAAAGAATACCACTGTGTTTTGCTGATGATATCTTCATTTTATGACTTTGAAGGAAGGAAAATTATTCTGGCACTTGCCATCAAGATTTTTACTTCTTTTGTCAGGATTATTATGTTTTACATTGAAAGTAGATTTTTTTTAAAAAAATGATATTCAGTCAGGCTAATGCATGGAAGTATTGGGAGTCTCAAAGGACTAAATTTTGCCTTCCTTAAAGAGACATTATGTTTTCACTGGCATACTATAGTCCTCTCAGGTGCAAAGTCAGGTGAAAAGTCTTGTAGTTGTCATCTCTCTATCATTAAAGTTCACATATTTTATTTGAAGGCCATGTAGATAAAATACTTAATATATGCTACAAAGAACCATGTGGATTTGCCAAAAAAGACTGGTACATTTTACACTGTTAAATTTCATTTGACACTAAGATACTGATTTCCTTATAACTTTCTCCTTTGAGTTTATGCTGTCATTCATATTGTGTTATATATTCTTTATTGCATAACCTTAAAATTCTAGGAATAGTCTACTAAGCAGTTCATCAATTACTTGTAAGAAGCAAAAGCCTGGTATGACACGATCATTAAAATTAAGCATTTTTAATAGCAGGAAATCAGCAACTTTTCTCTTTGACCCAGAGTTGACCCATGTCTTCTAGTAACAGCATTCACATAATTTCATATTACCATCAGTTCAACAAAATCATTTTAATGATATCAAATTGGAAGAGAGCTTGTGAAGTTTGACAGCTGTGTTCTATATTTAAGCTCAGTGAATCCTCACTTCCAAGTAGCACACCTTTTTAGTCATGAAGCTCCTTGATGTGGTGACATGTCTGTGTTTCTGTACATCAATCATGGTGGTAGAATGCCACTGACAACTGGATGACCGTACCAATGTTCTTTTTCCCATTCAGCCTTCCTGCTGTTGAAGTCTTTATCTCCCAATAGCTTGCTCCATCTCTTTCTCCTCTGCTAGCACACTGTCTGAATTTTGTATCTGGATAGGTTGTCCTTGATGTTTTTTTAAAAAATTTTATTGTTCATAAAAATACAACAATAAGCACCATGATAGAGGAATAAGAAATTCTTTAGGTAGATACAAAGAAGAATATAAATGATATTCATGTCAGGGTTAGTTACATATACTGAAGATTTCCTTCATTTCTTTCCATATTGGTTTTGGGGTTAATGCAGACTCATTTGCTGCCTATTTGGTGCCTTCTTTGTCTTATTCATCTTTTATCATGAAACTAAAATCAATTGCATAGCACCAACCATTTTCAAACCCCAATCTCAGCTCAATGGTTCTTTACAACAGAATGTCCAAGAGGTCCTGAAGGTTGGCCTTATCCATGCATTCACTTGAGTATATCTTCACTCATGGCAGAATAGTCTTTCTTTGCATTCACTGAAAGCTGAAAATAAAAGTAAATAACACTTGCACCTCAGAGATATTATGATACATCCTCTATAAAAAGTGTTGGAAACCCTTTTAATATTTTAAATAGCCTTCTGTTAACTTGTGTGCATATGTGAGATCAAAAGAAAATTGGCTGTCTTTTAGATATTGTCACTTCATGTTTTATATTTTGTAACATATACACTGTGTAAATAACAATATGATCTTGTGATTTTCAGAAGTCTAGAGTTTTACGTTACAGATATAGAGGACTGAAATCTAACCATCTTGAATGAAGCTTCTCTGTTCTCTGTGTGTGTGGGGAGGGGGGGAAGAGGTGAGTGGGTGGGTGTCTTGTATGTGTGTGTCTATGTGTCGAAAAATGTTTTAAAACTTAGAAGTCCATTTTATAACCTGGGTATTTTTTCTAGGTTTTCTAAAGAGATATTTGTTCACCTTTAGTAAAAAGAATGGATTTCTATGGGAAAAAATAAGATGCATGCTTTAAGTTAGAACGTCCCTGAAAAATGACATGGTACAGTGCCAAATTATCCTTCTTACATCAATCTCCACACATTAACTACACAAGAGAATATTCAGCCTTCATCAACCCTGGAATATATGGAAGAATGAACTATTAATGCTTCTGATCACATTACTACACCAGAAAAGTGAACTGAGAAAAGAAATAATTTAATAAATGATTACCATCAGATATGGAAAGTAAATTTGAAATCATCAAAGCTATAATTTAATAAGTTTTTGTACCCAATGGATATTTTACAAACATGATTACAAGACATTTAGCATATATTACAAACATGAAACTCAGGAAGGTTTAGATGTACTAAAAATAATTTAACAATAAATGAAGAGAGTGCAGGAAGAGGAAGATACAGTATTACAATATTACAGTATTATAATGGAGAATGTATTCACCCAACATACTATAATAGGTAAAGCATTAAATGAATATTTCTAAATGCATGCACAATGGAGACCATTCTTGACAATGTCTTCAATGTCAAGATCACTGTAACCAAGATAATAGAAAAAAAATTCAAGTCTCCAAACATCCTTAATAGTATATATGACAAAGCTATAAAATGTTTATGAGTCTGAGTTTAAAGTTTGATGGGAAATGGAGGAGTATAATGGTTGAATTTATATAGCTGAACCTACAACTTTGTCTACAACAAGTCATAGCATTCTGAAAACTTTTTTCCCTTGGATGTGAATATGCTATGATTAGTTTCCACAGATATAGTTATTCATCATAGCCTTTGGTATAGGAGCCTGGTTACAGTGGTCCATTATTAATCCCTTCCCTGTATTTTACTATAAATAGAGACTTTTGTAAAATTAAACAAAATTAAACAATGACGTTTCTGTCCCATAATTTCAATCATTGATTTGTACTGTGTGCAAAATATGTGAAGAGACTGGCTGAATTAATGCTCTTTATTCTGTAAAATAGAGGAAAGAGCCGCTGAGATTACCTCATCTTAAAAATCACTTAAAATCAGCAGGTAAATGTTTCCTGATCTCTCCTTAGACAATTAAACTGATTTGTAAGCTTGAAAAAGGTAATGCTACGAATATATCCACCAGAAGCCTTCACTTGACCCTTTAATATTTGTTAGTTGGCTTATGAGTGAGTATATACATATATATTAATTATGCATCTTCTTTATATCAATTAAGGAATCATTGTTTGAAATTTAATCTTTGTATTTGTTTGGTTCAATGTTTAAATGTTTTCTGTTAAAAACAAGCATTTTAATTTGGAATGTGATATGAACAATATATTTTCAGATCATTAAAACAATAACATTACCTTTCACTTACAATCATTAAAAGCGTATGTTTACCAGCTTTCTTATTATGCTTTAGCAGAAAATATTTGATTTCACTCTTGGAGTGTTATGATTTCTTAATGTACACATACATGCAGGGTAAGCTGGATGAAGGATTACATGGAAAACAAAAATCTAAACTCAACTCTTACAGGCTGAATGGAGGGAAGGAATCCAGACCTTTGAAAAATCCTGGGCGTTTCCAACTTAAGCGCCTTCTTTGTTATAGTCTTAAGTAAACACTACAAAACAATATGTTGTAGCAAGAAAGCAGGGCACTTCACAGAAAGAGCAAGAGGTTTAAAGAAATGGGTATAATCAGAACATATGTGGGATTGGCAAAACATCTTTTGTGTTATTATAAGTAAATCACCATAATTTGTAGAACATTTAAGCTAAACTGCACTGTAGGCAATAGAAGCTAAGAAGTACCATAAAACAGATAGGAAAGGCAGAGCAGATGAACATTCCCTGGGTGAGAATAAAAAACAAAAAGCCAGAAATCAAGACTTAGCCCAAGGGGGCCTGTTTAATGGACAGGTAAAGAAAACAAGCACAATATACCTCACAAGGCTAATCATAATTCATCATTTTCATCTGCTGATCAGATTACAGTAAGGACTGCCCTAGAGCCTCTATTTGTCAGTGGTGAGAATCCCGTAGCTTTTGAAGGGTTTGCTGTCCAGTGAGAGAGAAAGATATATACACAAATCATCCAGCCGTATAATATGTACAATCACAGTCAGCCAAAGGCTACAGGGCAGGAAACATAGATCAAAAATCCCTCCTTACGTGTGGGAGAGTGAGAGGAGTGCTTGCTGAAGTTCAGGCAAAGGCATGAACATTGATTTCAAAAGCAGACACAAAGGGGAGAAACTATCACATGTGTATTAGTGTTATTATGAATTAATAAACTCCCTAGGGACTCAGAAAGTGAGGCAGACACAGTACCTAGGAATCCGGTTGTGAAAAACTTAAACAGAGATCATCCTTGCCTGGATTTCTCTTTCTTACCTGGATTTTCCTTGAAATTATGAAGAATTTTAAAATGCTATATGATGCCTGTCTTGTCTTCAGTTAGCAGCAGGAAGGTGAGTTCAAAGGGAAGAGTTTTAGATTTCAATTTGATAAACTTTGATAAGAAATGCTGGGTGAGTCCTTGGGAAGTCATTGGCTGTGGGGGTCCAGAAGTTGGGGAACAGCTGCATAGAGAGATCAGTGCTGGCTGTGTGAAAGAGGAATACAGAAGACATTCATGGCCTCGAGTTCTATGCATATTACATATGTATAGAATGTATATGTATAAAATGTGATGGAATAATAAGTTGATAGGTGAAAGAGAATGAGATGATTTAATAATGTTGTAAAAGAGCAAACCTCTATAGTTACTTTTCTGTGTAAATTAGTTTTAGTTGGGGAAAGTTTCTTCTTAAAAATTAAACTCAGCAAAGGTTGAACTTAGGGAACTAGAAAAGCCATCATGTCAATGTATTTTCAACTAGTAGATGTAGGTGATAATTTATCATCAAATGTTATAACTAAGTGGATAAAAATAGTAAATTTCAATAGTAAATAGTGAATAGTAATAGGTTATATTAGGAAACCTTAGGGTTCACATGAAAGACTTTACATCAAATTAGTAATTTATGAATACTATTGAGACTAATGGAAAGAAAGCAACCACTAGTAGCACCACCATCAATAAGTAAAACAATGTTCTCAAAAGAAAAAAAAGATATAAAATTAGAGATGCTCAGTACACCATTTCAGAATGACTCCATAGCTACAACAATCAAACAATACAATAGGATCCCTTATTGGAATGAATTTTGGAAAGAGTAAATTAATTCACAGAAAGTGATAGAACAGGCAAACCTAATTCGTATCTTAATCCCATTATGAACTTTTAATAAATCCTGGGCATTTCCAATTTAAGCTCCTTCTTTGTTATAGTCTTAAGTAAACACTACAAAACAATATGTCGTAGCAAGAAAGCAGGGCACTTCCCAGAAAGAGCAAGAGGTTTAAAGAAATGGGTATAATCAGAACATATGTGGGATGGGCAAAACATCTTTTGTGTTATTACAAGCTTTGGTTCAATTTTTATTGTTGTTATTATTATTATTAAGCTTGGAATTTCTCTTCTTTGAAAGACCTGTTTGCTTTCAGACCTGGGTGTTACAGTAGATTCTCAATCTCATTTTGATAACTCATTTCAATAGCAGAAAATAACTATAGATTACACTAATTTTTTAACTTGGATTTTTTTCATTCTAAGCATCTAATTAACTTTACTTGGAAGATCATAAAAAGTCAAAAATACGACATTATGGTCACAAGAAAATGACCAAAAGACAATCTTAAGTTCTCTTGTCTATAAATGAAGCAATTAAATGCCACTAGTATGAAAGCTACTGGTAATGGGACCGACCATCTTTGAAATTTGCATGGGTGTTCTACAGTACTAGATCAATCCAGGAACATTAAAAAGTGACGTTCTAAAAAGGCTATTCTCAGATTACGAAACAGTACCTTGGAGAATTAAAATGAATAAAAGTATTGATTTGCAAAAAATGTTTTAATAACATTATTTTGATGTTTGCTGACTTTTCTGTGTTACTACTTCAAATTTCACTTATGTCTTGGATGCTTCTATCTAACTACATCAGCAATACAAATATGGATAAAGATGAGCTTATGTTTTAAAATGTGTGCCATTTTAGTTTCCTTCTCTCAAAAGAATCCATTTCCATCCAGGTTTTCCTCCCATGCCTCCCATGCCTCTTTATCACCAGGCTGTTGTTCTCAAGCTCATGAAATGTGAGCTTGGTAAATGTCCTCAAGAATGACTAAGTCTGATCTGCAGCTGCTAAGATGCCATTTTCAAAATTAAACCCATTTTTTTTCCTTCTTTTCTGTTTGTTTCCATATGAATACTCCAGATGAGTGGCTGTCATGCCTAAATCAGCCCTGTGCTTTATATAACATAACACTTTGGAGATGCACTTACCAAAAGCACAGTGCATTTGTGAATACCCGCTAAAAGACATGCAGCTTTCCCTCTATAAATACACTTCCTTCAGTTCCATCCAGTAGGTGCAATCAGGCATGAATTCCTACTCCTCCAACTATTCAGTACGTCATTTTGCCACCTCATGATAATGTTCTATTTTTAAATAATCAATACTTCTTATTTTAACGATTACATTTACCATTCTTCATTCATTGTGTTTTAGAGGTGGGGACTTCACCTTGGCAAGATGAAATTATATGTCAGATTCGGATTAGGAAAGTTTAATTTAGTAGTTTGTAGCCAGGCTGGTAGGCTTAGTTTGAACCTGAATGAAGATGTAACCTCTCACACTGGTTGCTCGTGGCTGACGCCTGTTATCCTAGCTACTCAGGAGGCTGAGATCTGAGGATCATGGCTCAAAGCCAGCCTGAGCAGGAAAATCCACGAAACTCTTATCTCTAAAAAGATGGAAATGGTGCTGTGGCTCAAGTGGTAGAGCACTCTCCTGGAGCTGAAGAGCTGAGCGATAGTACCTAGGCCCAGCTTCCCAACTGATACCAAAAAAAAAAAAAGGTAATTACTTCTCAAAGGGAACAATAGATTTATTTATTTTTTAACGTTTATATTTTCATGGGGGGGAATTGAAACATTTTGGTAGATACTATTATACCACATGCAAACTGCACTGGAAATATCCCTTACCTTACAATAGTAAAATGTATTTATGTTGATCATTATACTATTTTAACTATTTAAATTATAGCTTTTGTTTAAAAATATTTTTGGTAATTAGTGAAAGGAGGAGGTATTTTAATTTCAAGGATTTTATGCAAATATATTTCCCTATAATCTTACCCTCTACAGTCTTTTCCACAACAAATATATTGTATTATATATGTAACTACACTTAAAATTGCTTGTTCTGGAGTTAACTATAGGCGATATTTGTCTGTTGAGCAACAATCATGTTCTGTATTTGCAAACAGAAGCTTCTCCTTTCTAGAGGCCTTCCCTGGATACAAACAACTTGAGGGTTCTCATACTCTTTCTCTGTGTGTCTTTATCTCTGTCTCTCTCTCTTTCACAATGACTTTTTTCTCTCTCTTTCTATCTCTGTATATACTTGTATGTGTATTTGTGTATAGGTATTTTAATTTAAGAATGGCTACTAAGAAAATCAGCAGTAATAAATATGTATTGTGAATGATGATATAAGATATCTTACCCTAGACTTTATTAAATGAATTACTCATGTAACTGTAACCACTCTGTATAGCATCTTTACATTAAAATATAATTAAAAAATAAAATCAGCAGTAATAAATATGTATTGTGAACAATGATATAAGGTATCATTCCTTTCAATTTATTCAATGAATTTAAAAGCTCTTTCCATATCTTTTCAAAAATTCTTCTCTTTCCCACCTGAATAATTCAGGTTTCACTTTATTTTTTTTAATTAATAAGTTTTTTATTGTGAAAATACCGTACAGAGGGGTTACAATTACGTGAGTAAGCAATGAGTACATTTCTTATCAAGCATTGTTGCCTCCTTTGTTTCCCCTTACCATCCCTGCCCTCCCATCTCCCCCCTCCCCCCTCCAATCCCCACCCCCTGCCAAAGTTGTAAAGTTCGTTTTTCAAAGTAAGGACTTGTACATCTCATTGTTGCATGGGTCCATCTGTATCCCTATTTAAACAACTTGTTTTTTTCCCTTCCCCTCCACAAATTATACCAACATCAAATACAGTGAAAACAGGGGTTATACCGTGGGGGAGGGACATACAAAGCAACAAAGAAATCATCTTATAAATATGTTAGAAGCAATAGCAAGAAAGAAAAACCATTTGTTTATTTCTTATTTAAATTTAAGCATATTTCTTTGCAATGTCATCAGAAATAGTTACGATAATTTCAGTATGTTACAATAAAACAATTTACTTTTTCCCAAATAGTTTGAACTGATTTTTCATTTAACCTAATCCTGAAGGATTTTACATTGAAAAATCCTAGCCATTACTGTCATCTGAGATTTGAATATTTGTTATTTTTAAGTGTCCAAAATTTCTGCACTATCTGATTAAGTGGAGAATCTCAACTGATTCTTTTTTACCTGGAATGAGTTTTGTGTTATTGCTCAGCTATGAGCATGGATAAATGATGTACTCAGAGCTCTTCCTAGTTACTTGGAAAGAAAGCATAGGAGATATAATTGCCCCTCACAATGAGACTTGTAACTACACAAAGAAGATGTGAAAGGTGAAAGTTATCTACTGGAAGCTGTTTAGAAGGTTATACAATATAGGCCAAGCATTCGTCATACTAAGCATTCTATAGATAGCTGTTACTCTGTACGTTCTGAGAATTTATAGGTCTCACACTTCTCTTCCTGCATCCTGAGCTATAAAGAGAGGTCTATCATAGGAAGGTTGACAAAATTATGTGGTAAGTTAATACATTAATGACTGTTAGGTTTTGAATGAAGGCCTGGGTATGGCCTGTATACAGTGGGATATAAATTTTGAGAAGGACTTTATAAAGAATATAGATGATAAGAACTGTGAATATCCCAAAGTAGAACACTGACTATTATTTCCTATACTGCTTTGTTAAATGGAAACTCCTTTGTACAAACACTTAAAAATATCAATTTTTTTAATCCTGAATATAGGTAACACGATAATATAGGATGTTTGGGCCCAAGATAGCATTTATTTAGTTTTCATCTAGAATGAAAGTGGATCAGTGTTTACCTTCTGAAATTTATAAAGTGTAACTTTTGTCTGCTCTATCATTAATATGCCCTTCCCCCTACCCATAAATAATGAATAAAAGCACTGAAAGGAATACAGTAGATGTTCTCCTGAAATTATACTTTTTTAAGATGGGTATAATCTTCTCGTGACAGTACTGAGAAAATATCCCTTAGGTGATGCATTTCAAATGTTGGTTTACATGTTAATTACTTACCAGCTTGTGTTGTATAAGTATAATCATAGACACTGCATGTTATCCAACGTTTCTATTTATTTTATTTACTTTAAAGTTGTAACAATAACATTCTAATTGGTAATAGTACATTAAAAGGATCATGTCAATTACTAGAAAAAATGATTATGTTTCTCAAAATGTAATTACTAAGATGTATGATTTTTAGGTAATGATTCAGCCACTTTTCACTGTGAATGAAGATTTATGTAACTGTGTTCAAAACCTTACCCAAACTTACTATTTTTCCTTTAAAATTACTTTGTTTTATTTATTGTCAGTCACTGGGGCTTGAACTCGGGGCCTCAGTGCTGTCCCTGATCTCTTCTACTCAAGGCTAGAGCTCTACCACTTTGAGCCACAGCCACTTCCAGTTTTCTGGTGGTTAATTAAAGATAAGAGCCCACAGACTTTCCTGCCCAGGCTGGCTTTGAACCACAATCCTAATATCTCAGACTCCTTAACTAACTAGGATTACAGGTATGAGCTACCAGTTGCAGGCTAAAATTATTTCCCTTTAAAATAGATCTGCTCCTCTATGTGGTTTAATCTGATTTAATCAGAACATAAGGTATGACTAACATATAAGAGCATAAAGGCCAATTAAGAGAAATAATAAGTGCAAGCATTTTCTGATTATTTTTTAACTAAATGCTTTTAATGCCATACATCTCTATTTAATTTACAGTGTCATGTCAAATAAGATGTGTGTGCGTTTTGTGTCCTAGCTTCAGTACTAAATTGCTGTGACTTAATTCCTCAAATTGTAGTCTGAATACCTTACTATTCTTTACAGATGCATCTTTTCAACTTTGAGGAAAACTATTTAACCAGTAATATTGCTTCTTTTAAGATCTTAGAAGGCAATCTGCAGTAATATTAATATTGTGGCAATCTATTCAAAATAGCTCTGCATAACCTTTTATTTCATTGTAAAAATCTTGATATAATAAGGATGTTTCTTTAGGAAATATTCTCTAAGACAAATGATTAGAGATAACATGCTTTGAAATAGTGAAAACAATATCTCCAACTATAATACTTGATAGGCAAGCTTGAGTCACATCCCAGTTTTTTTGCTTTTAGTTCATTTTGTGTTTCTTAGATAAGTTCTCCAGCATTTCCTCCACTGGCTAGCTTTGAACCACAATCCTCCTAACTTTATCTCCTGAGTAGCTGTGATTATGAACTACTACTAACACTACTTATTTTTGATAATGGGTCTTCCTATATTTTCCCCTGGCTGAGCTTGAAACCCCAATCCTCCTATCTTCTCTTGTTATATAGCAGAGATTATAGAAATACTACTGACACCTGGTCTTTGTAGCACATTTTTGGCAACACATTTCAGAAGAGACTTAACCATTAAATGACAGCTGTTCTAAGCTAAATAACAGGTGAACATGTAGTTTCAATATATATGCATAGGTTATTCTCATAAACTAAATATAAACATTGACCTAGAGTAAAATTTACATAATAGCAAAATATATTGGTTCTGTATATATTATTCATTTTCTTATTGTCTTGGTATATATAAACTTAAAACTATAAAGCCTTTGCATCTGGACCTTTCTGAAATTTTCTCAGGAAGGCTAGATTCACAGGCCTATTTAGAAAAGGTGGTAAGAAAATAAAATTGAAGACACAATGACAATATTTAGACAACATTAATATTAAGCCAATAAATCACAAGCACAACTTATATATGTGGAGGTGTATATAGATTCTGTTCTTTTAATGGATATCTAATACATCTTTCCTGGGTTATTTGATTGTTATGTTATCTGCATGGTGATGATCTGTGTGCCATTGTGAAACTTTAACATAAATAGACTTTGCATGTGAGGCTCATGATTTTCAGAAGTCACCTTTCCTATGAGCATTCATGGGAGATTAAAATGTTCAAGGTATCATGTCAGATATGATAACAGAAAAAGGGATGAAAATTGCACAGAGAGTGTCTAGGAAGTCAAATGGGCCTTCTCATATAATACAGCTTACACATCTGTGTGCCAAGCCCAATGTTCTGCTATTTCTAATCCTCTCAACACCCGGCACAAATGAACGTTAGAACCTCCGTTTTGCACATTGGGAAACTGCCCAGTGTCTCTTGGCTAATAAAGGAATGGGCAGAGAGTACAGTCTACAGAATAAGAGTCCACCGTGTATTTAATTTTTCCAAGGACTTCAACACCCAATATTACCATGCTTAGAACAGAACAATTAAGGTTAATAAGGTTAATAAATCTCTCTTCTGTATTCATGGATAGACTTATCTCCTTTTTCAAATGTTGTAATTTTTAAAAGTATTTTTCACAAGTTATTTTTATGTTTGTATTGCCTTATAAAATATGGATGATTAAATTATCCCCAAACAAGTCTACAGAACATGGCCTATTCAATAAATTCTGAATGAATTGACTTAGGAATGGGTTCTTCCTATTAAAAGATTTTGCAGAAAACTATTTTTTCTAAAATCCTTAATGTCAGATTATTTTCTATTAATACAGAAAAGAGAAGAAACAAAATAATTTTCTGTTGATATTAAAACCTGTTTCCTTTCTAATATTATCTTCAATACCTATCCAATTCATCTATCTATATTTAGATAGATCTAAATGCATAACATAATATATGTACTATATGTAAAATATAGAATATAACCACCTATATTATACATACATATACATACATACAGATAGATAGATTGATTGATTGACTGATAGATAGAAATTGGTGGCTAATATAGGTGCTCACATTGTGGAGTACATTTTAACAGAGTAAGGAAAACAGGGCAACTTCCTTCTTTATTTTACAAAAGAAAAAAGTATAAAAGGTAAAATGACTCATAGTAAAATCATCAAGGCTATAGAACTAATAAACCAGCTTTTGTTAATAAATTTGTGTTTTCTTTCCATAACCATCATAAATGCATACTTTCAAAAAGAAATCCATATGTGCTTTCTAACTCTTGAAAGAAATATTGACTCCAGCTCTACTGGATTAGAAGCAGTGTAACTTCATTTAAATCATGCCACATTCTCAACATTTAGTGACACAAGACTTATCAGGTACAGAACCCCAATCTGAGCTGCTGCATTTAGACTTTTATAACATTTTATGGCACCCTAGACGTTTACCCTGAATTTCACACTTCATATTAACAGGCCTTTTGAAAGCTTTGATTTGAATTGGTCTATTTATTCTATCACCTAGACTCAAGTCACCAGAATATTCAACCGGATGTGACGGTTGCATATTCAAGCTGATTTTGTTTGCTTCAACCTTCACCAGTGTGGTCAAACTGTAAAAGAACAAAATGAAAATCTTTTTTTTTTTTTTTTTTTTTTACTTTTGAGCTGCTGTGTCAGCTTATGCAAGTTGGAAAAATATGTTGTAGATTCATAAGGGAGAGGAAATGAGAGTTGCTGCTTGAACTTTAGGACAGCACAGGAGAGAAAAAAATAACTTTAATCCCCATGGATCACTGCCTATGAATATCACAGCAATGTCCACAGAAGCAAGACAATTCTCAGCCCTGTTTTTCTCTTCTTCAAGGTCATATCTAAGAGCAGAATGAGATTAGCATATACTTGAGAATATAGTCTAGTAAATTCAGGTTAAATTCTAAATCTCCAGGATTTTTGCTTAGCATTTACAATGAGGAAAAAAAAATAGCCTGAATATTTTTCTACACTCGATTGATCATGCTTTCAAGTGGCTAATGGAAATGAAAGTCCAAGTTCCAGAATTTAACGATTTGGAAATCATCCATTTCTGTAAATTTGAGAGTCTTTAAAATGCTCCCTACTTATTGTTATCAATACAATGCTCTTACCCTCTTTCAAGTAACCTAAAAGTTGCCTTTTGTCTCAATTGATGAGAGCCAATTCAAATTCTTCCTCCTGGACAATCCTCCTTCAATGACTGCTGAGAGTCTGAGTACATGCTAGCGTAAGTATGAATCTCTGAATAGGAAACATGGCTCATAATCTTCTCCAAATTACTTCTCCTTTATGCACTTTTATTCTAAGGACAGCTCAGTAGACATTCTTCCTCTGAGCAAACTTTCAAAATGCTCTTCTTTAACTTAATTACACTTTTCTTGTGAGTGTTGTTTATTTCATACATTCAAAGCCCTCCCTCTCCAATCAGTTCTTCCTTATCTGACACAGTTAAAATAAAAATCTATTCAACCTCTTTGCTTGACTGTAGAATAAGAGATCATATATTGCAGAATGTTCCTTTGACTTTGATTCTTTGACGTCTATAAATGATCATTATTGTGAGCGATACTTTTCTGAGCAGTGGAGAGAATACATCATATGGAAATGTTGGGATATTTTAGGTAACATTTATTAATGGATTGTTTTCTGCTCATGATACTCAGACTTTTATGTCATGAAAGAGAAAGAAAAAGGCACATAAAAAGGGTATTTAAGACCTGCACTATGATATTCACAACTTTTTCCATGACAGCATTTCTTTCATATGTGATATCATGTTTGATATATGAAAAGGAGATTCCTCTCATGCTTACATCCTATTGATGAATGTGTGTGTTTGTACTACTCTTCATAAGCCAATGTAAAATAGGTATTAAAAATTATAAACCATGTAACTATGATGACCCTCCATATATTTCCTAAATTCAAATAGAACTTCAACTGCCAGTAGATAATAGCAATATATAATAATAATAATAATAATATACCATGTTTCAAAAGAAAACTATGGATGTAAATGCTGTACTATGAAGAAATGATACATATTTTAGGAGATGCATGTGCTTGCACTTGTGACTAATAACAACGATCATATAGTAACACCATCAATACGTGTAGTTGTAATGCATTGTATTAGCTTTTTGTCACTGTAATAAAATACCTGAGGCAGGTTTCATCTGACAAGGAGAGTTTTAGTTCACTCATTTTTTTGGAATCCCAAGGGCCTGGCAGGGAGATTGCAACAATCAGTTCTGGTGAAGGTTATTTCTTTCTCTGCAGAAGTATGACCATGAAAGGACTCACATAATAAGACAAAAATTCAGAATTCTACAGTTGCTTCTGAGGACAGGCCCTCCAGGATCAATTCTAAATTTTTTTCAGTATTCTGCCTATGATTTGAATTTTACATAGGTTATGAATTGCAGGTTTTAGGGTACTTATATCTCAAATAAATAAAAGTAAGGGCTTAAGAAGAGTTACCTCTGATGCTTCTCAACAACCTAATGGCAAGGTCCTTAACATGTAGTCCAGGATCCTGTGTGTATAAAGATCATGTGGGTTGGAGAAAAGTGAATGGAATTGAATGGAACTTTCTTCTCTTAAAAATTTGTCATTCCATTATTCAGTTGTTGATAGAGAAAAACTTTAAGATCATCTACATAATATTAAAATAGTTTAAGTCCTGGTGAGGGTTGTTTGTCTCTCAGTGGAAGTGTGTGGATGTGAAAGTCCCAATATAATAAAACAAAAGGTCATATGATCATTTTCTAAGGGAACCACCATGTACTACAATGGAAGAGTTAAACTTTTATGTTTAACCTGAACCACCAGAATGAAATGTTACTTATACACGCATACAGAATACTGAGAAACAGTGATTTTTGTTCACCATGCACAAAGACAGATGACATCTGAAAATGCTTACTTCCAGATCATTATGATTATGATCACATTTTTGGAAATTATTTTTTTTTTAATTTTTGACAAAGTTTAGACAAATCCAAATACAGACACATGGAGTATATTTTGTGTATCAAGAGTATTTATGAAATATGTAACTGCCATCTGTGGAAGTTTAGTATAATTTCCCTTTACAAAAAAGGAGAGTTTGTAAAACATATTTGGCGTACAAGATTCTGTTAGAAGCTGTCAACATATTCTCTTAAGTTACAGGTCCACAGATGTTCATTAAACACCTACCATTAAATGTTAACGGAATTTCTTCATTAGAGAATTGAATAGATTTAAAGGCAACCTATTTTATTTTAAAAGGCTGAGTATGATCTGGTTTTCCTATGAGTATAAATGTAACTCATATTTATTTATGATTGCTTTTTCTAAAAATATTCAGACCAATTTAGCAAGGCTTTCTGTCTGAGGGCTATGAGGAATGTGCCCTGAGATTCTTGTTCGTGCAGTCTTTCTAATTGAGGGCACCTTCCCAATTCCACAGCACTCTGTAGCTCTGAGGAGATACTAATGAATACACTTGTCTTTGTCATAACCATGAAGTAAAAGGAAGAATCAATTGTATAGTCGCATGCATAAATCAAGAAAGTACCCCCAGAGGTCCAGTATGCTTAAGCTATTCTTACAGTAGATCTTTCTGTTCCATTGACATTAAATATTCTTCTACTTAAATAAATTCATTATGGTGATACAATCAATATACATATGGGAAGGAATGTGTATGGACATGAAATGTGTAAAAAAATCAGAGTTTAATTGTAGGCAGTTACATTGTAAAAAGCTAATCTCAGAATTTCAAAACTATTACCAAAATACCAATCAACATTTAGTAAACCAGTTAAAGAATAATACTTTCACACTGTAAAATGTTTATTTTTCTTTCCCCTTCCTTCCTTCCTTTCTTTTGTTGTTGTTATTGTTGTTTCATTGTTGGGGTTGAACTCTGGGTTTGGGTGCTGTCCCTGTGCTCTTCAGCTCAAGGTGAGTGCTCTACCGCTTGAGCCACAGCACCACTTCCAGTTTTCTATTGGTTTATTGGAGATAAGAGTCTCACAAACTTTCCTGCCTGGGCTGGCTTTGAACTGTGATCCTCAAGTCTCAAACTCCTGAGTAGCTAGGATTACAGGCGTGAGCCACCAGCGCCCAGTTTAGAAGTTTATTTTTTAAAACAACTGAAATGTAGTATACTCATTGTCCCTTCGGGAATCTTTTCCAGCTCATATCCTTTAGTAATCTATAGCCTTACCATTCAGAAACTAACTTCATAACTTATTAAAAGGCAACTAATAATGCCTGTCTTGTTTCAGTGACAAATTGTGTTTCAGCAGTGGGATGACTGTGACTTTTGTCAATTTATTTATTTATTCATGCAGTGAACATTTACTAGGTGTATGCATGCGATGTACAGGCGTAGGTGTAGATGTTGGAGATAAATTAATGTACTTGTATGAAAAATGAACAAGTAACTCATAAGACACTAGTATAGTGTCATGAGTAACACTGTCATTAATAATATCAGGCAATGATAAGTACTGCACTAAGCAGTATAAATGAGCTGAAAACACCTCCTGTGTTTCAGTCATGTAGTGAGGAGGGTTAATACTGGAAGGATGCTGATAGTTTGGGGGGGTGTTCAGAACTCTGAATATTACATGTTAAGTAAGACAGATAGGACCTGCGTATCACACAGAGAAGATGAAGGGAAAGAGTTAAGAAAACCCTGCTATGACCAATGCAACAGCAATGCCCACAAGACATTATGCTAGAAATGAACCTTACACCTTGTGGGAGGGTGTGGGGTTGGGGGGTGGGAAGGGGGCCTGTGGGGATTGGGAGGTGAAGTGGGAATAAACAAGGGAGGGGGTAACAATATTCAACAAGAAATGTACTCATTACCTTAATTATGTCATTGTAACCCCTCTGATATCCCCTTTACAGTAAAATTATATTAAATTTAAAAAGGGGAATAAACACTTTAAGAGGTAGACAGTTTGAGGAGGCAGTGACAATTTTAGTTATAGACTGGTTGGTTTAGAGGAGATGGATATAGTATATAAAAGAAGATTCAAAACTGGAGTTCAGATAAAAGGATAGTGAAATAATTTAGAGTTAAGAGAACTTGGGTATGAGGATGAATCACATACCAGATAAATATTGACTATCAAGGATGTAGCTTTCAGGACTGTCTACAATAAGATGTAAGGTGGTTAGAAGAGGGTCATAGACCACACACCAATAAAGAACAGAACATATTTGTGAACACTAAGAAGCAAAGTAGAATAAGCACTAAAGAAAACAATTCTTTACTTGATAACACTTGATGTCACTTTTGTAGAGCAGTTCCAGTAAACCAGTGATACTTAGAGTTATTTGAGGACTGTAGTTGTGGCTCTAGTTTTAGAACATTTGCTTAGCAAGTACAAGGCTCTGAGTTCAAACCCCAGTACCAGCCTCCCTTCCATAAAACAAAGTAAAACTCACCTAGGTGTGTGTATATGTATATGTGTAATATATATATCACATATATTGTAATATATATCACATGTATATATATACAGAGAGAGAGAGAGGAGAGAGACTATGAGAGGAAGACTACAAGGTTAATAAAGGGACCAGAAAGAGCCAATGATTGAAAATACCATCACTTAGGTAGATTCAACTAATATTCTAGACTTTATGCAGGCAATATTTCATGATGTGAGAATCAACCTCTAGTGACACAGTTTATCAGTAAACAAACAGTGAGATTCAGAATGGCAATAAGTTTTAGGTTGCTATTGTTGAGTAAACTTACACAATAACCAAAGCAGAAGATATTTTAACAATATAAAGAGGGAGACAATTTTGGGGGTAGAATTCATAGATGAGAGTTGAAAGGGGAAGAAATTTGGACAAAAAAGTACCTTTCAGTATTAAGTATTGAGGATTTAAATGGCAAAATTGAGGAATGTGCATATCTTTAGGACCCTCCAGGAAATAAAAATTGTTTCTGAAAGAGTGAATTTAGAGAGAAACACACACTGGAGGAGGCTGGAAGGTGACTCTGAGCCAGGAGAAATCAACAGATGGGATCTTGTTTGAATTAAGACATGATTTAAGACACCAAGTACCAGGATATAAAAGGATCATTTAGACCATTGACAATTGTTTAAAACTAAGGGAGATGAACACCCCAAAGAGAGAATTTCCAATTCTAAGGCTACAGAAATCTCAAGGAACATTTGGGATGGAAGGAAGCTTAACTTCAAGTGCTTTGAGAAGAGTGAAAACCCATTTCAGTAGTGTGAAAGGCTGGAACGCATATTGCAGAGAATAGAGGGAAAGGGTGCGAAATGGGAAGGCAGCTGGCATGCAGCCGATCCTCTGGGAGTTTGATCCTGAAGAAAAATAGAGAAAAACTTCATCAAATATTGGGATGCAATTTACTTAATTGTATTTTAGCAACATCTCCAGGCTTCGTATCTTCTCATCTGAGAAGTAGTAAAGACAGCTTTCTACATTTCCTGTCTTTCCAGATTTGGCTTACAGATCCATGTTGCACATTGAACTATCTACAAATCTCATGAGTGTGATGTTGCATATTGGACCACAGATGCTCCTCCATTCCATGAAGCTTTTCATTATGTGCACTCCAGTTTTTTTTTTTTCCTTATAAAAGTTTGTATTTCACCCTCCTCATTTTCCCCTCAGTTGTTAGAGGCTGCCACAGTGAGTTCTGGAATCTGGAACAGATGGTTCTCAAGAAGGACAAGGATATATTCTTCTAATCTACCTTACTTCAGTTATTCAGGAGATTGAGATTGAGGGGATCATGGGTTCAAGCAAGCCCAGGCAGAATAGTCCCCAAGACTTCATTGCAATCAAAAGAGGGTGGGCATAGGTATTTCTCATCTCAAATGAAGTGGATGGCCTTAAAATATGCAAACTGTGCTCCAGACAAGAAACAAGATGCACTCTCAAAAAGGAAAAACAAGCTGGGTCTCTGGGGTGGTTCAATCCTGTAACCCTAGCTACTCAGGAGGTTGAGATATGAGGATTGCAGTTGGAAATGCTTAACACTCCTATCTCCAATTCATCACAGAAGAAGAACTAAGAGTGGGGTTACAGCTCAAGTAGTAGAGCACTAGCCTTAAGTAAAAGGAGCTTAGGGAAAGGCCAGGTCCAGAGTTCAGTACACAGGACTAGAAAAAAAAAAGCAAAAGAAAAATCAGCCCTAAAAGATCTGGAGGTATGTGGCTCAGTGGTAGAACAGCTGCTTAGCAAACATGAAGCTGGAGGCCCCACATTCTAACACTAGTATGGCCAAAATAACAGTAATAATAGTAGTAATGATAGATAATAATTTTACTTAGAGTAAATGATAATCTAAGCTAATTTACATTCTGTTACAAATACTTATTATCTGTCAATTCTGAACCAGAATCTGGCTGTGAAAACTGAGGGGTTCTTTTTCTGGATGATACTAGCCTAGAGACATCTACAGGTTCTGTTAGAGTTCTCAAGAAGACTTGCAATCACCTGAGAGATTGAGTTGAGATTGAGAATGATCTGAGAGCAAGGATTCAATTCTTAGCTTGCTTATCTGTTGCAAGTTTCAAGTCCTTATTACTCCCTTGTCTCAGCACGCATCCATCCTAGCTGACAACCTGTGGGAATGAACCAGTCAAAGAGACAGTTTTACACACTTTTCTCATGAGATATGAGTTGAGAGAACCAGTCCACACTCAAGGGAAAGGAGTTTTCAGCACATAAATACAAGGAATAAACACAAGGAATTACGATTGTGAAGAAAAATTATATAGGATTCAAGATAACACCCAATGAGACCAAAAGAGGATACTCTTAGGAGAGAAACACAAAGGCACAATGACAGTGTGCCCCTTTATATTTTATAAAATTATATATATATATATATACACATATATATGAGCTTCAAGATATGGAAACGAGATCTCTTTTGTATATTTTTAATTTTCTTAATGGTGCTGTCTTCTTTATATAAGGATTATTTATGTGTACATCTTTGGGAGGAAACGGAATTTAAGGGACAAATGTTGAAAAAGTGCAGCAGTAGAGCTCACTGGATACTGATGAAAGTGAACTATACAACTTATGGGTGGAGACGGGAGGGAGGGACTAGGAGAGGGTGAGAGAGCAGAGCACACTTTGCAAAAGGCGATGTACTTGCGACCTGACTCGAGTAATTGTAATACCTCTACATCACTTCTACAATCACAACAAAGTGCATTAATTATTTTTAAAAAGAAGTTTTTCCTATGCTGGGCATCAACTTGTGAAAACATCAGTGTTTACTGACTACTTTTTCATATTTAGGTTTTAATTCATAAAACCTAGGCTGTTCCACATTGTAAATGATGCATAATGTTAATATCATCAAGTGAAAATCATCGAAGAAATATGGAAGTTGAAGGAGACAGCTCTCTACCACATTCTTGGTTTTTGCATGCAAAATTGTGAGGTATATAGCATAGTGTCAAAAAGAAAAGTTTAACAGGATCCAGTGCCACATGACTTTTTATTTTTTTTCCACATGACTTTTTAAGTTAAAATAATTCATTTCACTGTCTATGAAAGTAGATAAGTTAGAAATTAGACACTGAAGAACACAAAATATTTGTATCAAAAGTGTTTGAAGTAAAATATTTTATACTTTCAAATAATTAAATTTGTTTAAATAGTGGTGATTTTATTGCTCTCCTTAAGCAAGTTAATGACATCTACTTTTCCCAGTAGGAGGCAGGAAATGAGAGACATTAATGAAATAGAAATTCATGGATTGAACAACCAATACATTTAACTTAATTTAGCTTTCTTATATACATTAAACACACTTCCTCCATTCTTTCAATCCTATAACTGTTGTATAAATTTTATGTCTTATGGAATGAAACATAACTTCCTAATTTTCTGATGAACAGACAGATGTATTTACAAGTTACCATAAAATTATAGAATCATGTCAAACATCCATTTAGGTTTTTTTTTATTGTCAAAGTGATGTACAGAGGGGTTACAGTTACATAGGTAAGACAGTGAGTACATTTCTTGTCAAACCTGTTACCCCCTCCTTTTCCCCCACTTTCTCTCTCCCATAATCCCCCTTCAAGTTGTAAAGTCCATTTCCAACATGTTATCTTGTATCACTGTTGCATTGGTTTGCCCCTTTTGTCTCTTGTCTCACTACTTTGTTTTCCCCCTTCTCTTCCCTAATTTAGATAAACATATATACAATACACAGGGTACCAAAATCAAATACAATGACAACAGAGGCTAACTTTAGACTATTATGTGGGTGAACGGAGGTCTCAAGTTTAATAGTAAATGCTGCACATTAGCTGGAGCAAACCAAATTTTAAATATTACTGTAAGTCCATACATTATTACTACAGGTCTTGCCATCCTTGAAAATGTGCAGGGGAAACTTTACATAGGATCACAACACCAGGGTACAGTCATTTTTAGTGGTATATTTGGTCAATGCAAGTCTAGAACAAAAGTTAACAACAACAACAGCAACTCAGAATCTTTCCTCATTATGGTTTTGAGGCCAGTAGAATTCCCTACATTTGAGCAGCCCTTATCTGAAATACCATTGTTGCTATACAATGCAGTAGAACGTTACAAAACTCATTCTATGAAAGCCCATCCTTTTCTGTAATGCTGTGACATATGCCCACTGCAAGGGAAGTTCAAGAACAAATGAAAGGTCAGTTAGAAAACTATGTCCATGGAGCCAGGGTCACCTGGTCACCATGACTTGTTACCATGGAGATACAAATAACTCTGAAGAAAATTGTAAATATTTCCCTTTTGTTATTCTTAAAATTCTAAATTTCTCATTCTAACTCTTATAGACTTTATGATGAGAATTTGCACTATTTTCCTTCTAATAAATGCAAGAAGCACTATTGTTATAGTAGATGCAAAAAGTATTGACTTCATCTGGATTATTATGGTTATTATGGTGCCTTTCTGTGGGCATAATCACTCACTTCTATAATTCCAGAAACTTCTCAGGTGCAGAAGTGAGGATCAAGGTTTGAGTCTGGAGGTCTTATCTCAAAGAACAAGCTGAATGTGGTTTTGTACACCTGTCCTGCCTTCCACTTGGAAGACAGCTGTAAGAATCTTACGATGAGAGAATAAGCCTGAGCAAAAATACATAAAATTCTACCTGAAAACCACAAGCCAAAGTGGCTGGGGACAAGTCACAAAACCTTGTTCTAATCATCAATTTGTTCCTCAAGGACCTGCTTGAATCCAACCTCCTCCAAAAGAAGGCTCTCCTGGAGAGCCCAGCATACCCAGAATGCCATACCTCTCATGTCCCCAGAAGGGTATTATTTTTGGTTTGTTGTGATTGTGTCATAAACACTGTTAGTCACTGTCTTTATCCATCTGTGAACCTCCAGATTTTAACTTTTATATGCCCATTGCATTCTCAGCATCCATCACTGAGGTTTGTAGGAAGGACACATTCAATAAATATTTGTGGTAAGCTAGATTGAAATAATGAATATGTTATAGGAGCTAATACTGCTTTTCGAGCAACTGATCTCAGAAATATTTCTGGCGGAAGGCAACAAAAGGTGAGAGAATGGCTGGTTTTACATCTCTCCAGAACTGAGTCAAACCTTTCATCAATGTAGTGTGGCTTAAAACCTTCTCCATATTCATGTCAGCATTAGCAGTTGTGTAGATTTCAACATAATTCTTATTCACCCCTCTTTATGATAAAGCCAAAAAATAGTTTGCCTTCATGATTACTTATTCCAGTCTTACCCTAACTGGAAACTATTTCTATTTTGTTTAATTTAATATTATTATTAATATTATTCATATAATTAATTATAATGAATTGATATTATAATATATTAGATGTTATACATGTATACTTTTATGTTCACATTATATAAAAAGCAATTCTGGACAAATAGAAGTTTTCAAATGTTTGGGGGCCAGAGAGACTTTTGTTTGAGCCATATCTTGGTGGCTTAATAACTGATCTTTTTTATTGTGAAAATACCGTACAATTACATGAGCAAGGTAATAAGTGAATTTCTTATCAAGCATTGTTGCCTCCTCTGTTTCCCCTTCCCATCCCTTCCCATCTCCCTTTCATGCCCCCCTCACAGTGCCAAAGTTGTAATATTTACTCAAATCCTTTAAACTTTTGTTTTCCTACTCAGTCAAATGGGAAATATTTCATAATAGTGACTTAAGTACATTTCATCTACATTTTCTTGTCCCAAAGCCCCTAAAGTTCAATTGTTTTGTACAGCCATTTATTTTCTTCCTGAAGGCAGAAAATATGTTATGCACATTTTGAAATATTTAATACAATCTTCTACATTCTGGGTATGAGACAGATTAGTTCCATCTTAGCAAACTTCATAGTATGTTTATATTGTTTCATGTACCATCTGAGGTGTGGAAAGATATTTTGTTGTTGTAGTTTCTATTTTTTTTGTCTTTTTCTTTTGTCATGTTTGTTTGTCTTTGGCAGGGTGGAGAGGCACAGAGGATGAACAAATGCAGTAGTGGTACTCACTAGACATTATGCTAAAAATCTACTATACAACTTGTGGGTGGGATTGGGAGGGAAAAATGGGGTGAGAACGAGGGAAGGGGTGACATTGTCAAAAAAATGCACTCATTACCTGACATAAGTAACTGTACCCCCTGTGTATATCACTTCTACTATAATAATAAAATATATTAAAAAATAAATATCCAGACTGCAAACATACACACACACACACACACATATGTAAATTCCATCCATTGAAAATAATTATTTTTTTGGCCATGGTCTCAATTTTCAGTCTCTATCCTATATTAGCACCAATCATGGGCCCATGCCTTGGGAGTTGTCTATATAATATCAAGAGGGTATTCAGCCTCAATTATTTCAAATACAGTAACTAAAGTTCTTGGTCTTAGTACTGCTAATCATCTAATATCATCATATTCCATAATGCCATGACTGTGCTTGTTTTAAAAATTCTTAAAAATTCATGCCATGAGAAAGATTTGCTTCTGAGTTACACCTTAACACAAATGGTAGCCTCTTAGGCATTCATGGATGCACAAATGGGTATCATCATTTTATGTGAATATAGACTTTTTGTTTCTCCACAGATTGTAGTTTGCAAAGGCAATTCTTCTTGTTTTGGAAACCATTTTTCACAATTAGGCTAATGAGCCATTCCTGCCGGAAGGGCCTATTTATGCATTCTCTCCTCTGTAACAACAGGAAATCTCCTTGGTGAGCACAAGTTGAGTTGATTTAGACTCAGGCTATTGCAAAAGATTCGGTTTTGTGTTCTGTACTGTGGGTTCCAGATGAGATTACTCAGATTTCCCCTAGGTTCATGGCACACAGTGACATATAAACGATATTGTAATACTCTAATAATTTTTAGTGACAATTAATAACAATACCAAACCAGTAATGTGTAATTAAAAACTTTCACTCTTTTGCATTTGAGTACCATAACTTTTCAGTCATCTTAATGAAAGGTATTCATTACAGTTTAGTTATGAACACTTAATTTTAATATTAATATTTTTCAAGTTGTGTTCAAAGTAATTCCTGTGGTCTATTCTCATTTTTCAGGTGTGTGTGTGTGTGTGTGTGTGTGTGTGTGTGTGTGTGTGTGTGTGTGTTGCTTCTAAGCCTTGAACTCAAGGCTAGTGTATTGTTAATTGAGCCACAGCTTTCTTTCCAGCTTTTTTGTGGTTGGGCATGGGGCTTGAACTCTGGGCCTTGGCACTGTCCCTCAACTCTGCAGCTCAAGGCTAGTGTTCTACCACTTGAGCCACAGCACCATTTCTGGTTTTCTGGTGGTTTATTGGAAATAAGAATCTCACCGACTTTCTTGCCCAGGCTGGCTTTGAAGCGTGATCCTCAGATTTCACCCTCCTGAGTTGTTAGGATTACAAGCATGAGCCACCAACGCACAGCTTACTTCCAGCTTTTTGGTGGTTAATTACAGATAAGAGTGTCACAGATTTTCCTGCCGGGATTGGCTTAGAACCATAATTTTCAGATTTCTGCCTCGTTAGTAGCTAGGATTACAGGCGAGAGCCACCTGTGCTCAGCTTTATTTTCTGGACCAATTTGGACCAAATCACAAACAGCTGAGCAATGAAAGTAATGGAAAACACTTGTATTTTAGAGTCTGACCAGGATTTGAATCTTGCTTTTCTAAGCAACAATTTCCTTAAATATGAAACTTACAACACAAAATTTTAAATAAACATACTAAATACAGTATTTATTAACTAGATAGAGATACCATGATAGATGGATGGATGGATGTACAGACTAGTAGATGGATAGTCAAATGGATAGATAGATTTTGGATAGCTTTCTTATCAGAAGACAATAATGGTAACAACTACTAATGTGGAGTAATTTCCTTCTTTTGTGAAATTTTGGTATGCAATGAGTTTATAGTTATATGTTTAGCAATTTGTACATATTGTAGGTTTATAATTACCAAAACTGCCATACTTTCTTTGACACAGACAATGTAAAATTGGTACACCTCTCTATATTGTTTTGGAGATTGCCAAAAAGTTCATAAACTTGGCCACTGACAATAGACTAACTTCTAACAGAGGGATTTTGTAAAGCATTAAGATAAAATCACTTCAACAGGCTCACCCATCTTAGTGTAATAATTTACAAAAGTAATTTGGTTAGGAATTTGTGGCTGAATGCTCTTGGAAATTTCTGAAAATTAGAGTCTGCAAAGAAATGGGATGATGTCTCCATTCTAGGAAAGCGAAAATGTTCCCTTTCATTATTTGTTTATAGTGACTTTTAAGAGCTGGTTGATTTGTTAACTTTTTCTTCCTTGGGAAGGTGTGAATACTACATACACTGAAGAACACTTGAGCTGGAAAAATGGTTTTATGCTTACAATAGGAGAAAATTTCTACCAACCCTAATAATAGTAGGTGTAATTTTTTGTGTAAGTGCTATGATTTTCCTTTACAAAACATAGCAGGAGAGAACTATATATAATTTTAATTTTTATACTCACTCTCAGAATATAATTTCACCATCCATACTAATACTCAAAGTTTAGGATAGTCATATATGGGAACAAATGCCCTTGAATGATTCTTTTTTATTCAATCCTGACTACTTACAATATAATCTCATTATTATAAAGCCCATATGTACCGTATGGATCAAGCAAGTCAACTCATATTACTTTTTCAAGATAAAATTATGTGTCTTCTAAACAAGTATTTGTCAAATTATTCAAAGTTGTTTTTTATTACTTTCCCTTGGTCTCTACACCTTCTCATGAAACCTAGTATTCAGATAAATGAAATTAGTCCCTATTAGAACCTGTATCTTCCATTTACATGATTTTTTTACTTTTTAAGTTGACAAAACTGTCCATATTTATACAATATCTTGTTTTAATGCATGTGTATGTTTTGTTTTATGCAAACCAGGCTAAGCAGACCTATTTTCTAAAACATCGGTTGTTTTAAACTTCGTTCCTTTTTCAACTTGTCAGTCTTCTGTCTCCTTACTGATGGTAATTTTATCTATACTTCAAGACCAGCTCCAAGCCCTTCTTCTACATACCATTGTTTAAACTATCCATGAACTCTGAAGCACTTTGAATTTCCATAACATTTAATTCAACTTTTAATACTCGGAGATATTTAGACGCAGTTGTTGCCCTTGATAAGAAATGAGAAAGAAGAGAATGTGAGATCAGTTGCATCTGTCGGTCTATAGGTCGTGGTGTGGAATTATATTCAGAGCTATACTTAGGCGGTTAGTATTAGAATGTGATCCACCTCTAGATTTTTTTAAAATCTCTTTTTGATTGTCTGACTCTTTCATAGTAATAGGTTCTTAACATACAAAATATTGAATATGTCCTTCTTAGTATAATTGAAGTAGTTCATTTATTTAGGGAGAAAGAATTTGCTCTTTGATCAACAGTTGAAAATAAATTTAAGATATGAAAGAATCTTAAACTTTCACAAGGCAAAGAGATAACTAAACTGGTTAAGCCAATACATTTGAAATTCAGATTCTTTTTTTAATGCCCTTTTTATTATAAAACTACTGTACAAAGGGGTACAGTTAACATGAGCAAGGTAATGAGTACATTTCCTACCAAGCATTGTTTCCTCCTCCTTTGTTTTTCCCCTACCATCCCTTTCTTCCCACCTCCACAACTACACTCCCCACCCCCAGCCTATATGGGTCAACCTGTATCCCTACAATATCTACTGTAGTTTGCATAACGAAGTCAGGTTATTTGAAGTTGTTTAGTTATAAAGTATGTATGTTCCCGATATAAGTCTAACTATATTATTCTGGTTTAGTTCTAAAATATGCCCTTAGTAAACTTAATAGCTAATAGAATTATTTGTAAGACAAGAAAATAAAGCTTATGTCAGAATACATTTGCTGTCCACAAATATACTAGGGAGGTCATCATAAAATTAATGTGTTTGGGATGATTACTTTTTGTAATCTGGTTGGTTTTTGTTCCTTAGTTTGTACTATAAATTATTTTGAAAGGGGGAATGGTATTGACAATTGATCTAATTTGATTGTGTTAGTATTTAAACTTTAAATATATAATTATTCTACTTAGTACTTTTCTACAAGTGTTTTGTTTGTTTGTTTTTATTGTGAAAATACCATACAGAGGGGTTACAATGTTTTAAGATATAATTATGTTACTTATTACTTTCCTATAAATATTATAGCATTATTAATTTCTTAGTGACAGGAGATCCACTGAAAATGAACTGGAATTTTTTGTTGTTGTTAGGTTTTCCATCTGTTTTTTTTTGTTGTTGTTTTGGCGATTGTGGGGCTTGAACTCTAGGCCTGGGCGCTGTCCCTCAGCTCTTCAGCTCAAGGCTAGCACTCTACCACTTGAGCACAGCCCACTTCCGGTTTTCTGGTGATTTATTGGAGATAAGAATTTCTCGTGCTTTCCTACCCAGTCTGGCTTTGAACCGAGATCCTCAGCTCTCAGCCTTCTGAGTAGCTAGGAATACAGGCATGAATTACTTGCACCCGGCTTTGTTTTGTTTTTATAAGGAACATTAAGCCAGACATGGCTATGTACCCCTATAATTCCCACATTATCAAGTCAGAAATAGGAGAATGAAACTCAAGTCCAAGTAGAACTATAAAGCCAATGTTTTTCTTTTCTTTATTGTGAAAATACTGTACAGAGGGGTTACAATTACATGGGCAAGATAATGAGTACATTACTTATCAAGCATTGTAGCCTCCTCCTTTGTTTCCCCTTCCATCCCTTCCCATCCTCCCCCTGCCCTCCCCCACCCAATCCTCCCCCCACCCCCCCAGGAAAGTTGTAAAGTTTGTTTTCAACATAACGACTTGTACATCTCATTGTTGCAATGGGTCCACCTGTATCCCTATTGGAACGAATTCCAATGTTTTTCTTAAAAGGAAAAAAACATAACAACAATAATTATTTTTCTGTAAACAATGGAAAGCATACAGTTAATGAAGCAAGGTTATTAGGGTTTTTTGTTTGTTTGCTTTTGTTTTTTGGTTGTGATGCTCGAATTCTGGGCCTGGGCGCTCTCCTGAGCAATTCAGCTCAAGACTAGAGCTCTACCACTTGAGCCACAGCACCACTTCTAGTTTTCTGGTGGTTAACTGGAGATAAAGCCTCACTGACATTCCTGCCAGGGCTGGCTTTGAACCACAATCTTCAGATCTCAGCCTCCTGAGTAGTTAGGATTATAGGCATGAGCTACCAGCGCCCGGATCAGTTTTTTGTTTGTTTTTTGTCTTTTGATTTTATTTTTTTCCTTTAACCTTAAATGTCATTTGGTAGATTTTTGTTGTTTCAGAATTTCTACTCCTGGTATGAGCAAGAAGCACTTTATATGACAATTTGAAATTAAAACTATTCAATGTTGTTAATATATATCTTATATCTTAAAGATAACAGAGTTATAGGTATGTAAAATACTATTTTTTAGTGGTGCTACAGTTTGCACTCAGGGCCTCGTGCTTGAGCCATGTTTCCAGCTGACTTTTTGCTCATTATTTTGTAGTTAGAATCATATGAACTGTTCTTCCCAGGCTTGCTTCAAATTATGAGCTGTGATGGGCCTCTTTATCATAGGCATTGCAAACTTTAAATCAAGGTATAAGCTGGGTTTTCTTGCCCTACACAATCCCAGCATCTACTTTAAACATCTCTGGAAACCATGGCCATTCTTGTGGTCTTCAAAAACTAATCAGTATATTATATCCTAACACGTTTCAGTAAGCTAATTGTAGTAAGGTCATGGCTTCCCTTCTCAGGAAACAAAATGCCAAAAGTGTATATTGCTCTTCAAATTCATATGGCAAACTTTTTTTTAAATGGAGTCATTATTTTACAATGCAATTTTCTCATTGCATTTGGAGGAATAAAACAGTCTGCCAACAACAGAAAAGTGGACCCAGAAAACTGGTTGACAGCGTATCCAATGAACACAGTTTGGGACAACAGGATTCATGGGAAGCCTCACTGCTTCTATTCATTCTCCTGTCAACAGCTGGCAGACCTCCTTCACAGTGGCAGGAAAGCTACCGGAAGTTTCTCTCTTTTGCAAACACATGGAGAAATTCTCTTCATTCTCCAGTCTCCTTACTGCACATTAAGACATTTTCTTTACAATAAGTAAAGATACTGAGTGATTGCTAAAGTAAATTCTGTAAAGGAGCAATACAGCTACTGTTTTCTACATAGTAGAAACAAATGATTGGAAGAAATTCTATGTGAGTACAAAATAGATGATATTAACAATCCATTTCTGGACCCTTCACCGTTTCTTTCAAAGATAGCCAATTGTGCAGGGCTTGTGGTTACTTGTGGGTGATTTCCATGCTGGGAACTTGATGATAATAGTTGTTCAATCTTCTATCCATGTCTCTGAAATATCTCACAGTGTGGGGAGTTCATTTCCTTGTGACTAACACTATGCTTCCCATTTAATTACTGTCAGAACCTTTTATTTGGTCTGAGTACAAAAATATTTCATCACCTCAGAGTTAATGATGATATCTGCTTGTTGCTGGTGGCTCATACCTGTAATCTTAGCTACTCAAAAACTAAGATATGAGTCTTGAGGTTCAAAACTAGCCCTGGCAACAAAGTCTGTGAGATGCCTATCTCCAATTAACCATCAAAAGCCAGAAGTGGAGCTGTGGCTCAAGTGATATAGCATCAGGACTTAGTGAAAAAAGCTAAGGGATAGTGCCCAGGCCCCAAGCTCAAACCCTCAAGTACTTGCACCCATGCACACATGCACACGCACACACACACACACACACACACACACAATGTCTGTATTTACTAATTCATTGATCTATTTGCAAAAAAACAAAGGTGTTAGTCAAAAGTCACACACTAATATTCATCTATGAAATACCTAGGACAGCAATCAATGTAAGTGGTTGTGATCAAACATCTCCAACTGATATTTAGCAAGCTGGCTAATGAGGCTTTTCATCCCTTCATAATTCCATCATACTTATTCAACTTCAAATGGTATTTGTGTATTTTTCTTAAATTATAGACTATGTACTGTTTACTATTCTATCTAAATGATATATGCATACATTGCTTCCCTTACTTCTGAAATGGACAACTCTTTCCATTTATTATATAATCTGGTAGATTTCCAAGCTTATCTTTACAAGATACTAAACTTCTATTTGGAAGTTTCACAGAATAAATGCTTGTTTAAATTCAGAAATTATATGAACATCTGTTTAGCATTAATGAACCCTAATTATTTATCCTGCTTTTTGGTCATGATGTGAGAAGGACTTTTGAAATTTGTTAAGTATTTGCTCAAGTGAATTTAGATTTAAAAAAGGAATATGGAAATATTGAGCAAAGCACCTCAGAATATTCTTGTCCATATTTTGGTGCCCTACAAAAGCTATCTACTGTCTAAGGACCAGTGGCTCAGGCCTATTATCTATCCACTCCAGAGGCTAAGATCAGAGGATCATGGCTTGAGGTTAGCCCAAGCACAAAAGACACCATCTCAAAAATAACAGGATGTGAATTAAGCTGCAAGTGGTAGAGTATAAGCAAGTGAGCACAAGATCTTGGTTCAATGCATAGTATCACTTCCCTAAAAGATAATTCACTACAAGTTAGAATCAAAGGCAAATAAAACTGACAGCTAGGTTAATGAGCACACATTTCAATTCAATACTTTGATTCCCACCTGAATATTCACAATTTAAATTTTCCACAGGTCTTTACACAATTAATAATAATATATTTATTCAATATTTATTACTCATAAGAATTTTTCAGTAGTGATTCAGGGGTGAATAGAACAAACAAAACCCCTTAGCTATTAAAAAAAATGCATGCATTTGGGACAGAAAATAAACAATACATATCCAATCTGTGGAATCTGTGAGATGATCATATGCATGAATGGAGAAAAACAAATCAAGGAGAAGAAAGATAGCTGAGACAGAGACTCCAGTTTTATTTCAGTTATATGTGTATTCGTTTGTGTGTGTGTGTGTGTGTGTGTGTGTGTGTGTGTGTGCATGCATGCGTGTGCACAGTGTGTGCCACTCCTGGTGTTTGAACCTAGGGCCTAGACATTGTCTCTGAGCTTCTTTTGTTCAAGGCTAGTGCTTTCCTGCTTGAACCATAGGTCTACTTCTAACTTTTACTTTTTTGGTAGTTCATTGGTTTATACAGACTTTCCTACCCAGGCTGGCTTTGAACTGTGATCCCCAGGTCTCAGCTTCCTGAGTAGCTAGGATGACAGGTGGGAGCCACCAGCATCCAATTATTTTATTATATTTTATTTTCATGGTACTTATAACTAAAGCGAATGCTTCAGTATGCAAGGGAAGTTCTGTAACACTTGGACCACATTCCTAAGCCTGAGACTGCAATTTGAAATAGGACCAACAGCAACTTATCATGACTGGTTGTCTGTGGCAAATTTCTGAGGTTGGGAATTGTCATCTTCACAAAGGAAAGAGTGCCAGAGGCTCTTCGATCCCTGTGATGATTCTGTCTCCGCAAGTGTGCTGAGATGATTTCTAGGTTGTTCTGACCCACCAGCTGCCTTACGCAGCATCTTTTGTCTCTTCCCTTTGTGGAAGGTATTTCTTAGTTCCTCAGAGACACACTACTTCAACTCTTCTGAAGTTCCTGATATTTGATTTTGGTACAGGGAATGAGGAGCTCTTATTATTTTTTTTATCTTTACAGAATTTGAAGAATAAGGTTTTGTTTTTGTTCTTTTCTAAATATATGTTGAGAAGTATTTTACACGGAGAGGGGATATTATTGTACCTACCCTATATTCTTACAATACAGGGTGATTTTTTTAAATAAGTTTTTTTTATTGTGAAAATACTATGCAGAGGGGTTATAGCTACATGAGTAAGGTATAATGAGTATATTTCTTATCAAGCATTGTGTATCTTTAGAAAACCCTAGAAAAAAATTGGAAAAAAAGATTTATTGTAATAAGATGTATTCTACTGTAAGATTCTATTCTGGGGGATGGAGGTTAATTCCTGTAATATTGCTACTCAGGGGGATGAAATATGAAGATTATGGTTCAAAGGCACCCTGCACAGACAAATCCAAAAGAATGGACCAACAAAAAGCCAGAAGTTGGACTGTGGCTCAAATGGTAGAGTAAAAGCCTTGAGTGAAAAAGCTAAGGCACAACCTCAGGCCCTGGGTTTAAGCCCCACTACCAACACACACACACATATGCACACATACACACACACACGCACACACACACATGCACACACACACACATGCACACACACACACATGCACACACACACACACACGCACACACACACACGCACACACACACCGCTACTATTAAAACTCACATAGACTTGATCTAATTGCTGAATTCTTACTTGGAAGAGACATAAAATCTCCATGTGTAACTCTTTACACTTGTTATTTTTGATGAAGAACTGTTTATGTCTGGCTTTTAGAAGGACAGTTGCCATCAGGGAATGACAGGGAATCCGCCACCCTCTCTAAAAGTAAGGGAGATGACTAAGCCAGCCTTTTCAGGATGGGAGAAAGCACCCTGGGCTACAAAGCTGTGAATAGGTGAAGGAAAAGTAAGTGGAGAGAGAAAAATAAAATAACCCCAGGCTCCCTCACAATGAACAGGGGACTAATCTCAGGGGAAGATCTTAATGAATGAGAAGTCTATCAATAGATGATGATCACTCTCCAGGGGTGTCAGATCTTTAACTTCTCCTTTAATAGCTCTCCCTTTGAAACATGAGTGTACAATAACTGGATAAAAGCCTTAAGAAACATCAATACGATTAAATGACTTAACAATCTGAATTCAGACTGAATGAAACAGTCTGAGTTTCATTATCCCTTCCATGGGTAAGGCACACAGGGCAAAGAAAACCACTTAGGTTTCAAACTCAAAAAGGGGTATCCTTTACCAGCCAGGAGAATGATCCTCATTGCTGGCTTCCCACCACGTCTCAGGTGATGCTGATGCTGATCTCCAAAGGTTAATCTTTGAGAACCACTACTCTAAGTGGAAAAGCTGAGAATTACGAGGGTCCTTGTGTTTTGACATTATGACTACATTGGAAAGGATACTAGATTAATGTATCAACAGAGCTTCTCAAAATACCATCTCATTGGGATCTAAGATTCTTGCATTTTTGTATTCCTTGTCCCATAGGTGGCAAAGAGTTCACTTAAATCCAGACAGCAAATGGGATGAAGAGCATGCCCCCTTTCTAGGCCCCTTTGAACTGGAAATGACATACATTCTGCTGCTTTTCACCTTGCCTTTGCTAACCCTGGCTGGGAATGATGGAAGACTTAGGAATGATGGAGGAAAGTCTTGTGAAAGTTGAGCTCCTCACATCTGAGATTTGGTGTCAGTTTGTTTGGGAGGGAGGCTGAATTTTTACAAGCTCTACCCCTCCTTCAGTTCTGTGACTCATTGAGCAATCTGGTCCTTCCACTAGACTTCAACAAATGAACATCCAGTGTCTACCACGCAACAGACACCTGCAGGCACTGGAGATTGTTCAAAATTAACAGACACACACACACAGTTGTGATTTTTTTTTCTTACAGAGTTTGGAGCCTAGTGATGGATTGATAAGGGATTTAAGTTAGGGGAAATAATTGGAAAACTCTCTTTTGCCTCAGCTGTCTCTGACTCTTTAACCCTTTGTAGTCTGGCATCCACTGTCCATCCCGCAGTGGCACAAAAAATAAATGTTTGTGAAAGTAACCCATGAATTTCATACTTAAAAATATTGAAGCACTTCACCTAATTGATCCTGTTTTCTGGAAAAAAAATCTTGCTTTTGCTCTTTCATCTCATGTCGTTATCTTCTGTTAGTTGTACAAAGGAGCTCTCATTGTTCATGCTTCATATGTGCAGGCAGAATACTCGCTCAAACTTAGCCCATTTATCACTGTCACTCACACCACCTTACCTTCATAAATACAATTGGAACACATTGTTTGATCTATCTCAAGGCCTATATTCCACCTAAATTGCATTTATCATTCATTTTCTTAATTGCTTATCCTTCCCTCACATGAGTTCCTACACCGCAGAAGTCTGTTTTCATTTATGGTCATTCATTTTTTAAATCATTTCCAATATATATTACATATATACAATATATGTCTATATTATATCTTATATAATATGTGTATATATTGGAAGCATATTGTGCGAAGAGACTTTGCCATGATATGTCATGCATATATATACAGTATTATACTGTCCTCTATTGTTCTCTTTCTTCAACCCTCATAGCCCATGATTGTAAATGATCTCTCAGTGAGGAGGTGGTGCTGTGGCTCAAGTGGTAGAATGCTAGCCTTGAGCTGAGAGAGCTGAGAGACAGCATCTAGGCCCAGAGTTGAGATCTAATGCCACCTATGTCCATGCGCAGATATTTTCCAGTATGACTTATCTCCAACCATTTGCTTTTCTTCTCTCCATTTTCCATCATCCCCCAAATAGTCTTACAGTTACAATCATGTTCTTTCTCACTCTCTCCACACATACATACATAAAAATGTATATATACAAGTATATAATACACATGTATAGATATGTATTTATAAGGATACAAGATGAGTATATAAATATGTATGTATATGCATGCATGTGTGTACATGTGCCTATGTGTACATATGCATATGTGTATATACATGCATGCATGTTCATATATACGTCTATATGGAGATATATCTATAAATATGCACTATATGTGTGTATTCATGGACATGTCTATATACATTTATATCTTAGATATAAAGCATGGACATGTATATATTTTGTATATGGTTCTTTTTATTTCTAGCTTCCCACAGTTCAGTAAGAACACATGATGTTTAGCTTTTTGACATTGCCTTGGTCTCCAAGGCCTCCAACTCCACTCATTTTTCTGTAATGATACAACTTCATGGATAAGTTATATTCCAGGCTATATATGTGACATATTTTTTGTTCCTTTCATCCTGTTTAGGCACCTTAGGTGATTCCACAGTTCATCTCTTGTGAACAGAGCTTTCATAAAAATTAGTATGCAATATTTCTCTTTTGTTTGGATTTGTGCTCCCTCAGATGTATGTCAAAGAGTGGAATGGGAAGATCATAAGATACCTCTATTTTTTTATTTTTTATTTTTGTAAAGAACCTGCATAATGATTTGCTCAGTGGTTGCCTTAGTTTACATTCCGAATAACAGTGCTAATGAGGGTTCCTTTTCTCCATATCTTTGATAGTATTAATTATTTGTTTACTTATTTGCCCTTCTGACTGAGATAAGATGGAATCAGTATAATTTTCATTTGCATGTCATTTATGACTAAAGAGATTGAGCAGTTCTTCTTATATAAATTGGCCATTTATATTTCTTCTGAGGGTTATCTGTTCCATTCATTAGCCCATTTGTTCTTTTGATGATTGTTGTTGTTGTTTTAGTTTCTTGTCCATGATGAATATTTATTTGTTGAGTAGCTGTTGAAGATTTTCTCCCATTATGTGTGTTGTCTCTTTCTTCTAGTACTTTTTATTTAACACAGTTACTGTGTTCAATTATTTCTCTTATTTTCTAAGCACCTTAGGTATGATTCAAGGACTAATTACCTAGGCATATGTGCTCCACCATATTCCCTGTTCCTCTTAATGGTTCATTCATTTCAGAACTTTCCTTTAGATTTTTAATCCATTCAGAGTTGCTTTTCTTACAAGGTGACAAACAGGCTCTAATTTCATTCTCCTGCATGTAGTCAACTGGTTTTTCCTGCATCATTTGTTGAAGAGATGGTCTTTTCTCCTGTGCATGTTTCCAGCCCTTTGATTTTGCTTTCTGAATGGTCTCCATGAGCTGGTTTTCCTTGATCCATTCATTGACTGAAGGGCATCTGGGTTGCTTCCATATCTTAGTTATGGTGAATAATGCTGTGATAAACATAGTTGTACGGGTAGCTTTAGTATAGCCTTGTTTGTGATCATTTGGGTAAGTACCCAGAAGTGGGATTGCTGGGTCAGAGGGGAGCTCTATGTGTAGTCTATGTGTAGTGCTTTCCAGAGTGGTTGAACAAGTTTACACTCCCATCAACAATGCAGTAGTGTTCCTTTCTGACCACATTCCCTCCAGCATCTGTTGTTATTAGAGTTCTTAATTATAGCCATTCTAACTGGTGTGAGGTGGTATCTCAATGTTGTTTTGATTTGCATTTCTTTTATGGCCAGAGAAGTTGAGCATTTCTTCATGTGTCTATTAGGGATTATTATTTCCTCTTTAGAGAAGTCTCTCTTTAAGTCTTTAGCCCACTATTAATGGGGTGGTTGTTTCTTTGAGGATTCATTGTTGGGGGATTTAATTTTTTGAGTTCTAAGTATATTTTAGATATGAGAACTTTGTCCATTGCATAGGTAATGAAGATCTTCTCCCAATCCATGGGCTCTCTATTGATCTTGCTACCTATGTCCTTTGCTGTGCAATCCCAGTCATCCAACCTTTTTTTGATTTGTGGTATATATATATATATATATATATACTTCCATCCATATATATATATATATATGTGAGTTCCATATATATATATATATATATCCATATATATATGTGAGTTCCATGTATATATATATACATATATGCTTCCATCAGAAAAAATGACACCTTCCCTTTTGTTAAGAAATGGAAAGACTTGGAAAAAAATGTATTAAGTAAAATAAGCCAGACCCAAACAAATATAGGTCTCATGGTTTCCCTTATATGCAATAATTAATATATAGGTCTAGGATAATCTTATCAGTTGAGCAGAAAAGCTCAAAAGCTATGCACATATGACCATATAAGATGATTCTAAGTGAAATGAACCCCAAGATACGGATACAGAGGTCTTTCTTTGCTGTTGTTGTTTTTAATATGGGGAAGGGAAGGGGAATAACAAAATTCTGAAAGAAGGACACAGGTTGACCCATTGTAACAATGATACTTCCAAGACACTATGTTGGAAATGAACTTTACGATTTTTTAGGGTAGAAGAGGAGGGAAGGGATAGTGGGCGAACAACAAGGGAAGGGGTAACAATGCTTTACAAGAGATGTACTCATTACCTTGCTCATGTAACTGTAACCCCACCCATAGCATCTTTACAATAAAATAAAATATAAAACGTTAATTCAAAATATTAGAACCTTGTACTCCATCCTTGATTTAGATAATATCAGGAAAAAGTCTTCACTTTTGCTCTTTAAACATGAATTAAATGATGATAAAGCCACAAACAGATACAGAGGTAATGAAATCGCAGAGCTTGAAACTTAATCAGAAAGTTACCTTCTTCCTACCTGAGATATATTATAGGATTCATTTACTTTTGAAACAAAATCTTAATTTCCAGGAATGTTAAAGTGCTTAATTTCAGCACCTAATTGAAATAAGTTGAAATTAATAAAAATGATTTCTTCATCTTGGAAAAGATTGAATTCTAGCCATATGCCTAAAATCAGACATGGTGGAGAAACCCTAAACTACATTATTTGTATGTATATCATGTTTGACTCATCTAAGAGAAAATATTCTTCTCTTTTTTTTTAATCAGTCATGGGGCTTGAATTCTGGGCCTGGGCGCTGTCCTTGAGCTCTTCAGCTCAAGGTGAGCACTCTTAACACTTGAGCCACAGCAGCACTTCTGGTTTTCTGAGTGGTTTATGGGAGATAAGTATCTCATGGACTTTCCTACCTGAGCTGGCTTTGAACTGTGATCCTCAAATCTCAGTCTCCTGAATAGCTAGGATTATAGGCGTGAACCCCCAGAACCCAGCTTAATATTCTCCTTTTTGACTCACATATTTCTTTGACATAAGATTTTACCTTTAGGGCTGTATGTCAGTTCCATACTTGATTTCAAATTGAAGATTAGTTGGTATTAAACAGATAGACTGAATTGTTGCAGGAGGCAAAATGTTAAATCTCTTCCATTTCAAATAAAATATCTACAACTCTTCTCCCTGAACAGACTTTTCAAGTGCTACCTTATTACTTTTTTTAATGCATGGTAATAGATTGTGAAGGGTTTGAATGTCTGTCTCATATTTATGGGGTATTTTAGCAGATCAGTTGTTTTGAGTATCGTGACATGCACCTTTGTACTAATGGCGTGAACATTATTTCTATAGATCAGAATGGACTGCAACACAGCATCAAAGCTTTGGATTTCTTCACGGTTTCAATAGGAAAAGAGAGACAAGAATGTAGTTTTAAATACTACCCCTTTAATAAAAGAAAAAAATGGATAAAGTTGAACTTGAACAAATAACAAATATTCTTATGAGAAGTACTGGACTTTTAAGTTAATTTCAACCCCTAAGATTGAAGGTATATTTTCTTCTGAAAGTATCTTTCCATTTGAAAGGATGCTTATGTTCTATAAGAAAAATGCCACATCAATTTCATAAGGCTCCTTAAGCATCCTGAAATTTTTTGTCTCCACAAATTTATAGAAAATTTACAGACAGCAAGAAATTTCAGGTGATGGTATTATCACTTTAATTGTGCCCTGGATTTCTGGATAGTTAGGCAGGAATTCCTGATGAAATGTGAATTTTAGTATTGTTGGAAAATAGACCTGAGAAAAAGGCCCTGGGAATGAATGAAATTCCCTTTGTGAATTTCTCTGCTTGTCTATTAAGTTCATAACACAAAGAAGAATCTAAATAAAGGATGTAACTAATACTGAATGACTTTCTTCTTCTGTAGTCATAATATGGACTCTGTTAAATTCATGTGTTACATCTGGTGATACCCCACTTGAACCAGGCTTTCAGTGCAATAATTTGCTGGTTAATTATAGACTCATATTTTTCTGCCTGGGCTGACATTGAACCCGTAATCTTCCAGATTTCAGCATCTTATATTACAGACTTGAGCCAAGTAAGGGTGCCCTGTTCCAATACCTTTGAATATCTGTGGTATCTTAAAGATCTCTTTAAAAACATAATTTGATTTTATTAAAATAAAAGATGTACTATACCTTTTCAGCACCCATTAGTCTGATTTAGACAATAGTTCATCAGTTCCCATGAGTACATCAGGGCTTTTATGCATCACATCTTCCCACAATTCTACATTAAGACATCAACATTGTTTTAAGAATATTATAAATTATAATTTCACAAGTTTTTCTTCAGTTTGATATTTCCTCATATGTTTCTAATTTGCCACTTAGATACATGAGAATTTTAAGGAGTGGTGCCATATGTACTACAAACTAAAGGAGTTAGTGGACTTCTAAGTTGTAAGAAGATAAGTCAACATGAGGGCTGGGAAGGTGGCTCAGTGGTAGAGCGCTTGCCTTGCATGCATGAGGCCCTGGGTTCGATTCCTCAGCACCACATAAGCAAAAAGAAAAAAGC
>NW_012267338.1:4987264-5016503 GCF_000151885.1 Dipodomys ordii
AAATGTAAGATGAGATACCATAGCTGAAGTAAAGGAATAAATAAATAACTGGGATTTAAAATGTTGACTAAGGTTTCCTGTTCTTCAGTTGTGGTGTTTGCAGTAAGATGAAGTGTTTCCTCTGTCTACATTTTACTGTTTGCAGAAAGACAAACATCTTCTTCTGAGCTATTTTTTTCTGGTACATCTTAATTCCGCACTGAATTGATTAATTTGCTATCATTTCTTCAGGGTTCTGCTATTTATTTATGAAGCCAGATTTAATGTTTAGGGCAATATTAAGTGCTCTGTCAGGTAATAGAAAAAGACTCTCATTAAAAATAGATCCTCGATCTTCAGAAGTCAGTAACATCAGCTGCTATAAAATAAGGTTGATTAGAAACTCCTGTTTGGAAAAGTCTCATTTAGAATCCATGACAAGTTGAAGCATCTCTGTATAAACACACATTCCTTCTGTGTGGAGAGACTTTTAGTTATCTCATCTAAAATGAATTGTTTACTTCAATCCTACTTATAGAGAATTTATATCATGCTCCTTAGCAAGGTGATAAACTTGTATATCTGCATCTGGAAGTATTGAATTTTAATGTAATCATTAATCTATATTTGTACAAGAATTATCCCATATTTAAATGAGTCTGTATGAAAATGGCTTCAATCAGCAAGATAAATCTCCCATTGTCAAAACCGTTGTACAAAATCCTCGTCTCAAAAGTATATATAGTTCTATCTGTTTCAGAAAGACAGGATAGGTCAAAAACTGAAGTATTGCAATTTATCCATTTTGTTAACATTAGTAAAAATCTTCATATCCTTCCTATCTAAATATCTAAGAAGATAATTGGAAGTATTTTATTGTTCCACTTGAAATTAGTAACTCTTTTGTGATTCTCAGCCATGTACAAACATACAAGAAATAGAAGGCAATATTAGAGTTTATGGGTTCAATATTAATGCCATGCAAATGTAATTGAGTTAATAAGAAAGTCATGTCCATACATATGTTTCTTAGAGTTTGAGAATGACCAGCAGTACTTCATTAGAACTGGACATAGCTTCATGCATTGCATGTTATATACTTGTATTCTCATGTGCCGTTGACTAGAGGGCTGGGAGGTGGGATATATTCAATAAAGAGAGTTGTTATATGAAGGGTCTGCATTTGCATATATATGTGTGTTTGTGCAAAAGATACATCTACACGATCCATATTGTGGATGCAATGCCAGAAGTCACCATCCCCTAGTGACTGACTCAGACAAGGACATTGGGAGACTCCCAGTGCTCTATTACTCCTTGCATGGAACTTAAGTTCTATAGTTATCTCTGTCTCTACTAGTATCCTATAGCCAGGGAGAGTTATATCATGTAATATTTATTTTATTTATTTTTTGTCGATTGTGGGGCTTGAATTCTGGGGCTGGGCACTAACCCTCAGCTCTTTAGCTCAAGGCTGATGTTTTACCATTTGAGCCACAGAGCCATTTCCAGTTTTCTGGTGATTTATTGGAGATACAAGTCTCAGGGACTTTCCCGCCTGGGCTGGCTTTGAACCTTGATCCTCAGATTTCAGTCACCTGAGTAGCTAGGATTATAGGCATGAGCCACTGGCACCCAGCTTATCATGTATTTTTTTGAATTAAATAACATAGTCTATGAAAAAAATTAATGAGTAAAGTCAAGGAATATTTGAGAGTAGTTATTATTTATCATATATTTTTAAGATCTATGACTTGCTGTTTTACATATATATGTATATATATTCATACATATAAGCAGATGATTCCTAGAGACAAGTAAATTAATATATACTCATCACTTCATATAGTTTTATTTGAAAGTGTAACAATATCTACAACACATTCACTGTTACTGATTTTTTTCAGTATATAAATCAATCACTGTAGTTTTTAATTTTTTAAATGTTTTATCATTGTGAAAATACTGTACAGAGGGGTTGCAGTTACATGAACAAGGTAATGAGTACATTTCTTATCTAGCATTGTTGCCTCCTCCTTTGTTTTATTACTGCACATTAAGTCTTTAGATTGATTCCTATCAACTTCCAGTTTGTCCTGTTTGTCATACATTTCCAAGTTTTCCCCAAGACACACACAGATTCCTCCTAGCAACATTGTGCTCCTTGGGTCTGGCCTCTTGGATTCCAATGTATGTAAAGTCACAGACTATTCTTCTGTATCTAGCTGACTTCATTTGTTGTCATGTCTCTAAGCTTACCATTGTTCTGACTTCTATTAAACTAGAAAGAAAATACCAGCTATTACTGATAACTTACATCTAAAATACTATTATTTGAGTTCTGTAAATATTTTTACATCTCAATATTATTTTCATCTGGTTTTGCAAAGGGTGAATGTGAAGCTTAGGGTTTGGGTACTTTCTCAAGGTTCTCTGTTTAACAAGTGCCCAAGTCAGGATTGGGCATCGAGCACTTTGTTCTTAGAAGTGAGGTGTGTAGCCAATATCCACAGATAAGGAAACTCTCCACAGAAGGGAGTCAGCTTGCTTATCACCATTATTTTTGTATGGGCCCAACAGGGGCCATACCTAGTCCCAGCAATTACATTAGTTCTTCAGTTCAAGGATTTGCACAGGTCTGGATTTTCCATCTAAAATCATTAGCTACTATAAAAGAAATGAAAATCCTGCTCATTAAAATATAGAAGAAAAGAGAAAAGAAGGAAAGAAGAAGCCAAAGAAATGAGATCATGAGAGAAATCTTACTTCTTTAAGCTCTGTAATGGGTCCTGCGATATGTTCCTAAATTTATGTACTATCACTCAAAGGGGGAAAACACGTTTTCAACTGACTCTGTAAAAATCTGAAAGATTTCCAGTGTATTATTCACTCTGCCCTTTGTACAACGTCCTTTTTACATTGTCCAATCCAAGTTCTTCTTGATGCACATGGAAGTGCTGTTTATCATCTCCTTTCGGAAGAAATAACTCTTGTTATTCTTAGGGTATAATGGACTTATACTAAGGTGCGTTTCCATAACAAAGTGCATGTGTTAAGTGAAAATGTAAGTTTTTTTTTTCAAATACGCAGATAACTTTTTCATAGGGCATTGCAGAATGTTTATGTTATTGTTTAATGTCAACACTCACTTCTTTCTAGGAGCAATTTTTGACGAATCTGCTAAAAAGGACGATGAGGTGTTTCGCACAGCGGTTGGCGACCTCAATCAGAATGAGGAAATCTTACAGACTGAAAAAATCACATTTTCGGTGACATTTGTTGATGGCAACAACCCCTTCCAGGCCGTTCAAGAAGGTAAGACCCAGTAGTCTCCTGTTTTCTTTGCTTATATGTGTTGGAAGTTGTTCAATTTCAGTGTTAATGAAATTAGATGGAATTAAATGGAAGGCGGATGGCATTGTTTGTATTGTTGCTGCTAATTGGGTATTACTTCCCTTTGATAGTGCACTTCTGCAGGTCTTTAAGCTGTCTTCTCCTTTTGAGAAGACCCAAAGTGGAAAGCCATCGGTTTAATTGAAATATGATAGCAAAGTAGACAGAAATATTTACACTGAAAGCCTTTAGGACATGACTTCAATATAAATGAAGCATTTCTTTAAAATATGATTTTCTCTTTGAGTTTTTACTTTGGATTTCTCTGGGCTAACTGCCACCTTGAGTAGTGTTCTTACAGGCTGCCTGACACTTTAGATGTACTCATGACAAATGTATTGCCAAAAGGAATATCTTTCAGCATTGCATACAAATCAAAGATTTTGTATTGGGATCCTAACATACTGACCGAGGCTGTATGTATGTATGTATGTGTGTATACATATATATGTATATACACACATATATATATATATATATATACAAGTTCCAAAGTTATTTAAGTATTTTCCTCTATGCTCTATTTACTTGAGTGAATTAAAAGTTTAAACAATGTAAGGTAATACAAATCATTTTTACTCACTGAATAACTTTACTAGAATGAAATGTTTGCCTATTAACGATCTCTTATTAATGAAGAGTTGACCTTTGGACTTTTACATTTGATGCTATTCATCTAAATGAATGCTAAGCACCTTCTGTAAAGTGTTGATTGTTGCTGCTTGGTAGGTTTTGAATTTTGGTGTTCTCAAGTTTCTGTGTTGAAATCTCATTTTCATAATGATGGTTTTAAGAGGTTAGACATTCTGAAGATGATAGGTCATAAAGACTGTGCCTTCACAGATGGGATTTGTGTCCTTACAAAAGGAGCTGGGAAGGTAGCTCAGTGATAGAGTGGTTGCTTTGCATGGGTGAGACCCTGGGTTCCATTCCTCAGCAACACATAAGCAGAAATAGCTGGAAGTGGTGTTGTGGCTCAAGTGGTAGAGTGCTAGCCTTGAGCTGAAGAGCTGAGGGACAGCACCCAGGCCCAGAGTTCAGGCCCCACGACTGACAGAAACCTAAAAATAAGAAGCTCCATCCCTTTACCTATTCAGAGAACACACAAAGGACTCTGTGGAACAGAAAATAAAGAGAAACCTCACCAGGCAAAGAATCTGCTGTGTCTTGATCTTGGCTTTCTCTACCTGCAGAATTGTGAACTATAAATTTCGGTCGTTTGTAAATCACCTGGTGTAAGGCATCCTGTTACCGAAACCCAGACTATGACACTGTTTACTCGATATATTATTGTGATAATTCATTTAGACTAAATACAAAGAGTCCCAAATTGACTTACACACATGAACAACTTTCACTAATAAATTTTAAGTAGCATTTGGCAGAAGAAAAGGAAGACAAACACTACATTAGAGGTATTAAGTTTGGCAGGAAAGAAACATGGAAGGGTAAAGGAAAAGAAACTTAATTGTCTGAAATAAGTTTCCTTTTCATCTACTATTATATGTGTTTGATATGCAGATGATTTTTCACTGGAATTTATTTCTGATCTGTAGATCTGATTGCTGTTGAATTTTATGTTTGCTTCTATTAGAGTATGGAGATGAGGCATGGTATGATGAAGGTGTTTTTAATTCTTAATTGGATAGAAAAAATAATAATGAACAGACTTATTTTATGAAAAAATAACTATAGAATAACAAAATAATATAGAATATAATATGGCTTTTAACTTTAGAAAATATCAGTACAAAAGTCACATTGAAATAAACATTCAACTATTTACACTTTAAATTATCCTGAGAATTTGAGGCTTCATATCATAAATATACATTTGTATGGAAATACTTAAAAGCTATCAAAAGTTAAAATTCACAGTTACCTGCAACATAATAAATTAGAATTTGAGGAAGATATGTGATAATTATTTTATGTATGCTTGTCCTGGGGCCTGAACTTACTGCTAGGTGCTATCTCTGAGCTTTTTGCTGAAGGCTAGTGCTCTAACACTTTGAGACACAGCTCTACTTCCAGATTTTGGTACTTAGAGATAAGAATATCACAGACTTTCCTGCCCAGGCTGGCTTTGAATTGTGACTCTCAACATTCAGCCTCCTAAATATCTAGGATTACAGGCATAAGACAACCACAGCTAGTGATACATGGTAATTTTGAAATATACCAACTAGAAATCACATGTTAACTGGTTTTTTAAGTTCTCATGATCTCTTTTCAATCTATAGCTTTATTGGCCAGAATGACAACAGGAAAAGCCTGAGAACCAATTTATTTTCGCTACTCTCTTTTGAGGAACTCTATGTGAATTTCAGTTAAAATATCATTTTGTAAATTTATCTAGGCTGGAAAAAAGCAGTAGCAGATTAAGAAGTGATAACAATAGTTAGAAAGGAATTCAGAATAAGTATGCCCTTGTAGCCTTTCTTAGACTAAATTTGAAAAGTTAAGACAGATTTTAAAAATATTGCAGTGATACCCTTTTATACACTGCTTTGTGTAACCATTCTGCTGCCTGTTAACTTCAAGAAACAAAAATGTCTCTCAAAAAGAATTATAAGGACTTGAATGGAATGGTGACATTGAAATCAGAGTGAGACAGAAAATGTTTCCCAGGTAGAGACCACTCGGTATTTATCAAAGCTGGAGGAAAGCTTGATACTTTGCTGGGTTGCTGTTCCTAACAGGATGCTTTGGACTAGTTATTTTGGTGGTCTGCTCTGAGTAATGAACCTGAAATTAGTTCCAAGAAGCTTTGGAGATCATCTGTTTCCCCCTTCCACACCAGAGAGGCTTTAGATTCATTTTGGTAGTAAAAATAGTTATTGCAAGGGCTCTTGTCAGCTTGAAAAGTAAAGGGAAAAATATGAAACTTACAAAAGAACAAGAAATAATTCAGAGGCACTACTCTCTTAAATATTATGAGGAAGTAATTAAGGAGAAAATGTGTCATCGAAGATGAGCAGTTTTTGATAACATCTTCATTGCAATGCTATTAAAATCCATAATCTAAAATTAACTTACATTTTTTATTTTTATCAGAGACAAAAATTTAATGATAAAGTACTGATTACTGATCTACTGTCATTTCAGAATTATGGCAATACATGATTTTGGGTTCTCTCACCTATCTATCTATGTATCTATGTATCTATATGTATGTATGTATGTATGTAACTATCTATCTATCTACCTGATTTTGAAATTCTAGTATTGAGCAAAGAGAATTATGATGCATGTAGGTATTTGGTGAATAATTAATGATATTAGATTAGTCAAACACATATTCATTAAATCTACTAGTCTGCATGTCTTAAGTTATTAATAAACTTTTTATTGTGAAAATAACATACAGCGGGGTTACAACTACATGAGCAAGGTAATGAGTACATTTCTTATCAAGCATTGTTGCCTCCTCCTTTCTTTCCCCTTATCATCCCTCCCCATCTCCTCCCTTCCCCATCTCTGCCCTTCCTCCCCCCCCCACCCGTGACAAAGTTGTACAGTTTGTTTTTCAACATAACGTCTTGTACATCTCTTTGTTGCAATGGGTCCACTTGCAACCCTATTTGTTTTTTCCCTTCCCTTCCCCAAATTACACCAGTTAGTCATTTTAAGAGCTGGTTTGGTTCATAGAAATTTATTTTTGTCTTTCTGTTGTCTTTGTTTCTTACTAAAAAAGAGAGGGTCATACTAGTATACAGCCTGTTCAATCCCCAGAGTTGGTATTATTAAAATCATCTTTTGTGGCTTTGCTTATAATGCATTTTAGTCAATTATTATTCTCCTAAAAGTGAATTTCTAGGGTGAAATATCTCTAATATCACTAATAGTTCATTCTCTGATGATCAATTAATTTTTTACTGTATTTCTTGTTATATCTATATTAGACTTAAATAAATGAACAGTAGAAAGGTATTTATTTTAAGTAACATGATAACAAACTAGCTGTTTTGATAAATTTATTTTTCTATATATTTCAGTTCATCTGTAGATAATTTGTTAGGATTCTTTTGTTCCACAGTTTAGAATATTAACCAAGAAGATGAAAGTTTTTATCATTTAACAGAACAAATTTTTGGAGGCATTTTCTTTTTGACAGTTGCTTTGGTAGTTGAAAGATGGATTTTTCTATTAGATGAAAAAACTATCCTACTAGAAAAAAAGAACTATCCTACTTTTCAAAACCTGTCAATTGGGGTTTATATGTAGCAATGTAACTCTATTGGAATATTTTCAGTATATAGATGAACCAATTGAGACTCAGAGAGATTGAATAATTACTGTAAGTTTTTATTAGACGAGGATATATAGATAACATATGTTATCCAAGATGTTCACATCATCAACATTTTTCTTGCTACATCTAGTATCTAAGTGTACACACACACACACACACACACACACACAAAACACACACAGAATTTATTCTAGTCTTCAGTATATAGGTGTATATTTATACATAATAGTTCATTTTAGGTATTCCATAAGTACTGTGGGGGAGTTAAAAAGGTAGCAGATAGATATGTATTTGATACGCATTTTTTACATTCAGAGCTTATAATTGTAGGGGTCTTTCACTTGGGATGATATACTCAGTTTCATGGTATAAATCACTCTTGTTTTTTCAATCTTGGATTTTCTCGGCTGTAAAAAATGAAGAACTCAAAACATATGTGATGTATTTTTAAAATCACTTTCATCTCTTCAGTTTCATGACACTTTAGAATACACTTATAGGTTTTAAACTTTATCCAAATGTTCATTATTTAATTCATTCTTATAAGAGTATTCACATTTTTGAAATTACTCCTAGCTTTCCTTTGACTGAATTTGAAATAATTTAAAGAAATATATGGCACCTTTGCTATGTTCTGCTACTGCATGCACCTATTCAGTACAAACCAAATAATTTATTATTATCACTAGAACTCAGAAAAGACATTGAGCTAGTTTAATGGCCCTAGACCAGAGGGCTCTTGTTAGACTTCCCTTCTATTCTTCTTTTGTAGATTGATTCTCTGGGAATCTAAGTATTGTTCAGGGCATAGATATAAAATTGCATGGTATGAAAGACACAGATGAATCTGTCAAAAGTAGAAGCAAATATCTTATCTTGTAACCTCATGGCTGAGACAAGTTTTGGTCAGGAAAGATGAAAATTTGTGAGAAAACTAAGCCAGGGGAATTAAGGAAGGTGCTTGAAAAAACTCACCTTGGAAGATAAATTCACAAATAATATAGTATTGTTCTTGTATTCTTATGATTCTTGTCAGGGAGGATATAAAACATTATTGCAATGATAATAAATGGTAAGATTCTGCCAAAACATTTTGAAATAAATGCTCACATAAGAAAAATACCTGTAAGCATAAGCCATGAGGTATATAAGAGGAAAAATTAGTTATAAATTTTTTATATGAAAGAAAATGTAAAGCCATCACAACATTTTTGAATCTGTTGCTCACCACTATAAACCATATAGTCAAAAGTCAAGAAGGTGATGATAATGATAAAAATTGAATGCTTTGAAAATATTTGTATTTAAAGAGGATGTACATGTAAAAGAATGATTTATGTGTCTGCACTATTTGATCCTTTTTGTTAGGCTTAGTCTAATTTACATTTCCCTGTACTTAAAATGGACATTTTATTGTGATAAAGCCCTAATAATTCCAAAATCCTCTGCAACCATTTGTTGCAATTAGTTGTTGTAACTATTCTACCGTAAGGTTGCAGGGTTTATCATTCATCAACTTGTGTTTCCCTGGACTAATTTTGATAGCTCCAATCCCAGCTACTATTCTGAAATGCCTGGCAATAGATTAAACGTCAGAATTAGGTGGATTAGAATTTTTTAAAAAAACATAAATAGTATATACATTTAATTCTTATCATTCATTTATTTATCTGTTTTTTTTTATTCCTCTTTCCCTTCCTGAGATTCAAAGCTACTTTCATTGCTCTTTCCCTACCTGAGAGTCAAAGCCACTTTCACTTTGAATCGCAGGGTCTAGCCTCAAGGCACAGCAGAGCTCTTGCTCATCTCCATATATGAAGTGTGGAGAGAATCAACAATGCAGTTAACCTGCTATCTCCAAACACCTGGATCTGTTTTACAACTTCATGGTCCATGATCATCTAGGGGTTGGGAATTTTTTAGCTCAGCCATTTTCCCATCTATTTCCTGTCAAGGACTCTGTCATTTTTTTCTTACTACCAGCCACATTCCACCAACTGACTCCTGTGGTTGGAAATCCACAGGTGCCTGCCATGTAATCTGGAATACTCTTTGAAGTATGAATAAATGTATGTCTATAAGATTTGCCATCCTTACATATTACCATATACATTTCATTCAACCCTGCCATTGGAGAATTGCCCATTAAGGGAATTAATGTAATAGGTATTTGCAATCTAATTTGGAGAGTATTCAGTCAAATTCATCCAAGTACTGATTAAATGTTTTATGCTGTTCCAAGACTAGGCCAGCTATAACAGAGGATAATAAAATAAAGAACACAGGGTATGTTATGGGAAGTATTAAATATATCTGAGGAATGTCATGGAGTTTTAAAGCATAAAAAGATACTATTGCCTTCAATATATAATTTAGACTTTAAAGTACACTAATAGTCAAAAGGAACAGGGTGATCTACCTTTTGAAAAATTCCTTTTCAAAACAGAAATGGGCGACTGTCATCTTTAACTAAATGTTGATATGGTTACAAGTTGCATTGTTTAATTTTTCTGCATTTTGCCATCATGTTAATGTTATCTTTGTTTCATTTAATACCACACTCTTAAAGTAACAGCTTACCAGTTCCAAGTGCAGATTGAAATTCAGATGTGTATAACTTGCTCTTCCTTCATTTTGTAGCCATTTTCCTTTGAGATCTCTTACCTCACAATAATTATGTACTGGTATGTAAGTTCAACCATAAACTACATTTTAGCTATATATGCTTCTCTGGGTCTTGATTTTTAAAGAAAAATCATAAACAGATTTTTATGCAAGCTGTGTTTAAGGGCAGTAAAAATTTATTCTTTGGATGTTGTTGAAGTGTTGTTCATAATAATAGCAACCATTTATTCTTTGCTTTCTGAATCTATACATAGAGTACATGATTGTAGTAAGATGTTTCCATCATTAATTAGTCTTTTTGGTACTGATGTGGTAAAAGATTCATCTATATGTCTTAATGTAACGATGAATATGGGGTTTATTAGATAAAAATCTCCATTTACAGCTGAGCACCAATGGCTCATGCCTGAGGAGGCTGAGATCTGAAGATTGTGGTTCAAAGCCAGCCTGGGCAGGAAAGTTTGTGAGACAAAAACAGTGAAACAAAAATGGAGCTGTGGCTCAGATGACAGAGCACTTGTATTGAGCACAAAAGCTCAGGGATACCACCTAGGGCCTAAGCCTGTGTGTACTAGCACGTGCACATAATAATAATAACAACAACAACAACTCCACTTGACTATAGACTGCAGTTGTAATGGAAGCCTATTGGATAGTCATAAAAATATGTTGGTAAACCAAGGATGACTTTCTGATTTCAAAATATTATCAGTATTATCAGTATCTACGTTTCTCCTGATCCAGTTTGCTTGCGTGAGTATGGAGAATAACTTCGCCTCCTGCTTTTTCAATGTTTGACATTTAATCTTACATGTATTTTCCTAGTAATATTTAAATTTTATAGGCATCACACTATGTGTAGCTATCTATACTCTTGTGATATTTTGTTGAATGGTCTTGGAATTCTCCAAAGCATTATCATTGGAACTTGCATTTTAAAAATAGAACATATAAGATGCCAAAAGCAATATAGAAAAAGCTGCATATTCAGGGAGAAAAAGAAAACGCTTTTAAAGTGCCTGTAAGAGTTCAGCCTCGATTGAATTACTTTGCACATGAAAGTGCTTCCCGTTGGCTTTGCTGTAGTCGTTCCTGTTTATCTGGAACAACATTCTGTTATCTTAGCCTGAGCTCTGGCCTTATGTGCATATCTCATTCTTAACGTTCTGATACTGTGTCCTTATAAAGTTCTATTCAGCCATGTTTTAGTCCTTAACCCTCCTTATGCACCCTAAGAACTCTGGTTTAGCACAGAAGGCTTAAGTCTGATGTCATTTATCTACCTGTGGGTCTTGAACATACCTTGTGACTCATCATTTATCTACATTTTTGTAGACAAATATTCACTCAATAGGGTAACTGTGATTATGTGATTATTGTGTAATGATTATGTGTGGTTGTAATTATGGTAGGCTTATGTGTCTACTAATCAGAAACAATCTTCATAATAGAGGAGCAGACAATGGCTTAACACCATTGGACCTATGCATCTGTAAATTTCCATTCCTCTTTCCTGTTTTCCTTTCAAACATCCTCTACTTGTCCTGGTGGTTTCTATGGATACTTCTGACTCGAACCTTATAATCTACCTAGTCACCATCATAATTTTGCCCTGCTGGATTTTCCTTCATCATGATCATGAATGTTTTGGTTGTGGGGACATTACAGAATGAAATGTTTCCTGACTTTCCACCGCCTCCTCTACCCCCCTTTCCAAGGCCAGTTCTGCTAGTTAGCACAGGAAGATGAGAATCATATTTCTAGTGTAATTCATTTGGCAAATAACAGTGATGTTGCAACATGCGTACTTAGAGTTAGGAGGATTTAAAATACCTTGTTACCATTTCTGGGAAGTACAGAGAGCCCATGGAGACCAAATTAAAGCTTTCTGATGATTTGTGTAGGCTGAATACAATCAGGGAAGTAAATAAGGCACTGAGTCATAACTAAATGGGATTCAGTTGTACAGAAACATAATGTTGTAGAAGAGTAATATACATGAAGGTCAAACATGGAAATGAATTCAAGGAAAGCTTTATGATTTGAAAGATGCATCCATTTTGCTATTTGAGTTTATTTCTGACATGATGGTTTAAAAGGTTATCACTCTGAGTTTTGTACATTTTCATTCCTCCTATACATGGGCAAATTTTAACTCCAAAAACTTGGTCATTGGTTTTATTTGAATTATCAGTGTTATTTTTTCAATAACATTATATTATATAATATTTTTTCTGAAGAAGTCTCATCTCATTTTAGAACATGTTTACTTCTTTCATTCTTGGTAATGATATGGTGGTAAGATTGGCTAAACTCATTTCTTCTTCCTTTATGCTGCATCTTCAAATGTATAATACTTAAAAGTACCTATTATGTATGATGAATATAGTCCAAAGTGGAAGGTGCTTGCAGGGAAGCTGTTATGCAAATTGAAGTATAAAACAAGCCTAATGCAGAGAATATTTTAATAGTTTTGCTTTGAATTTCAAACATATTTGTGTACTTCCATAATAAATGTGTGAGTCCATTTTGTCACTGTGCAGAATGCCTGCAAAAAACCCAAACAAACAAAAAACACAATTTTAAGAGGAAAGATTTATTTGGGTTCACAGTATCTGTAGTTTTTCTTCATGTTCATGTGGCCTCATTGCTTTAGGGTCTGATGTAAAGTAATATATCATGGTAGAGAAAAAACTATGTTGAAGAAAGTAGCTCACCTCATGCTAGCAAAGGAATAGGAAGAGGTACAGTTTAAGATGTACCATTCCAGAGCAAACATCCTTTATTCACTTCCTCCAATTGGGCTCCAAATCCAAGATTCCCACCATTTCCTAATAAGGATGTGGAATTTTAAATCCATCAATTGATGAGGTCAAAGCCTTTAGAGATTCATGATTGAATCACCTTCCAAAAAAAAATTAAATACTGGGGAACAATACCTTCAATACCTAAACTTTTATTGGATGTTTCTTTCCAAATTATAACAATGTCAAGCAGAGTAATTTCAGGTGGCCATTCGAAGTCATTCATGTTATTATAGCAAAGCAAATTGTAGAGGACCTGAGGAAAGAAAATAAATAATAAGGGTTTTAAAAAATGGATAGAAGTTGATATAACACATTCTGCTCACTCACAAATCCTCTTGTTATTCTTTTGAACTTATTCAGTAAGCTTTACTGTTTGGAATTATTAGTTTCAATCTTCTGATTAGTTTTGCTTCCTGTGTTCTAGTTCAATATTTAATCACCATATATCATATTTTAACATGCATATATATCAGATAATTTATATTTTATATTCCTTATGTTCATATGCTGTATGTATATGCATTTATGATGGATGTATATTATATATGGGAGGTATATGTATGTGTGTGTATGTGGGAGATAGTTTGTGTGCATAATAAAATCAGTTCAATATGAGCCTCTTTTGGTCTTCTTTGTAATATTGATTCATAATTTTCAAGGCACAATGTAAAACCTTTATATTTTTTGTCTATCAAAATAGAAAAGGAAATGAATGTTATACAATTATATATCTGTTATACAATTACATATGTATATATGTATATATATGGCCCCATTTCAAAGAATAATATTAGGGCCTGTGAAGGTGGCTCAGTGGTAGAGCACTTGCCTTGCATGCATGAGGCCCTGGGTTCCATTCCTCAGCACCACATAAGCAAAAAGAAAAAAGCCGGAAGTGGCGCTGTGGTTCAAGTGGTAGAGCGCTAACCTTGGCTGAAGAGCTGAGGGACAGTGCCTAGGCCCAGAGTTCAGGCCCCACAACCGTACCCAAAAAAAAGAAGAAGAATATTAATGGGTATATATTAAATTAGTCCTTAGGCTATCCAAAATTCATGCCACAAAATGGGTCATTATTCTACATTTTCTTCCTTGGGAAATTCTTAAATCTTAAGAAGCTGGGTGCCAGTGGCTCACACCTGTAATCCTAGCTACTCAGGTGGCTGAGATCTGAGGACTGTGATTCAAAGCCAGCTCAGGCAGGAAAGTCCATGAGACTCTTATGTCCAGTAAACCACCAGAAAACTAGGAGTGGCTCTGTGGCTCAGTGGTTGAGTGCTCACGTTGAGATGAAGAGCTGAGGGACAGCACACAAGACCAGATCCAAGCCCCATGGCTGACAAAAATAAAAATTAAAAAAAATCTTAAATCAGGGAAGAGGAAGCCTACTGGCAGAAAATTATAACTCAGAGCCTCAGAGCTCTTGCTCAGCTTTTTTGCTCAGCTGGCAAACAATCACTTGAGCCATGTCTCTAGCCTGGGGTTTGTTGGTTAATTAGAGACATAGATTTTTAGACTTTTCTTCCCAGGCCTTAGCTTCCTTGAGTAACTAGAATTGTACATATTCCCCACAACAAATTACCTTAGAAGGCATGATACTTTTTAAATTTTTTATGTGCTGGATATATTCACTATGCCAGGCAAAGATGGAAGCCAGTATCATTCCAGGTTATTGCCAATAGGAAAATTCTTCAGAGACATAGATTTCTGTGTTTGAGGAATAGTATTATATTTTTAAGACCTATGTTTTCACTCTGTTCCTTTATGAATGCCTATCTCCACTGTCAAGATTAGTTACTGATTGTGAACTGTTATGCCTTTGATTTGGTACTCAGATCATCTTTTCGTGCTTCCTTTGCAAATGCAGTAGGTTTTAAAGGAAAATTTAGTGGCTTTCCACTTGGGGCTTAATAATTTTATTATTAGAAACCAGTCAGATTTTAAATTCGTCTCTCTAAGTCTACTTGTAAATGTAGTTTTGCAAACATTTGGATTTTTCCTGTACATGTTTTTCTTCCAAGAAGGTAGAATAAACACAAATAGAATAAATTAAAGAAAAAAGTTGAGTCTATTATCCCAGTCTTTAATACACAGTACTGCATAGAGATACTTTAATATTGAACCATCTGAGAGGAAACTCATTTTAGGGCTATTGTTTTTTGCAATTTCTGGGCACTCTGACAAAGAGCTTTATTTGAAAAAAAAACAATTATGTAAGCTCCAATTTATTTTTAAGTTTCTATGTCCTTTGACCTGGGAGAAGGCTTCCTTGAATCCATCACATTTCTGAACTGAACTCTGGCCTAAAAGGTAATTACTACTCTTATTTGCATTTTGCAGATGAAGAAGTTGAGGTCCAGCAAAGTTATGGTAATTTGTTACTTCTGGCACCTTCACAATGGAACCTAGACCAAGCCTTTTGTTTAAGTCTGCAAGTGGGTGTCCTGGTATTTGGAGGTGAAGGAAGAGAACATCAAGGTGTTTGTTTTCCATCTTCTGTTCCTCAAATGAAGAAGTGTTTCTCTCAAGGCAGCGTAGTCTACGTTTTCTCCTTGTGAACCCCATTCTTTCTCCTCTTTATCCTTTCCACCTAGGACTGGTGACAACTCCTGGCTCTAGATGCATGTGCTATCCCCATCCATACCTGTATAACTTTCTTGAAAAAAAACAAAGGCCCCTCTCAAATTACCCTATTTATTATTATTATTGGTAGTAGTAGTAGTACTAGTAGTAGTAGATTTAAGTAGTTGTATAAAGGAGATGCCATTTAAGAAAGCAGTGTGTGAATAAAATAGATCCTGACAAGTGTCACCTCTTTCAACATTCTTGCCCATCCCTGCCCTTCCCCCACCCTTTGTAATTTTGTACGATCTACATTGGATTCTTGTCCATATTTCTTCCCCTTTCTCCTCCTCATTCATATTCAACTTTCTCCTTGACCCTATCCCACCCCTTTCAAGTACCTGCTTCAAAGTGCCCTGCTGAACTTTGATTTAGGATTTCTAAGGTTTTACACTATTTGAGATCTCGTTTGAATCTAATGTGCTTTGGTTTCAATCGCCACTAATTCTTCTTGGGACTTTAGCTGGTACCGTCATTTAACTGGTATTGTTCACGCAGTGACTTGATGACTTCTCCAACTTAATCAGGAAGTATTCACTCTTGGCATGTAGTATTTCAATGTAATATTCGCCTTGCATCATAAATCTTTGAATGCCTCACAGAGACCTTATAAGTCTGATGATTCGGAGGAGATATCCTCATGTCTATGGGTATTTTAGCACTGCTGCAAAGATTGACTTGACATTAAAAATGCTGAGTGGCAGAATCCTTGAGTAGCAGAAAGATTAGTTCTGATCAGGAACAGAGCTAATCTCCAATAGCCGCTCCACCCCCTGTTTCAATACAGCATGATATTTTTCAAGGGGACACAATTATTTTTACTCATGTTAATATGACAGGTAGGATGAACTTTGTGAATGTCAGTGCTCTAGTTACGAATTAAAATGTCTCTTTTTAAAAAGCACTTCTACGTTGTCTAAGGAAGTTGATGAATCATTTGTCCGCAAACTCTTGACTTTTTAATTTTCCATTTGAAAATTAATTTGAAAATTTCCTTGCATTTCTCCTTTGTTCTGTTCCTTGTAACAGTGCTGTATTATGAAAACTAGACTGCTTACTAAGGTACAGAGGTGAGGAGAAAGTCATAAATTACTTTAGTGAATTGTATACCCCACAATTTCTGTTACCTCATAGCATTCTGTTCCATATTATTTAGAACAGCACTGATAGAGTAGTAATATTAACTTACAAGACAGTTGTTTGTATTTTATCTCTTTCATTTCCTAGGATCATGTTTTACTGTTACTAATGAACAATGAATGGACAAACACCAGTCAGTAGAGCAGGAAAAATAGGAACGGTGCCAGATGCTGCTGGCTCACACCTTAAATCCTAGATACTCAGGAGGTCCAAAACTAGTCCACACAGAAACCTGGATCTCATAGTCAGAATGGTTCACTGTGACTGTGGGATTCTTATTTTCAATTAAGCAGTATATAAAGGTGTAAGTGGAGGTATTGCTCAAGTGGTAGAGTGCTAGCCTTGATTGAAAACACACACACACACACACACACACACACACACACACACAGAGCATTACCAGGGTTCTGTCTGAGGTGTGTCTTCATTTCACTCAGCATTAGCCCCCATCTCAATAGACACAGAGATCGATTGAAAGAATTTAGGGGTCATAACTAAAACATAGAACATAAAACTACTCATGAAGACTGAACGTACATCCACTAAGAATATGATTACAGGCAGGATGTACAAGGTCCATGAAGGAGGAATGTACTACAGAGGTCAATGGAAAAGGAGCTACCTTTCAACTCACCATGCTGAGCTGATGATGAAGGGAAAGAACTAACTGGAGAAAATTGGAAGCCATGCATTCCTATTCTGAAAGACAAAAGGAAGAAGCTGGCTTAGTCACAATACAGCTTTGTGACCAATAGGCAGGGGCTGGTGAGGGGGACAGAGGACACATTCACTTTTCTATCACCATTTGTATTCTGTCCCACCATCAAGGTGGCCACGTTGTCCACAAAGCAGCAATACAGTGACTACAATATGGACAGAATCATGATTCAGCACATAAAATTAAACACTGATAAAATATTAATAAAGACATCATTTTTTGATGTTAGGGGAATGAACTCCAAGATAAGAATTTAAATGTTTTTTTCTTTCATGCGATTGTTTCTAACATATTTATAAGATGATTTCCATGTTGCTTTGTATGTCCCTCCCCCACAGTATAACCCCTGCTTTCACTGTATTTGATGTTGGTATAATTTGTGGAGGGGAAGGGCAAAAACAAATCGTTTAACTAGGGATACAGGTGGACCCATTGCAACAATGAGATGTACAAGTTGTTATGTCGAAAACGAACTTTACAACTTTGTTGTGGGGGGGAGGGAGGATCGGGTGGGAAGAGGTGGAGGGAGTATGGGAAGAGATGGGAAGGGGAAACAAAGAGGAGGCAACAAAGCTTGATAAGAAATGTACTCGTTATCTTGCCCATGTAATTGTAACTCCTCTGTACGGTATTCTCACACACACACACAAAGACATAAATCTTTATATATAAGATAAGGTCTTAGTACATTTTTTGGAGAATGTGGCCACAATAATGGAAAAGATTTGGGCTCCAAGTATTCTACTTCAAAGGCACAATGTTTCACTCTGTTTTAAGAGCAAGTGATATTTTAAATATAATTATTCTGCATCTTCAGCAGAATAATTGCTTTCTACATTAAAGGAGGAGATAAGCACCCAAGTTTTATAATGTAAAAAGCATTGTGCATATGCATTAAATAATACTCTCAAAGGATTTTTAACTACACGTTTGGCATTTTGTGAACTAACGCGGGACATGGCACTGAATTGTGACAGAGAAACAGAAAGTATCTCCTGAATTGTACAGAAGGAGGTAAAGACGAATGATCTATCTATTATGCTTCTTTCATATCCTTAGCCTCTGGTTATTTTTCATTACATGAGATAATTAATAATTTAACACAAAATATTTTCAATTTGTTTTTAGTTTTTAAAACATATGAATGTTTCATTGTGACCTATCCTTGGTATATATACCCAATAATTGTATGGCAGGATCATTAAGATGGTCTAATTTTGTTTTCTTTTGAGGAAAAAATGATTTCCCTACTGGTTGCAATAGTTCACATTCCTACATTGTATGAGGGTTTCTTCATTGGAATTTATTTTTTACTGTGTTCTTGAATATTCTCAGTCTGTTTGAGGTGAAGTGGAAATTTAGTGTAGTTTGTATTTGCATTTCTTTCTTTTATGGTTGAAGATGTTGAGTATTTTTCATCTGTGAACCATTTGTACAAGAATTGTCTGTCCAGTTCCTTCACTATTTAGTAAACGGATTATTTGTTCATTTTCTTTGAATTTGTTTATTTGGCAAAGACTGTCCCTTATTCTATGAGTTAGCTCTTTTGTTGTTGTTGTTGGTGGTGGTGGTGGTGGTGGTGGTCGTGGGGCTTGAACTCTGGGCCTAGGTACTATCCCTTAGCTGTTCAGCTCAAAGTGAGCACTCTACAACTTGAGCCACAGTGCCACTTCTGGTTTTCTGAGTGGTTTATTAGACATAAGAGTCTCACAGACTTTCCTGCCTGGGGTAGCTTTGAACTGTGATCCTCAGCTCTCAGCCTCCTGAGTAGTTAGGATTATAGGCGTGAGCAACTGGTACCTAGCTATGAGCTAGCTCTTGTTTCTGGTCATTGATACTTTTGCTATGCAGGAACTTTTTTGTGTTCTGGTAGTCTCATTTGTTTATTGTTACTCTCATTTTCTGGGAAATTTGGGTCTTATAAAAGTATTAACTATGCTTGTATCTTCCATATCATCTCTGTGTTTTCCTTATAGACACTCTAAATTTTTCAAGTCTTACATTAAGATTTTTATAGGTGCAATTACGATAGGAACTGTACAGTAGGGGAGAAAGTCTTGGATATATCACTGAAAAATATTCCCATTTGGTGGGAAAAAAAGGATACAAAGAAAAAGGAAATGTAATATTGGAAGATGTATCTATGGTGACTGGTGTCTTGAGGAGAAAAAGCTGTTATAGAGGAATGTTTATTTCACTATTATGGAAGGTTACTTGTTGCATGTGTTGTTGTCTTGTTGTTGCCAGTTTTGTTGACATATAGGTCCACTGAGTAAATTATATACAGTTATAGGGGTAACTAAGAACAAGCAGTAAAAATGAGGGATTGGATATGTTGAATATCCTACATAGAACCTTTTCTTAAAGTTTGGTGAGGACTGATAAAACAACCCAAAACATTGTAGTATGGAACACTCGGGGATACTTTTAATTAAATAGAATAATACAGAGAAGGCCAAGAGAGATTACAATGGCATTTTGTTCAGAAAGGAACAAAAGAGGAGGACCCTGAACTCCAAGACCTGGAGGTACTGAACAGCGGAGCTACTGCAACAATTGTGCTTGTTGATCCAGAGACAGGAATTGAAGAAAGTCATGTGGAGTTGGGTTGATCTTTTCTGTAATGCTGAAAGAAGTTGAAGAAGGTTCAGTGCAAGGCAGATTTAGAAAAGATTTAGAAGTGCTGCTGAGGAGACTCCATTGATTGTATTTGAAATACTTCTGAATCCAAAGAAGAATGAAGCTAAGACTTGATGGAAATAATTTCCAAGAGACATTTTGGAAAAATGTTTATAGGGTTCTTTCACAATATTAGGTATTTGTCAACATCTTGAAGGCCATATGTTTTGGCTCAAATATTGTTTTCCCAATTGTCATAAATCAACATTATTTTCCAAACATTTTGAGATATAATTTGTGGAAGTCTTGAATGAATGGAACACTAATTTCTCTTGGAATAGATCCTATTTCTACATGGCCCTTGTATCTATGAAATCCAAATACGAACATTTTAAGAGATTTAATAACATTTCTGCAAAAGGGAGTATTACAAAATGAGGAAAACATAACATTTTACAATTGTGCAGTGATGCTCTTTTTTCCTGCTTTGTGATATTTCCCAGAGTATATTTGTTCACAGAGAATACTAATCCACTAATCTCTTTTTTTCAAAAAGAAAACATGAACATTTCTTAACAAGGTTTAGGTTTATTTTATGATGATTTATATAGTTCATTATTCAGCTCTGGGTTCTGGCGAGATCATCTTGATGATCTAGTGCTAAAGCACTAGTGGAAAGCACATCAAGTTTGGAGTCTACAGAATTAGCTTTAAAAAAAATAAACACATTAGCACTGCTCCTGGCTCAGGGTCTGAAGCAGTTTCTCCATGTAAATGTTCCTGAGCTGTAAAATGGGGTTAAAAACACAGATTTATAGTGAGACACTGTGGGTGATGAATTAGGTTCTTTGGGTCTCCTGTTATCAACATCAAACCAATGCAGACTGCCACCGAGCTTCTGTGTTATTGCAAAAATAGGTTTCATTAATCTGACTTAAATAAGATTCAACTCTATTAGGAAAAAATTGTAATCTGCATTAATATTTAAATAAGCTTTAAAGTGATTTATGACAAACAAGTATAGTGTTGAAAAGCTCAAACTATCTTTCAAAAGAAAAAAAGCCATTCTTAAGTAATGATTTTATGATAGATACTGATGCAATTTATTTAATTAGTGTTTAATTGAGTGAACTGTTTTATTTTCTTCACATGGTTGCCATTGCTAAAGTATTCTGCACTATAAATAAATAATGTGTAAACATGGCCTGCTTATCTTCAGTGTAAGCCAGGAAACACTAGGATAAATAGGGTGCAAAGGAAGAATGGATTGCTTTTTTTTTTCACTCTTCAAAAAGTCACTCTCTGCCTGGCCAGGCTAAGAAAAGCAATTCCTCCACCTTATCATTTACTTAGTTATTAGTTCAGGAAAACTATATAAAGTTGGAGGCATTCCTGGAAATATGAAGATTCCAATCTGTGATCATTTCTGCCCTGAAGAGATTTGCATGGAAGATGTATACACTTTATAGTCGGAGACAGTCATGGCACATGTTTATAGGAAAATAGCTGGGAGAGCTTGATTCTGCTCATGTAAGCAAGATTTTCTTCCTTCTGCTGTGATTATCCTAGAGAAATTACCATAGTAAAAAGGATGCCACTTTTAAATCCACAAATTCAAACTCCTTTGGCTTCTGGGAGAGGCAGCACCATTGAGTGGCAATACATTTTTCCATGAATGCATTATTCAGAAGTGCTGTATGAAATATCACTTGAATGTTCTAACTTATTCTTGGAGATTATAATTTTTGGTCAGTTATTTCCAAACAAGCCATGTAAATGTATTAAAGGACCGTCAGCATGTAATAAAACAAAGGCTTGATCAGAATTGTACAATCCAATATTTATGCATATTTTTATTCTTGCTTTTATTCATTGTTTTTAGGACTAAAAAATCCCTCACCATTTGTACCACCTATGGAAATATAACATTATAAAAAATAAATTCGAAGAATATGACTTAGATTTTTTATTAATATTAAAATATACACCTGAGCCACACATGCCTATGGCAAAATTCTAGTTCTGATTCATTTTACTCATAACAGTATTATGGTTCCTATCTAAAATTTTACCAGATTCTACAGACACATAGACTGGTTGTGAACACGGGCTGAATCTGAGTCCAGGTGCAATCTTTCCTTGCTTCTACTGTTGTTGATTTCCCATGATCCTTAGCCTTTCAGTGGGAAGCAAGCAATAAAAATAGGCATGATTGATCTGAGGTTATTATCAGAGACTAAATCTTCTATAAATTCTTAATACAAAAATTACCAAAATGTATACAAAGTGGTAGCATGGAACAGTAACTGTTAATAATAACCAATAGTCACTAATACCACTAATTAACCAATACTATGAAAGATGATCATGTATTTTCCTATTTCTGATTTGAGAAATTTAGTGCAAAGTAAATAAACCTATAGAAGTGACAGCATAATAATAATAATAACAATAATAATAATAATAAATGCCTAGGCACATTGGCTCACACCTATAACCCCAGCTACTTGGGAGGTAGAGATAGGGAGAAGAGGAGGATGCAAAACCAGCCAGGCATAAATTAGAGACCCTTTTAAAACTACTGTGATGATGTGAGTTCAATCCCCTGTAATATAAAATTATTATTATTAGCATTATAATCCATTATATTTAATATGTTTATAACAATATATTAGATTCAGTATAATTTACTTACAATAATTATTACAGAATAAATTAATATATTAATATACTACATTATATTAAATATGCTATATTATTTATAATTATATAACATATCGATATTAGTAATATATATTAATATAATATGTTGTATATGATATATTAAATATATTTATTATTATTACTATAAATTTTTCCTCCTATAATTAACAGAAAAATATTTTAAAACTTTCAAGTTGCTTCTGCAGAAAAGCTTTCCATCTATAGGGAAGCATATTATTATTCACAATACTATACATCCTTTATCAAGGCACTTCTATAATTTTATAGTTATTGACTTTGATGTCCAGAGAGTGTTAATTTACCATCTGTATGCTTAGCACTCACAAACATACATTAAACCTGTCTATTAAAGCTACTTCTTTGAATTTATTACTTTAAATATCATTGATAATAGAATTATACACTGCACATTATATTTTAGATCAGTTCAGTGGAATAGCAGAAATGGCATCCACCACAGCATCAATGGATGCTGAGTCCTGTGGAATTTCCTACTCAGTTTGGCCTGGAATAGTTATCCTTCCAGATCTCAGCCTCCATGCTAGCTTGGAATAATTGTGTTCTATTTGTTGGTTTTGTTAAAAATCTTTTTTTGTCCCTTGGCTAGAGGCTGTGATCATATTACCTCTCTATTTTTTATAGATGAAATTATAGGCTTACAATGTTATGGCTGACTTATTTGTTAAAATGGAGTCTCCCTAACATTTACTAAGCTAATCTCAAACTGTGATCCTCTTGTTTTCTGCCTATCAAGTAACTGCAATTACCAAGATGATCCATCACATACAACTTGAGATAACTATTCATTTGAACTTTTTCTTATTGGTTTTCTCAGTAAAATTGTGTTTTAAATAAATTAATTTTGACTAATTACCAACTCTTCAATTGGTGGGAAATTATTAAACTATTTCTCATTGTTTTCAATGATAGAAGCAGTCTCTCCTTCAGTTACAGAATATTGGTCACATTGAAAAATTTATGTTGAATAAGATTTTTTAACAAACTGAATGGATTTGGTCACATATTTATTTACTAAAAGTTTAAAGGGAGTTTATCCTAAAAAGAATTCAGCTTGCTAAAGACTTACTATGATTTCTTCTGCTTCTGTTTTGTCTTTAGTGACAGGCTTCCAAAGCACTGAATGTTTTCAAGCTAACTTAACTTTCTAGTGGTATGCTTTTATAGCATAACATTTACCATTGTGACATTTCTTTAAAACATGCATAACAAAAGGGCATGTTTTGTTTAGTTGTTCTATTGCTAAAATTTAGGAGAGAAAAGTGAAAGTCATTGAGATTCCTCAGATTATTAAATCTTAGGCTATATGAATATTTTAATTTTTCCTTTAGTTTAGTTTTTTCCTGTTTTTTTCCCATTTAAAAGCCCATTTCCAATTTCATGATACCTGAGAAACATTATCTAATAAGATTGTGCTATCATTACATCTTAGAGCAGAGATTGAGTTTACATCAGTGGTTTTTATTTTTAGGTAAAATGAATCCTGCAAGAATGAGTCACGGAAGATCAAGTATGTAATTAGCAGATTCACAGGAACTAGAATGATAGTGTTCAGACTGCCAGCCTTACAAAATGTTGTTTAAATCCAAGCTAAGGAAAATGTTTTCTGAGTTGATTCAATGTGACACTTATGCAATTGGTATGGCATGGCTTCTATAGCAAGAATGCCTGAACTAAACAACCACTTCTGTCCCTTACTGCCTCTGTAAACTGAACAAAATTTTCTGTCTGAATTTCTCACCTGTAAAATAGAAACAGTAATGCTGACCACCACAGATAATTCCATAGGGCTACAAGGGGTTAACAACTGTAGACCATTTACCAGGAAGTCAGGCACACACTGAGCCTTAGGCTAGCCTGGAGTATTTTATAGGAACACTTCTTTCCTGTCCTTGGTAACGTTGGAAACTTTGTGTGAGTTTGGTTGTTGTGGTGGATGCTGTTAGGAATTGGAGTGTATAGATGTCTCTATTGTATGCAGACTCGGCAGACCCTGGAGAATATGCCTTAGTGTGGAAGATCTGTTGCGCTTCCATTTTTACTTTCTGAAAGAACTTCCTACACAGTGCTATGTGCTCTTGGTAGTTAAATGGATAAAACTGGAGATTATCATGTTAACAGAAGTAAGAGGACCACATTCAGTATCTCTCTCATATGTGGAATCTAGAACTTTACAATAAAAGAAGTGAATATCGAACTGGGGTTGGTGATAGTGGGTAATAGGCAGAAAGGAGAGTTAGGGTTTGGGGTGGAATTTGCATATGATGATTAAAATCCCTTATGTACATGTATGAAAATACAATAATAAATCCCATTGAAATTGTAAAATGATAAAGAAAAAATATGAAGAAGGGAATAAGAATGCAATAGAGGAGGTGAATTTGAACAAAGCACATTGCAAATAATACGTAATTGAAGAAATAGTTTTTCAAGAGAATGCCAAATTAAACAATTCAGTTGAGTCCAGTGACTAAGCTAAGTCTCTGACAACTGATAACATTGGCAGTGCACAGGACATCACTTGGCCTAGGGATATTTATTACTGGGTCCTGAATAGACCCAGTATCTTTAATGGGGAAAAGAACAGGAAAAATAAAATATATAGCATTTTATCGACAACTGTATTTTATCACATAGTAAGAAATAAAAATCTGGACCCATAGTGGCAAAAGGTTGGCTGTTCCCAGGCTATAAAAGATTGAATGCGTTAAAAGATTGAGATAGAGGATAAATACCCACCCATTAAAATCAAGAAACCAAACCAAACAAAACAAAAAAGATAGTGACTAAAGAGGTGAAGGGAAATCCGCCTCAGCCTTGATTTTAGATTAGATGCCAAAAATATCTCACCTGATATTTCATGGTTATGTGAAAACTCCCATGTAAAAGCAGGGTAGTACAATGTGCCAAAAAAAAACATCAGAAGAGATTAAAATGGATTGAGGTTAGTGTTGCTCCAAAACATTTGATGAGCTATGAAACATTATAAAGTTGTACTTACAACCCAGGCATTTAACAATTCTCACCAAAAATAATAATAAAACACACTAAGCACAGCCACAGAACAAAGTTACAAAACACCGAAAGCAGCAAGGGAGGAAGGAAAAGAAATAATAGTTGCAGTTATAATCAAGATATAAGCAAGATAGGAAATCATAAGCCATCCCTACATCCCTAAGATATTTTTATGCTATTCAATATAAAATGAAACAATAGACCCAAATCACTTGTTGATCTTCAAGTGTACCTTTTCAAACATTGGAAAAAGTTATTCTTTGAGAGATGCTCATTTATGGATGTCAGAGTCTGAGGATTTCGTTAAGGGCGACTTTCTTGAAATGTCAGTAGATTAATACTGTTGGGGGTCTCCATCTCAGGATACAAAATGCATATGATCCAATCAAATATCCTCAGTATGTCTGTCATCATAGATTGGACTGTCAATTCTCCCCTCTGAACTACTTCAAAATGCTTCACGTGCAAGACTCCCAGGTATTCAATTAAGCGCTCGGATTTTCCCACAGGTGTCAAAAGCAAAGGGGAAAGAGGTGGAAAATGGAATTGGATAGAACATGCATTTTGCTGTCAGACACAATTTCTTTTCCTTGAATAGCCAGAAAACCTGTTACAGGTTCGTAAGGAGAGATAAAGGAATCGATAAATAGAAAAGGACATAAGCCTAGCCATGTGTATTTGGGGCAAATGTGTTCTAGACATGTCCATAAATTAGGGCTTTTTTATTTAATCACAGTTTCAGATCAGTAAAATAACTGAAGCTTATATTTTTTTAATTTTTATTTTATTGTGTAGATGCTGTAGAGAGGGGTTACAGTTACATGAGTAAGGTAATGAGTACATTTATGTTTAGTATATATTTCATTGTAAAGATACTGTACAGAGGGCTTACAGTTACATGAACAAGGTAATGAGTCCATTTCCAATTGAGCATTGTACCCCCTCCTTTTTCTCCTACTATCCCTTCCCCCCACCTCTTCTATTCCTCCCCCCCTAGAAGTTGTAAAGTAACTGAAGTTGTCAAGTAACTGATGATGTTATGTTTTGAAATATGTATTTTTTATATTGCTCCCTTCCCTCCCCCCTTTATTTGGAAGAACCTGAGGGTGTCTTAGTCAGTAGGTATGCACTCACAGTTAGCACAATGGATGTAATTATGTATTTCCTAAGGTTGACTTGAATGCTTGTAGGAGTCCATTTTGGTGTTACAATCTGCATGCAGACAGTTGTAGCATTGCCATCCAATGGCGTTTCATTGGTGCTGGAAACATTTCCAAACTTGTGGTGTTGTCCAAGCGCACACTGTGAAAATTTGGGTCTGGACATCTGTCATTTTAGTGAGGAAGGCTGCATGAAACATGGCTGAGCCACAGTTAGCCGTTTTCTGCTGTTCTGTTTATGTGTGTTTGGAGTGAGCAGAGCCTTTCAAACATGGCTGTCCTGAGGCTGGCAGTGCTCAGCTTCGTCAATCTGCCTCTCCGACTCTTGGTTTGCATTCTGGGTTGCGCTTAGAATTGCTAAAAACCACTAGCTCATTTTTTTATATACTCATAAAGGAACTTTAGTTCCACCTGCAAGAACATTTCTCCTCTTTTTTGCTATTCAAACCTTCTCATTCTGTAGTGATTATCCCATGTCATTTCCTTTTGCTTCTTGGAAAGGTAGGGAGGAAGGCAGTATTGGGGTTTGAATTTAGGGCATTGCATGCGTACCCCACTACTTGAGCCACAACACCAGCTCTTTTTGCTCTAGTTATTGTTTTGATTGTTCTTAATTTTTCTCCAGGCAAACCTAGACTATCATCCTTCTATTTCTATATTCATTTAGAGTGACAATGATAATTTCATGGCACAATACCCAGCTTTGTAGAGACTGGATCTTATAATTTTATCTCTGTCTGTCTGTCTGTCTGTCTGTCTGTCTGTCTGTCTATGCATTCATTTGTAGCCTGGCTGATTGTACCAGGACCATGGTTTTCCCAATTTCAGCCTCTCCTATAGCTGGAAGGATTGGTGACCAGCATCAGACCAGCTGGCTTTTAACTGCAATGGATTCACTTGAACTTTTTCTTTATACCAGGTGTGTCCCTTAAACCACAATCCTTTGGGTTTCTACCTCCAGAGTAGCTAGGATTAGACAGGTGAACTACAGGCATCGGCTCTGCTTTTCCTTCATTAACCCTTTTCTAGTTACCAAAGTGTTCCTTAGCCTGATGTGGTGTCTTTGCATAGCATTTCATGCCTGACGCTGGACTTGTTTGCCTGTGTTGCCTGGCTTTGAACTCAGACCTACAGTTCCATAGAGCATATACCATGTCTCATTTTCATTCTTAGCACTGAATAAAGATTCATAGGAGTCATCGTTGAGGAGTTTACTCTAGTAAAGTATTCCTTCTGATAGCATTAGACACTGGTAATAAGAAGATGGAAAGATCACACTATAAAGTCTAGAAAAAATAATAAATTATAGTATATACATTTGCTCAACTATTTTTACTGTATCTAGTTAGAGGCAATGTTTATGTAGGAAAGGAAGGGACACTAAACAGACAGCACAATTGGAAAATGGATAAAAGGAGCCAAGCTTATATCTGAATGCGTTATTGTATGCCATGTAGAAAATACTTACCTGTTTTATATAGTAAATAGCAATGAGGAAAAAAATAAGAGATCTTTCTTCTTTGAGTTTTTCCCCCACATATCTTTTTTTTCTGGAATAATGAATTCTATGATGTTCTATAAAATCTCCATGATTTTGATTATCTGGTAGAGTCTCTAGAGGTCAATGCAGTAAAGATAATACAAATATTCCAGAGAAGTATGGAAGGCAAAATGGTTTCAACGTACCACCAGCAGGAGAAGTAGAAAAGTAAACTCACCTGAGCGTAATTGGTGGTTAACCCTGAATTCAGATTCTGCCATCACACAAAGTTCTATGGTGCCATGTTGGATTATTGACGTCTAGGATTGTTACCATAAAGGACTTGATGACACATTTGAGTTACTTCTGCTACACATAAGATATTACACCTGATAATCTTGTATCCTTTATCTGATTAGAAATTTTATGATTGTAGTGCAAGAGTTTAGTTTGTACTTGTGTTTTAAATTTAGGTTTCAAGGAGAGTTTATTTTTAACTTAAGCTGAAAATGATTTTTTTAATCTTTATTTTATTTTATTTGTGAAGATAATGTACAGAGGGGTTACAATTACATGGGCAGGATAATGTGTACATTTCTTACCAAGCATTGCAGCCTCCTCCTTTTGTTTACCATTCACATCCCTTCCCAGCCTCCCCCCTCCCCCCCAATCCCAATCTTTCTCCTT
>NW_012267338.1:5019859-5051831 GCF_000151885.1 Dipodomys ordii
TAACATTGAAAATGTGTTTGTTTTTACTGGCAAGATGTGACTCCTGCAGGCAGCAGATAGAAGGGTCTTGTTTTTTAATCCAACTAGACAGTCTATGTCTCTTAATTGGAGAGTTCAGTCCATTAACGTTAAGAGATAGGACTGAGAGGTATTTGGGAGTTTCCTGCCATGTTATCCACCTTCTTGGGGGCTGTAAAAACTGGGTTCTTCCTATGGTGAAAATGATTTTTTTAACAACATAAAAAAAATAAAAGTGTTTTCTTTCCTGTCTAAAGTTTATATCCTTGATGTTTGGTGTTTGAAATCCTTTTCATGGGTTTCCTACTGTAAAGACCACTATCTAACCTAAACTTGACCTGATAACCTGAGCCTTTGAGCAATCTCCTTAGTTACTTTATGGTTATTATTAGACTATGTTCACTTATCACTTAGTACTCTGCTTAGCTTAAACCTTCTAAGGATCTTGAAGAGAAACCAGTTTACCTATTTCTTTTTCTATTCAAGCCATTTCTACTTTCATGTCTTGGCTCCTTCCTTAGCTTCTTCATACCTCAGAAATTCCAAGCCTATGACTTCAAATTCTACCTGGAAATGATTAACATATCTCATAAATCCACCTAGCTCATTTAACAGTTTCCAAGATATTCCTCTTCTATACTGTAGGAAAATGGTTTCAATCATTTTCAACTTAGTTCAGGTGCTAATATAGAAAAAGTAAACTCATATAACACCAGATACAGCATGATGAACCAGCGTGGCGGGGATATGAGTAGGTTACAGGTAAAACACTAAACTCAGGCAGCAGCTAAGTGATTTGCTACTTTCAGCAGCGCTTGGGGAAATTCATGTAACATTGGAGACTATTCTCTGTGAGGCTCCTAGAACACATGAAAGGTGAAATCAAAGGAGGAAAATTGGTGAAGGAAGGTTTGGGAAGTTTTCATTATGTGAGATGTCAGAAATTTTTGTGTTAAACTACTTAGTTATGTCATGTTTTCTGTGTCTTGCGTGTCCCAATACGATTGAGCCAGCCATTATTTATGAGGGAAATAAGAGAACAAATATTGTGACAGCAAAAGCTACTGAGTTATCAATAGTATATTGCTATGAACAATTCTGATATTACCAAACAAGATGTTATTAATAGATAATTTGGGGGAGATGATTCACTGTGGGGTACAGGTTATGTTTAGATATAGTCGCGTTTTCCAGTGATTGACATATCCTTAATTAAAATTTTAGGCTAGAACTATTACTTATGCAAAGCTGAAACAAAACCACTAGTTTATCCTAACCCAAGCCCAAAGTATTGTCCTACTCTTTTACCAAGTCACATGTATTCAAGCAATTTCTCTTCTTGCAGCTGAGGAATTTGGCATCCTGTTTAATGAATTCTCCACAAAGCTGGACACACACACAAAAGTTGAAAAGTGGTGAGCGGAAATAGCGAAGCACGGGGCCACCTTGCCTCTCTCCACTTTAACCCTCATCGACAGTGCTATAAAAGGACAAGGAAGTCATCTTTTATTCATTCGCTACAAATTTTTTAATTTGCATTTTTAATGTTTTCCAAGGTGACGGATAACAGAATCGTAGAGGAGCTGAACATCATGATTTTATTGTTCCTAGGGCACTCGTAAAGCATCCAGAGCTGTATCTGCCACACAGGAGTGTATTTGGTTAGCCCTCTGGGTAACTGGCACATATGACCTTTTGCACTTGGGAAAAAAACCATGTTTTATTCAAGTATTACAAAGGCATCTCCTTTTCAGGTGGCATAGACATGGAAGGAGGGGTGGAAACACACACCTAAGAAGAAACACATAGAGTCATCTTAGCAGCGTGGATTGTATGCTACACCATGCTTGGCTAAATACCAGTTTATAGAGAACACATAGAATATCACTGGTCAGTGCTATGTTGCAGTGTCTTATATTCATGGATTCATGAAAGGATCTAAATGGAAAGGACGTATTTTATAGCATAGTCAAGCAAGAAAACATGAACCACACCACACACACACACACACACACTCACACTCACATAGTTTTTACAGGCATTTCTGATCCTAATGAAACATTGTCAGCCTTGCATTTCCATATAAACGATATCTAAAATCGATTTTAATTCATGTGCTTGCCTTCAGGGAGAGATTGAGAGATATAAGTTGATTCACTGGGTCAGACAAAAGTGTTGGCAGCTGCATGGAAGAGTCTATCCTCACTCTGCATTGCCAGGTCTCAGTTCTGACCCACAGACGCTGTGCCAAGAGCTGCCAGGAATGCCAACTGCTGGGTGATTTTGTGATGTAGGGAAACCGGGGTCTGGATGAGAATGAACAATTGTTTGGGAACTACAATATGTGCTTGGTGTCTGAGCCAAAGTTTCCAGACATAAAAAGAAACGGTGGTGTAGATCTTCAGGCACAAACATACTTTGCGTCTGATTAAGCAGAATGTGAGCGAGCAGAATGCGACTCCAATCCTTTATTTTCTTAGTATCATGAGTGGAGGTGAGAGCTAGTTTGTTTTAAAGATAACTTAACATTCGACATCAATATTTCTAAGTTGAATATATCCTTTTATCTTTCCTATGGAGGATTTATTTCTCCAGCAAACAAGTACAGAATGATTTTTCTTGTTATTTCCTAATTTAAGTATTCTATGAGGATTTTGTTTATTTTTTTCTTATTTTGGCTTTTGCTTATGGGTTTGTAGTTGGCGTGTTTATGTTGTGCTGCTTCATTTTAATTGTCCTGTGAAATACCATATATTTTTAAAATCTCAGACAAATTAATAAGATATCTTTAGGAAAGAGTACCATGAAGCAATAATAATCTCACCTGTAAAAAAAAAAGGAGAAATTCTTACCAAGAAATATATAGCATCCTACCAGATTGCTTTTTATCTTACAGAACATTTCAAAATCTTCACCACAAATAGCACTTTTGAACGTGTTGCAATTATTGAACATGATCTTTCATATCAGTCAGTTTAAGCACATACGTGGAGTTTGCAATTAATCCATAGAAAAAGAATTTTCTTTACTAACCAACAGGTTTTGCTTTTTTATTGTTTTTGTTTTTGCATCTGGCTCTGTCCTGTGAACATTAATTTATGAAGATGTGTACAGAAGAATTTTAAGAGTGCGTCATTTTGGAGTGTTGGGTGGAGGCGTTTGGTTTTCTGAAAACGAGTTAGTGATTGGAAAATGATGTTAAAACTAGTGCCTGGCACATCATGGATTGCACATGGGAGGATTTTGCATGGGACTTTGCTTATATGCCATCCCAGTAAATGATTATAGGATGATCGCCTATATGAAGGACGATTTCAGAATGGCTTCTTCCAGTTTCCTCTGTTAGAACCCCAGTGTTTGTGAGCCTGCCTACGCCTGCTTGAATTACTATTTCATTGAAGATTTATCAATCCCCAGCTGCCATCACGTAGTGGCAGAGTTCCAAGGCGGAGCTCTGAGGACGGCTCTGTTCATCCCTCTGTCTCAGGGTGACACAGTTGAGACGTCTTTTTGGCTTCTCTGCCAAAGGATGTAAGCTGCCTGTAAAATGTGTACATTATCAGCATGTTGAAAGCCAGATCATTTCAGAAACACACACACACACACACACACACACACACACCACACACAGATATTTCAGATGATGTAAATAGTCATTAAAGAAAAAAAATAAACACAAACATCCCTCTAGGTTCTTTGTATTTCAAATGAGATAGCTTTGCTTCTTCCCATCTGTTTTTCAGTGATACAGTTTAGAGGGTCACGTGGCTGTTACTGGCTAGTGTGGGAAAGGGAATGATTTTGTCCTTTGGATCCTTAAATTATCCTATTGGGCTGTGCATTGAGAGGTTTACATTCTGCCCGACTTCAGCATACTGTGAAATGGGGACACTTCAGAGATTGCATTCTCTATTGCAAATGCAGCCCTGTAGAGCATGTGCACTGTTTCTAGTCTCCCCTGCCAACACGGATGGATCCCAAGGCAGGTGAAAATTTGACTTCACACTTCACAATTGAACAAGGTGTGCCTGAATATTACTTGAATGTGTTTAAGTTGCTACTTCTCTTGCCTTGTGCTTTCTCATCCCTTGTGGAAATTAAGAGGAAAAGATATAGAGAGAAGTTAGAAAAATTTTTAATAATGTCTCAAGTGTCCAACAGATGTTCTGATAGCAGCCTGGTAATAACAACGTAAAGTGTTTGCTGTCACAATTATATATTTTTATTTTAGATACTTTTTTGAACTTAAAATGGAAGCCTTATTTACAAATCCACAATAATTTCATATTACATAAATCTGAAATTCTTAGTGTTATTTTCTCTCACATCATATATTTAAATAATTAAACTGCAAAATGCACCACTAACATAGGAGAAAAATATATTTAAAAACTGTGAGAGTGGATGTTTCTTTTTACATTTACTTTTTTCTGTTCATTTAAATAACATTTTCCTCCAAAAAAATCATACCATGATATTCCAGGTCCTGGTGGCTCATGCCAGTAATCTTAACATTCAGGAGGCTGATATCTGAAGATCTTGGTTTAATGCCAGCTCAGGCAGGAAATTCTATGAGATTTTGTCTACTTTCAAGTACCTCATAAGTCAGAAGTGGAACTGTAATTCAAGTGACAGAATGCTAGCCTTGAGCAACAGAGCTCAGGAATAGCATCCAAGTCCTCAGTTCAAACCCTAGAACCAGAACCACATACACACAAAAAAGGTGTGCTCCAAAGTGGTGATAAACAAAATAGAATATAAATTCAGTAAAGATGTGACTGTTAGCTCCAAACAGAAAATTGAGTTTTGTTTTGAATGTCATAATCTGTACTTGGTCTTTTTCTCTCTTGCTTTGTTTCATTAAGTTTTGGGATTTGTTTCATACACACATTTGCATTATTAAAAAGGGCCAGATAAATTGTGGGTAAGAAATTTATTGAAATTGAGGTGTAAGTGAATGTGAGTTTATAAAATGAAGATAATTCAGTTCATTTTCTTTTTTTAAATAAGTTTTTATTGGGAAATTACTGTACAGAGGGGTTACAATCACATGAGCAAGGTAATGAGTACATTTCTTATCAAGCATTGTTGTCTCCTCCTTTGTTTTTACCCTACCATCCCTTCCTTCCCATCTCCACAACTACACTCCCCACCCCCCTAATTCATAAATCAGTGAAACTTTGCCAAGTTTTGAATGGCAAAATTCCTTAGTCATATATAGTGTGGATGTTCAATATTGGAGGTAATTTCAATTCACTCATTTTTATTTGTAGCAATTCTGACTTGATATGTATGTATGTGTGTGTATATATAGACACATATATATATAAAGAGAAAAAGGAGAGAGAGAAGGAGAGGAGAGAGAGAGAGAGAGAAGAGAAAGAGGGAGGGCTGAGGGGGATGGGCTAAAGGCCGATTTCACCACACCTAGCTTCTTTCATTGCAATAGAATTTTGTGGTCTGTAGACCTGTTTGCCACTGCTACCCTGAAAGCAGGATCCTATCACCTCCCCCACACCACATCCTGCCCTCCCCCCAGGAGCTTTGATTACAGGCACTTAACTTTGTTCCCAGGTATTGATTGGAAAAAAAAATCTTAAAAACTTTTTTACTTGGGATTTTTCTTGGGGGGGGGTGGCCTGTAATTTTGTGCTTGGGTTCAGCTCACATACAGTTTTATTATGCTATCTGATGTTAGTTTGTTAGTTTCTAGTCTGTAGTTTTGAGCCTATAACTGTAATACAGGGTCTAGGGCCTTCAACATGCTATGTAAACAATCTACCAAGTTACTTTAGCAATCCATGTGGCATTATTTTAAATTTAATTTCTTTACTAGAAGTTCATATAGTAGATCAATCACCTGTTTCAAATATACTTTGAAATGCAAAGGCTGAGACACGTGAGATTGTTGCTCACAGTTGATTATTCTGAACTAAAGCTGTGTAGAAGAATCAGAGGATAATTTCTTACTCAAATGACTCAAAATTGCTTGCCCAGGCACCTTAGCCTGGCTGAATAATATTCAGTAACTTCATTATAAAGTAAGACTACACGTGTTTTAACATACATTCTCTTCTTTTAAAAAATGTTTTTGTTGTTTTTATAGAGGTAATGTACAAAGGTGTTATAGTTACATCAGTCAGATCATGAGTACATTTCTTTTTGGATGAAGTCACCCCTCCCCTCATTCTCTCCCATATTTTCCCCTTCCTTTCCCACTCATATTTTTCTTTTTTTTAATAAGTTTTTTTATTGTGAGAATACTGTACAAAGGAGGGGTTACAGTTACATGAGCAAGGTAATGAGTACATTTCTTATCAAGCATTGCTGTCTCCTCCTTTGTTTTCCCCTACCATCCTTTCCCTCCCATCCCCACAACTACACCCCTCCCCTCCTCTCCCTAACTAAATTGTAAACTTCGTTTTTCAACATAGCATCTTGTACATCTCATTGTTGCAATGGGTCAACTTGTATCCCTGTTTAAACAATTTGTTTTTTCCCTTCCCCTCCCCAAATTATACCAACGTATTTTAATATTTACTATTCTTAAGCCTTAAGGCTTAAAAATTTAAGTAATGGTTTTGAAACATTCAACAGCCTGAAGAAGTGGCAATTTCTCAGATTTCCTAGGACTGTTTTGATGCTATTATTTGAATCTTCTAGAAATACAGTGTTCATGGTGAAACAAATTCCTGTTTCCCAAATAGCTCTTATTGTTGGATTGTTTATGATCATCACAAACAGATTTTCCAGTCATAATTGAAAACTATGTGTAATTCATTTTACTTTTCCTAGTCAGTTAACTTTTTATGTTTAATGGTAATTATATTTCATGATTTTATATTCCATCTGTAAGATAGACAGTAATGAAATTTTTGTCATAATTTTCTAGATATCCTTTAATTTTAGGCTATGTCAATAATTGCTACTTTCCCAAGGGAATTTATGTACTGCATATTAAAAGTGAAGTGCATTTTTCTTTTTATTGCCTAACCAAAAGAGAATACCTAAAATATGTTTAGAACTCTTAAGAAACTTTGAAGTGTATATTTAAATAATACTCCCAGTATCTTACTATTTTACATATCATAATTATATAATTATATCTAATATATTTTCCTGATGCATATCTTGTATATATTATGCTTTGTGTATGTAATATTTTGTCCTCTTTAATATATAATCAAGCAAATTTGAAAACATTAGTTTAACCTTTATCTGATTTTGCTTAAAATTGATTATGATACACTATTAAAATAGACCCTTGATAATACTGTAAAACATAATAGCAGAGAGATCTGGTTTGGCAACTCTCTATTGATAACCTGCAAGCCAAGAGATTTTGTACTATCAGTGTAGTAACTGTGAAATCCAAAGATGTGTCTTGTCACACAGAAGTGTATTTGCTTAGTGCTCTTGGTAACTGGCACGTGCGCCCTTTTACTCTTGGAGAATTCATGTTCAATTCAAATACTGCGAAGGCATTTTCCTTTTCAGGGGGCATAGACATGGGAAGAAGGGTAGAAATATACACCTAAGAAGAAACACACCAAGGCATCAACTAGTTCAGAACTCTACAGGGATATGGTGTTAATTTCCTTTAATAGATTGACTTTTAAGAGGAAAAACAGGATTAGGAAGAAAATAGAACAAAAGCAAAAATAAAATAGTTTTCTTCAAGACCACACACAAGCATGGAAACCCATCTTCGTTGGTAAGGTTAACATGAATACCTTCACCTGGTTTCTCTCTGAAGCAGATACAATAAAATACTTCTCATGTATTAGACTAGTCAAATCAGACAAAAGGGGCCCAATGTTCATTTGTTGTGTGTGTTTGATTTCAAATGTCATATTCTTTTACAAATAGTAGGTATCTTTATAAGACAAAATGAACAGTATTTTCCTCAATTTGGTTTTCTCTTAAAAAAATCATTTTATAGGGGCTGGGAAGGTGGCTCAGTGGTATATGAAGCCCTGGGTTCGATTCCTCAGCTCTACATAAACAGAAAAACCTGGAAGTGGTGTTGTGGCTCAACTGGGAGAGCACTAGCCTGGAGCTGAAGAGCTGAGAGCGCTCAGGCCTAGAGTTCAAGCCCCATCACTGACATGACTGACTACTACTGCAACTACTACTACTACTACTACTACTACTACTAGTAATTTTATAAAATGAATTGCCTATTGTTGGATTTTTGTATCCATAAGTTTTCACAGAAATACTTATTTTACTTTCTATAACTTTAGAATTAATTAATTCTCTATTTGTAGTGTCCCTCAAATAGTAGGTCCTTCATAACAGCAGTTACTGAGAGAAAAATGTCTAGTTTAGTACTTTTATCTTAGATAAAGTGCTGTACATTTTTGTTGATTTGCTTTGGAATGTGTTTAGCAAATGAGGTGACTAATTATTACTGTGTATATTCATGCATGCCTCAAAGCTGTGAATAATCAAAAAATCTTTCTGCATTATTATCCTTATGACTTTAATTACACTATTGGGCTCAATATCTTCTTAAAACAAATTTGTGTATTTCTCAGAATATTTTGACACATCTTTCATTACTCCACAAATAGGACATATATTATTAGTAACAGCTTAATAATTAACAAATATTTGTGAAGCACTTAGCATGTGTCAGGGACTGGTATTAATGTTGATGATCGGCAAATAACATCTCTCGTTATTAAAATTACATTCTATCAGGCTAGAAAATTAAAGGCTAACAAGATGCAACGTTAACAGTAATAGATAAGTCTGAGTAGAGAGTGCAATGGGGCAAAGACAGGACAGGACAGGTAAGTGTGTTACAGTGTTAAGAGAGAGATGTTAAGATAAACCACAACCATGAGAGAGGTAAATAAAGTTGAAACTGCAGTTTTCATTTTATTCCTTTTCATGAGTCACGGACTAAGGAATGGTGATAGTAGGTATGGATATAAAAACTTATTGGACATAGCTATGGTAAATAATGCTGCGTTAAACATAGTTGTGCTGGTAGCTTTAGTATGGCCTTGTTTGGTAAATGCCCAATAGTGGGATTGATGGGATTGATGTGGAGTCTTTTGAGGAACCTCCATACTGCTTTCCAAAGTGGTTGAACAAGTTTATATTCCCACCAACAATGTAGTGGGGTTTCCTTTTGGCCACATCCCCTCCAGCATCTGTTCTTATTAGATTTCTTGATTATAGCCATTCTAACTGGGGTAAGGTAGAACCCCTATTTTCACTGTATTTGATTCCAGTGCCTTGAATCTTCTATATACATTTTTCTAATTTGGGGAGGGCGAAGGGAAAAAACAAAGTGCTTAAATAGGGCTGCAGGTTGACCCACTGTAACAATGAGAAGTACAAGACACTATGTTAAAAACGAAATTTACAACTTCAGGTGAGGAGGGGGGATAAGGGAGGGAGGAAGGGGGAAGTGGGGAGGAAAGGGATGGTAGGGGAAAAACAAAGGAGGGGGTAACAATGCTAGATAGGAAATGTACTCATTACCTTACTCATGTAACTGTAACTCCTCTGTACAATGTCTTTCCAATAAAAATGTATATTTAAAAAGCTTATTGAACAAATAGATTTTCAGAAATAATTTTATGTTACCTCCTGAGCTATAAATATCAAATATATGTCTTATTTTTTTAAAGACAGATATTGTTTGTGTGAGAAGATTTTAAAATTGTGTGAAATTTATTGTTTCCTAGGTGAAGAATTTTATCTAATTGATTTTATTCTCTTATATGTTATTTTCCTTGTAGAAAAGGGTTTGTATACCACATTTTCTTTCTTTCTTTTTTTTCTGTTTCTGTACTGTCTTTAAACTCAGGTCATTGGAAGGAGTTCTACCACTTGAGCTTTGCCCCCATCCTCTTCTACTTTTGTTAGTTTTTGAATAGTCTTGTATTTGTGTATAAGCAGGCTTGATCATCATCTTCTTACATATGCTTCACACATAGGTTGGCAGATAGACATATTCAGATTTTTGTTTGATTTATAAGAGGGTCTCATGAGCTTTAAGCTGAGGCTGGTATCAACCCATGATTTTCCCAATCTTCTTCTCCTGAATAGTGGGGATGACAAGCTGGAGACATTTGCCTAGCTGGATGAACTAATTTCAATGAACTAATTGCAATATATATGACAGAAGGATTTTGCTCCTTCATTCTCCTTGAAAACTGAGTTCTTACTGTCTTATTTTTATAGATGAGATTTTTGCAAAGCTGTCTTTTTGTGTCACCTCCCAAGTATCCATTTAGAAAAATAAAAAAGCTGGCTAAAGATGAAAACAGTTTATGTCATCTTGAGTAGCAGTATGCTGCTAGTGCTGGTTAAAAGAACAATAACCATGTTTGCTTTGTGTGAAGAGGAACATATTTACAGAAGCAAGATCCTTGTGTTCCCCTGTAGATTCCGTGGTGCAACCTAGTGATTGTCTTTATAAACTGTTCACTGATTTGGCAATGAAAATTGCCTCTATGTGAATAAATAAGAATTCGTTCATTAGCCGTGCTTAATTAACACAAATAAAACTGATGAACCCAGTGTTAAGTGTGCTATTGTGAGCTTTCTATTTTTTTAATGACTTTCAACATTTATGATTTATTAAATAATTTATTCAGCAAACTATGAGGATCAAGTATTAATCTAAGTCTTTGCTATGTGCTGCAGACCCAAGAATGTTTTAGAGGTTTACACTGTCTTTCATAAATAGGTAGCTAAAAATTAATTATAAAATTGGGATGTAGAATAAACAAGTATATCGATTAAAAATTATGAGAGTCTACAGGTAGACTGTAGATGTGCAACATGACTCTGTAAAAGCAAACAAGATTCAAGGTGAATAAAGAACTGTGTATAAGCAGACATAATGAGTGGAATTAGAAGAGTTTAGATATGTCACAATTTTGGATCCAATGTGGGGAAAAGGAACAGGAGAGAGATCCTTTGTGACATCTGATCTCTGTACTTTGATCCTGAGCACTTGGTGTGGTACAAACATTCTAGAATCTCAATTTTATTGCATAAAACATAAATAATATAATGAGTGAAAGACCTTAGCAAATTCATGAGTTTTAGAAGGATTAATAGTTCAACTGAGAGAACAGATTGATACTGCAATTACATTTGAAGATTTCATGAGCCTAAAAATAAGATGCTTTTTTTTTCAACAAGTTCCGTGTAAAAAGAATTGATTTTTTTGCTAGATAGAAGTTATTAATGATAGTTTCCATTGGAAAATAGTCTGTGTACCAAAGCCTTGAATGGACTAATATTTTAATGCATGATATTAGAATTGCATCTGTAATGTTTAAATGCTACAGGGAAATGATAACCATCTAAGTGCAGTGCTAAGACAAGGTATCTATGTGTAGAGAGTACAATTTTTACTTCCTTTAAGGTCTTGGTTAAATGGAGCAACTTCAGTTTTGAAAGAGTCAGTGAATTGCCCACCGAGGAGGTAATATTTCAGTGCATTTTATGTATTCCTTCTTAAAATTTCACTTTCATCTAAGATCAAAACTGATCTGTTATTTCAGTTATGGAGATGACAAGATGGTTAGCTTCACTGTTGGTATGGAAGAGAAGAATCTTTAAGATTTCATAGAAAGAAGCGAATGCAAAAGCTTAAGTGGGTATCCAAGTATTGGGAGGGAAAAGGATATAAGTCGATGGCAGGAGGCCTCTCACCACTCAGATGCTGGCCCGCTAGGACAGATGGTACTGAGTAAATAGTTATGGGTTTTCCTTGAAGTTACCCCTATGGTCTCGAAGAATTTTCTCTTCCTCTTCCCACATGAGCTTCCAGATCTGAGTTTATCATGTAAACTAAACTGTCACATAGTGAGTGAGTGGGGAAATTTGTTACAGCGATATAAGAAAAGGAGATGGTAAGCCAGGCACTGGGGGTTCACGCCTGTAATCCTAGCTATTTAGGAGGCTGAGATCTGAGAATTGTGGTTCAAAGCCAGCCTGAGCAGGAAAGTCCATAAGACTCTGATCTCTAATTAACCACCAGAAAACCAGAAGTGGTGCTATGGTTCAAGTGATAGTGCACTAGCCTTAAGCTAAGGAGCTCAGGAACAGCACCCAGGCCCAGAGTTCAAGTCCCACAACAAAGAAAGAAAGAAAGAAAGAAAGAAAGAAAGAAAGAAAGAAAGAAAGAAAGAAAGAAAGAGAGAGAAGGAGGGAGGGAGTGAGGGAGGGAGGGAACGAGGGAGGAAGGAAGGAAGGAAGGAAGGAAAGAAGGAAAGGAAGGAAGGAAGGAAGGAAGGAAGGAAGGAAGGAAGACGGTGATGCAACTAGAGATCAACCAGCACTCAAGATGATATTGAAGTCATGTTGACTAATCCTGTCTCTATTGAGTCTAAGGAAATTTCACAGAACCTCACCAACTTGATGTGGATCAGGCATTCCCGGTTCAGGTTCGAACTATGCAGTGGTGCTGAAGCCCTGGGCTCAGGGAAAGGAGGCAAGAAAAAGAAAGAGTTGCCTGGATGCAAAGGAAAACAGTAAGGCTAGAGGTCCATTTCATCAGCTTTATCACCAGCTCTGGCAATCCTTTTATCGTTTGGTTCTAGCCATTCTGAAGGCTTGAGGTAACAGCTCATTATACTTTTAACTTGTACTTCCTAGATGATGATAAAAATCTCTTCACGAAGTTCATACCAGATATTGTTTCAAATTGTTGACAAATACTAACTGTTGTTTACTACATCTGACTTTATGTAGTGTGTAGCAAGTATGACTAACTCACAAAATTACTGCCAATACCTGAGAACAATACATGCTGGCAAATTTATACCCCTGCCACCATGGAAACCCTTGATTACTTACTCCGCAGAGTGACACATAAAGGAAACTTAGTGAAATTGGTTTATATAATGGCATATGGTTAACAATTACAGAATTGTTTCAAAATGTCCTAAAAAATTTTAAATCATCACAATCTAATCATGGAAAGTAGTTCTACTACCACATATCATTCTAAACATACAATTACTCTGTCATCTTCTATGGAAGGCAATTTCCTGTGAGCTCTCCCATGCAAAGAAAAATCAATAAATCACATGCAAAAACCTGAGAAATGTGCTATGCCCTGAAAAAAGGATGAGCAAGAAGACTCAACTTGTGTTCTAAGCAGTACTTGGTTTTAGTCATCAGAGTAATTATTTTTACAGGATGACTTAGATAACCTAGAAGAATCCCACCCAAGTTTCACAAAGCTAAATTATTTCTCCCCCCCCCAAATATACTGTAACTGTGAGAGGAGAGAGCAAGAACAGATATAAAATGAAATATCATGTGGCATTTATTTTTTATATAAACAACCAGTTTGTCTTTTTACCGTACTGAATTTCCATTCATCATATATCAGGAAATGAATGCAGTCACCTAATAATACATTCAAGTAGTGCAATAAGAAGAATCCCTTCCTTCTAATTAAGACCTATGGTTTTGAAAGGGAAAAAAATCATTATAGGCCATTTGAAGAGTTGGTAGTGAAGATGCCTCCAGGAAATCACTTTCCTGCTTCATTTACGGACCATCACACTATTTTCTAGGTGAACGATTTTCTTGGGTGCTTATTGTATTGATTTGTGTGTGTGACACTCTGGAATCTGGAGTCTCACTTTACTTTTTCTCTCTTATAAATCTATATACACACATTTTTTTTCTTCTTGTTGTTGCTTCTGAAATACAAACTGGATTTGTTGTCGTGGGTTTTCTTTTGATTAACATTTACCTTTCTTTTTCTGCTCCACCAAAATATCAATGTACTCACGCCATAAAATTGCTGCCATAAGTAATCTTCAATAGACTTTTAATGCTCTTGAAAATATATTTTGTTGACGGGGTGTAGTAGCTTGCTCCTGGAATCCCCAGCTACTTGAGAGTTGGCGGTCTGGAGGGTTGTCTAACGCAGGGTAAACATTTGTAAGACCTCTTTTTCTCAACAATTAAGCCAGGTGTGTGGAACATACCTGTAATCTCAGCTAACCAGGAATCATAATTCAGAGAATAGCAGCACAAGGCCAGACAGCCCCCACCCCCCAAAAAAGAGAAAAAATAATAAGTAACATTTAACTGAAAAAAAATAGCAGAGAACTAGAAAAAAAGGAATAGGTGCTTGCTGGAGAAATGTTCCTTAGGGTAAAAGGCTTAATTTTCTACCTTGCAATTGCTAACCTGAGTTCAAAACCATGACCCTCAAAAACAGTATATTTTGCTTTGCATGCTGCCTCCCTTCTATTATAGACTGGCTATTTATCTTACTATATTACAGTTTGAAACGGGGAAACATTTAATATCAGACGCTTGTTATTTTGGAGTTAATCTGTCCATAATGGAGAGGAGAAAAAAGGAATCATTAAGGGATGCTTTTTATTTTGTTCTTAGCTTGGTCATGTAGGAGTATTTTATCTTGAGAAAAGGAAGATATTTCACTTTATCAGAAGGAGTCTTTCTCATTGCTATTCAGAACATTTCCTTTAGTTTATAATTAGTTGAAATTTGTATCTCAAGATCTGTGCCTGCTGCGATGAATTGAAGTAACTTGTAGATACGTATCATCTTGTAGACTCTGGGAATCCTGTGGTGACAGAATGAAAGTGAAGATTCAAACACTGTAGGTTGGTTTCTCTGAGGATGACCAAGAGTGAGGTAATATTTAGGCCAATCACTTGTTTGCCCGCACACTTTTATGCAAAAAGATGTTTCGGTGTCTATATTATAATCAGGAAATACTAACACCAGAGTGGCACTTCCTCCTTGTACAGTCAGTTTTGTTCTTGGAAGCATCTGTAAAGTCCATGATAATCAGTGCAGTGAGCATGGGCTAGATTTAATTATGATCACTCTTCAGAAGTGATTCATTCTTTATTGAAATCAGAACTTTAAACCAGGGCTGCCCGTATTTCCATTAGGTTGGTATATGGTATCCTAGAAATTAGTGATGAATTCCTCTGTCCTCATTAAAATATTTTCACTTCATTAAAATGCAGATCCCTGGAATAACTAACGTTGGCACTATCGTCTTTCATGTTCAGAGAAAGCGAGTGTGTCTGGAAAGCTCAAAGTGTCAGCCCAGTGAAGCCAGGAGTAGGAATTAGGTTAGCCATGCTGGTGAAGGCAGTGCTGAAGTCCCATTAGGTCTGTTCCAGCAGCATTTGTGTTTGGAGGAGCTGAGCAAATCACTTTAATTAATGTTCACAACTTTCTTTGGTGAGAGGACCTAGTGACAGAGAAAAAGCAGACACTGGCTTTCTTTTTTTAATCTGTAGATAACATACAAGGCCATCAAAATTTGTAGTCCACTGAAAGGAAGCAAAAGAACTGAAGCAAAAATAATTGCTCTCTTAATCTCAAAGTAGTAACTCAAGAGACTAAGATTTGGAGGAGCGTATCTTGAGGCCAACCCAAGCAGAAAAGTTCATCAGTCTTGACTTAGCAAAAAGTATGCCTGGAAATCTGGCTTAAATGGTAGAACTCCAGCTCAGTAAGTATGTAGCTCTGAGATCATAGCAAAATAGCATCAAACCAATAGATTTTTAATTTACAATTGTGTATTTGGATGTGTATTTCTTTACATAATTGTTCCATCAGAAAGGCCATTTTGGTCTCCAAAAAATAAAACTCAATGAAGAATCAAAGTAATTTTGTACTCTCTCATTGTGTGTATATTACTTTCTCATTAAATTTTCTCTTACCTAACAGATTACATCCTCATATAGTAATAGGAACAAAAATGGATCTAATATAAAGATTATAGAAGATAAATTGAATAGTAATGTTACATATAAGAATTGCATATTCTTTTTTATTAATAACTTTTTATTGTGAAAATACCGTAGAGAGGGGTTACAATTACATGAGCAAGGTAATGAGTACATTTCTTATTAAGCATTGTTTCCTCCTCCTTTGTTTTTCTCCTACCATCCCTGCCCTCCCATCTCCACAACTACACTCCCCCCCAACAAAAGTTATAAAGTTCGTTTTTCAACACAGCATCTTGCACATCTCATTGTTGCAATGGGTCCACCTGTATCCCTATTTAAACAATTTGTTTTTTCCCTTCCCCTCCCCAAATTATACCAACATTAAATACAGTGAAAACAGGGGTTATACCATGGGAGAGGAACATACAAAGCAACAAAAAAAACCACTTTATAAATACGTTAGAAACAATAGCAAGAAAGAAAAAACGTTTGAGTCCTTATTTTGGGGTTCATTTTGCCTAACATCATCTTATCTGACTTTTTCTGCTTGTCTCAGACATATACTAGTTATTGCAAATAAAGGAAACCATGGGACCTATGTTTCTTTGGGCCTGGCTTACTTCCCTTAATATAATTTTTTCTAAGGTATGGAACCAGCCCAGATGCCCCTCAGTAGATGAATGGATCAAGAAAATATGGTATATATACACAATGGAATTCTATGCCTCCATCAGAAAGAATGAAATTGCCCCATGTGTTAGGAAATGGAAAGACATGAGTACATTTCTTATCAAGCACTGTTACCTCCTTTGTTTTTCCCCTACCATCCCTTCCCTGCCACCCCACCCCAGCCTAAATTGTAAAGTTTGTTTTTCAACATAGTGTCTTGTACATCTCATTGTTACAATGGGTCAACCTGTATCCCCATTTAAACATTTTGTTTTTTCCCTTCCCCTCCCCAAATTATACCAACATCAAACACAGTAAAAACAGGGGTAAGACAACATTGCAAAAATGTTGTGTCAGAATGTATATTATTACTTTCAAAATTACCTTCATGGAAGTAGCTTGGCTTTAGCTATTACAACAACTTGTTTTTACCATTGGCCATGGCCACACTGCTTGCTGGTAGATAGACAGGAGTATGCGGGAAGGGATGGATGCTGGCTAAAGATATTACACAGGAAGCCAGTTGGCTGTTTAGCCAGAGTTCCATGTGGTTCTAATTACATCAGTTCCATTGTGTATCAACACAAACTGGTCTTCAGCTTGGCAAATCTGGAATTTAGAACAATTCTGAGAGACTGCTCAAAGGCAATTACATACACTCTGAATACTGACTCATTTTCATAATCTTGCATGAATCAATCCATATGAATAAACATTATAATATATTATTTCTAAGAATTGACAGCATATCTGTATCTATTATTTAAGTATTTTTTCTGTTTTTCAGTACTTAGAAAAAAGTTAACAAGAGAAATATATATATAATATCTTGGAGAAAGTAGGTGGGATTTTTAATAATTTTTATTGTGAGTGAATGATCACATGAACTTCACAAATTTCAGAGTATTGTGAGGTAGGATACTTAAAGTCACACACATATTCTAACCTTCATTATTGTGGTCTATAAAGTTGTGAATTCTATGAGCTTTGACAATACAACTATGTCTTCCACATCGGTGTACACTTCTTTCCTTTTGTTTCATGTATGCTGTTCCCTTTTTCCCTCTCACTCTCTCCCTCCCATTGCTACCCTTGAGTTGCTTTGTTCATTTTCATCAATGTCCAGTACAGATGACGGGCCTCTCTGTTGTATATTTTCCTCTGTTTCTTTCTGTTTCTGTGTCCTCCTGGCTTCCTTCAGATATGCACATACACACATACAGAATATATATATATATATATATATATATATATATATATATACCGTATATGTGGTCAATAACATGGGGTCATTTAGTAATGATATGCTCAGATGAGTGGCGGTCCTTTGTTTCTCCAGTCCTGTTTAGTTTGTCATATCCCCTCGCATTTTGGATGTAACATCCACATAACAGGGAGACCATGTGCCTTTTGTCTCTTTGTTCCTGGCTTACCTCCCTCAAAATGATTTTTTTCTAGTTCCTTCCATTTCTCTGAAAATGTCATTATTTTGTCCTTCCTAATGGCTGCATAATATTCCATTGTATATAGGTATAAGGTGGGATGTTTACAACAATCATCAGTTGGGTAGAATATGAACAATAACTGATTTCTACCGTACCACCGTTGCTGTCCATTTTGATCACTGAGAGGATGCTTATGCACCCACCTGTATTCCGAACCTCTGAATTCCAGTTCGGTTTGCAGACATAGGAAGAGCACTATTTTCTATTAGCACAGTTTGTTCAGCTCTAATGTAATGAAATCTATTAAGTTTACTCACATAATCATAAGCAATTTGAATCCTGATAGGAATCATAGCATGATTCACCTTGTTTGTTATATATACTACATTTTCAATCCATTCATTAGACGATAGACAACTAGGCTGACTCCATAACTTAGTCTTTGTGAATGGTACTGGCCAGAAACTTGATCATGCAGGCATCTCAATGCTGTTTTGACTTACATTCCTTCAGATATATTCTTTAGCAAATTTGTTTTCCCTTTTGTTTGTTGCCTCAGGTTCTTACCATGTATCACAGGTTAGCCTCCAACTCAATATCAATCTGCCTCAGCTGCCCGAGTTCTGATATCAATGGAATGTGCACCACGCCTTGTTATTCTGCCTCTTCCATGCCAAAAACTATGAATTACTTAGTGTGACAAACCCTACATAATAATAGACAGATAGTACAAGGAGAGAGACAGAGGAGAAAGAGAGAGAAGGACAGATAGATGATACATATTTAAAGCAGCAACCATACATTTTATGTGTCTGTATGTGTGTATAAATGCATACAGACATATAAAGTATCTCTATTTAAATGCACATACATAAATTGGACTAATCATAAAATGTTTGAAAGGAGAGGGTACAATTTGGATAAGCTTTAACGAATAATATTTTTTTCATAAATTATTCTACCAATAGCTGGTCAGCTATTCTCTTAGAAAGATTCTGAGACAGAGAGACAGACGCTGGAGTTTCTGTCCCTCTCATTGTGACTCTAGCTATAAAGCATTAAGTTGTGCATGTATATCAGATTATAAAGGGCAGGTGATGATGAGAGAATTCACTTTTGCTTTGGCTTGGATTTACATCAATCCACCAGGAACCACTAAAGAGGAAAACACATGACTAAATGAACACAGCTCTTCATATATCCTTAGTTTCTTACCAAGGGGGAACCATACTTTCTAAATCCTGGCCCTTAAGAAGATAATTAATTTTGATACTTGCAAACCAGAGGACCAGTCATATCCACAATAAAGTCTTTTCCCTTCTACTTTAGAAGGCAGTTCCTTCATTCTATTTTTCCATCACCCACTTAGACTTCCTTCCATTTATAGACAGATATGTGAATTATCCTCTGTCTACTAGAAAAGCACTTGGCCTTCTTGTGAATAATGAGATTTTGTTCATTATTTAAATAAACACACATACCATTTACAGGATGATCCCGTTGCATTACTTTGGAGAAAATTAATTTTAATCTCTTCATTATGACAAACCTATACCTTCAAAGTGCCCATTTCATTATTAGAAATAATAGCTATTATTGGGACCACTTGGGCTAACGTTTTGAGAGATTACTAATTATTCTCATTTATAACTTTTGAGACAATGCAAGTTTAGAATTAACTGTGGGCAGAGAATGTAACATGATCAGCTAATGTGAAAGCAGGGGGCGTAATTCTCTTAACTAGCAACACCAGCAGAAAGAGAGAATGGAACACATCTAAAAAACAAAAACTGTGCTTTATATTTCCATGGTAATGTTGAAGCATATAACACTTGCAACAAAGGTGTTAAAAGGAACCTTTGGAATTTGACACAATTTCTGAGAAATTATAGTATTTTTTTTTTAAAAATCACCCTCTTTAACAGACTCCTTGGGCTTGGAGAAAATCGTGCAATTAATGTAATCATTTTCAAAGTTTTAAGCTCTTCATTTTAGAGAGCCTACATATTTTGATGCAAATAATTAAGCAACCTGTCCTTAAATACAACTACTTCATCTTAAATTCCAGTTAGGAGTAACTCATATCAGTGTCATCTCAAATTCAGGTTTGGGCATAAGAATGAGCAGTATTTAATTTTCTACATGTAATTATCAATGACAATAAAAACAATATGAATATTCTGAATGATACAAGACAATTTTATAATATGAAGTATCATGTTCATTTGACTGGATAACTCAATAACCTGATTGATTAGACAATAATCAATTATTTCAATTTCTTATCTGCATAAAATGGTATTCTTACTGAGTGATAATCCAGTAGTCTAATAATGGCAGGACTTAAGCTACTCAACCAAGGTAATATGGAACTGGTACCATTTTCCTTCACACAAGGCTTTGAGTTCAAACTGTAGTCCAACCAAAAACAAAAAACAATATAACATGAAAAAAATTTTCAGTATGCGCATCTACTGTAGTTAAAAATAGTGAGCAACAAAAATTCACTTAGTATTTTATATTCACTGGATAGTGATACTGAGCTTGAGCATCTTCAAAACAATCAAGCCAAGGCCATCTGCATAGTGAAATCAATTAGCAGCATACAATTTATCTGCTGGAGTTATGTGCAGCTTCTCAAGCCACAAGGCACATTGCGAAGACTTAATACAAGTTGACTGACTTTAGACTTAGAGAAAATACCAATTGCTTGATGGACAAAAATATGAAATGACAAGAGTAATTTCACATAGTTCCAGGCAAATTAACCATACTATTTATTAATAGCATAATCTTTGCTAATAAGAAGCAAGACATTAGTAAATACTGGGCAATCAAAAGGACTTCAGATGAGTCATGCAAATGGATGAAGGTCATATTCAAATATGAAAAGCTAAGATAACATGGTCCTAAAATCTTAAATAGAGAAATTAACAAGGAATGGCAAGTTAGAGAATCTTCTCTTGGAATTCAGGGGTATTCTTTCAATGGTGTGTATATCAAATCAATTATCTTTTGCTGATGCTAATTTTACTGTATCTATTGAGATTTAATTTGTAAGCTAACCTAAGTTCCATCCTGGAATGCAATGTATATACTTGAGATAATTGAATATCTGTTAGTGTGAATATCTGTTAGTTTTCTGCATATTGTATATAGTTTATTGTAATTCAAAGTATTTCTTTCCCTCCTTTGCTATCTGACTTTTCTATCATTATTGAGGTTGTGGTCTTACACTCCAGCCACTGTTGTGAAACTCTGTGCCCCTTCAATTCTATCCACCCTTTTCTCCATAGATAATGATAGTATGTTGTTAGGTATGTGAATGTTTATATCAATATTACATCATCTTGCTTTGTTGACTTTTAGAAATATTTGACACCTTTTGTTCTTGTGATCTTTTCAAGTCTAGTTTGTCTAATCCTTATAAGTAGTTACCTCTGTTCTTGTCTGGTTATAATTTACATGAAACATTTTTAACATCCTTTCACTGCAAGCCTACTAGTGTCTTTGGATCTAAAATAAATCATATATAGCATATTGTTTGATAGCTTAAAAATCTATTCTGTCAATCATTCTTTTTCAGTTGGAGAGTTTAATCTACTTATGTTTAAAATAATTGTTGTAAGGTACTCTAAAATCTATTTTCATATTTTTTAATTTTCTGCTTCCTACAATAGTCTTTAGTTTTTTTACTTTTTGCCTTCTATGATTTTTTGTGAGATTTTTTTTTAATTTCCTCATTATTTTGCATGTATTATAGCTATTTTCTTTGTGGTTACCATGGGAATTGCATTTAACATCCTAAGTTATAACATGTCAGTTTGAATTTATACCATTTTAACTTCAATAATATTAAAAGAAATATTATTACTTGACAGTTCAATCTCTACCCCTTTCAGCAATTGCTGTAACAAGATTATACCTTTGTTTCTTAGTTATCTAAAATACAATATGTTTTTCTAATAATATACCAGTCTCTTAAATTGTGTACCAAACAATGCATAGTTACAAACCAAAGTCAAATGAATACTGATACAATACTTTTCCATATTCCCCCTCATTGCAAAATTTATTTGTTCATTTGACTTTGAGTTATTGTCTAATGTTCTTATATTTATGGCTAGAAGTGGGTATTTAGTGTTCATTCCAGAGCAAATGTGGGTAATGAAACACCTTAGATTTTACTTATTTGAAAAATCTTGAGCTGGGTATGTAGAGCTGCATTTAAAATTCCAGCTACCCCATCAGCACAATCAGGAAGATGGCAAATTGGAGACCAACCTGGTAGTAAGACTTATATCAAAAATAAATTAAAAAGGGGACTGGAAGGAAGCATGGCTCAAGTGGTAGAATATTTACTTGCATGTATGAAACACTGGGTTCAATCAATCTCCAGTACTAAGAAAGAAAATAAAGGAGGGGAAAGTAGGGAAGAAGGAGAAGAGGAACAAACAGAGAAGAGAGTTGGCAATCATACATAGAGTATATAGGATTACCAATGTCCCCAATAAATGCCATTCAGTGCTACTTTAGTTAAAGTGTTTATATTTATTTATAAATTAATTGCAGTCACTTCAATGAATGAGATTTTATTTAGGATAACCTTAAGAAAAGCATTCACCTGAGGCATAATATTTTTACAACTTATGATCAGAATGAAAGGTTTAAATTCTTTATTAAAATGAACCCCACTGTCTTCTTTGATTATTGAATATTCTGGTTTATTATATTGTTCTTTTTTTTTTTTTGTCGGTTATGGGGCTTGAACTGTGGTCCTGGGCACTGTCCCTCAGTTCTTCAGCTCAAGGCTAGTGCTCTATCACTTGAGCCACAGCGCCACTTCCGGTTTTCTGAGTGGTTTATTAGAGATAAGAATCTCATAGACTTTCCTGCCCTGGCTGGCTTTGAACCTCAGATCTCAGCCTCCTAAGTAGCTAGGATTACAGGCGTGAGTCACTGGCGCCCGGCTATGTTGTTCATTTTTAAAATCAGTATATACAAAATATTTAGTTCCAATTGTTAAATCTCAAAAATTAATATCATTCATTTAGTGAACAGGACATTTTTCTGCCTTAATTCTTCCAGCTTCTAAAACTAAGGATCTTTGGCCTGTGGTGCTACAGGTAGACCAAACTGAAAAGGCAGAGTGCTCTCTTCTCCTTTCCAGCTCATTAAATGTGATCAGCAATAAAACTTAAGTGAAGCCATTTGTTATGGTGGAATCTCTCTATACTCCTCTATAGAATTTATAAGGTCGGATTCCACAGAGTCAAGGAAAATCAAGCTAATGAAGCGATCTAATTAAAATTAATTGAGTATGATCCTATCTCTTAAATATGAGATTGATGTAGTGTTATTTTTAACTTTACTTCCATCCTTATTTTCTTGTCCTCTTCTCCTCGATCTTCCTTTGAAATCAATAGGTTTCTTAGATAATAGTTGTTCATAAAACTTAAACTTAGAAAAGACCTGTGAGGTCATTTAATCTACTCCATGCTGAGAGGAGATTGTTTTTTATTCTTTTTACCTCATGCCCCAATCCCTACTGAATATGGTTTATAATAAGTCTCTAACTAAGCTGAAAAGTAATCGTATATTGAAACGTCTATTCGTGCTTTGTTTAAAACATATGTTTTCATTGCCTCATTTTTAAAATTTCTTCATGAACTTAAATATAAAAAATATAAAATTATACATCCATTTTCCCTCATATTTAATCAATCACTGTCCCCTTTAACATCTTCCTTCTTCTGAAGTTTATTAAATTTTAATCTATATTTAAATCCACTTTTCTCTCTTTAGCTCTGTAAGTAGTTGTAAAAAGAGCTTTGAGTTCAGTGCACTAGTTTGAGAGTACAGTGCATCTCAACCAATGGCACCTTTCCATCACACACCCCATCTCTCCCAACCCCATTCATCCCTTCAATTTTCTGAGTCTCATTTTCACACTGAAATATTATGACTGCGCTGCATATTATGACTCAGTTTTTCACATTGAATATTATGACTGCCTTCCCCCACATTTTCTCTTTCCTGGCCTTGACCTCACCCCCGCTGACAGCATCTATTTCTGCTTACTGGTAGTCATTTTGTTAAACTGTTATTAATTGCTCAATTGAGTAATACTGTCTAATCCTCCCCTGCATATACCAGACTTTATAGTTAGTACATGGGGGTTATATCCATATGACATTATCTTTTCATATATTTATTTATAATTTAGATCTAACTTTTACCTCATGAATTTAATGTTGTCTTCCTCACCAACTTTTGTTGACAAAATAGGTAGATTTCACTTCAATAATCTCAATTCATGTTTCCTTCACAAAATGGAAGTGCAAACAACCCAGCTGCATTGATGTATAGCTAGTTGATCAAACTTGGTAGAGACAGATTAAACACCTTCAGTGTGTGTGACTAAGGTATGTCATTGAGAATTATCTGTCTCCTGTTCCAGAAAATTAAATAGCCTGGGCTTTGGCTACATCCACTCTACTTGCTTATGCATAAGCATTTCGTTCTCTATCCCGGTGGTCAGTTTTGTAATTAAATTAAAATATTAAGTGTGTTTGGTGATGGTGATTATAAAGAGGTATCCGTGGTGGTGTCCAAATAGAAATAGATAGAGCTATCTTTTTGAGAACAGATTTCAGCATGATTGTATAGCTCAATAGTACTAGGGATATAATGATAGGAGAGCAAAATTCACTTTCATGATTTTTTACTTTCCTAATATCATTTGGAGAGGGAAGGAGACATTATAGAAATTTAAAGCATTTTCTTTTTTCTTAATATATATTTTTATTGTAAAAATAATATACAGAGGGGTTACAGTGACAAGAGCAAAGTAATAAGTCCATTTCCTATTGAGTATTGTTACACTGTCCTTTGTTTTTCTCCTACCATCCCTTCCATTCTATGCTTGAAAATGTCACTAGGAAAAGTTTATTTGATAACCTTTTAAAGTTCTGTTCATTGTCATGTTATAGGACTGGGAGAATGACATCTTTAATTAATCAGAAACAAAGTAATACATTAAAGACACTGCTGTAGTCATACTGTATACACTCTATTAATCACTACCAGGTAGAGAAAGAAACCAACTACACAGCCCCTAGACTGTAACCAACTCATGAAATGCAAAATGTCATATATTGTAAAACTCTAGCAAGGTAGACACTGCCATCATGGTGGGTATTCCTGAACAGCAGGTAACTGTAGGCAAAGCTATCTTTTTAAATGTACTTGCTGATAAAAAGCTTCAACATCATGACGTATCTCTGGCATGCTGGGAGATAGTAGCTGACAGAGCAAACCAACATGTAACAATTGATTCTGGAGTGAATATATAGGGCCATAAACCAAATGAAGCTAAGGAACAGCTGCCAGGTTTGCAAATCAAAACCCATTACCCACCTTTACCATGTGGGAACAAGAGTTGAAACTAATAGTGACCTTTCCTATAGAATTTCATGAATGGAAACAGCTATCAGCTGGTGACCAGACCTTTCCTTCTGAAAGTAAAAGTATACCACATATGGAAACACAAGAATTTTTCTCCATTGTCCATTTCAATGTTAAATCCAAAAATCTTACCGCAAGCCACTTTGATATATTGTTAAATAGCTGAATTTCATTTAAATAGCATGACTAATTGCAATCTAATCAGCTAGAGAGAACTTCCACCAAAAAAAAAATCTCCAGAGGTAACTGTGAGACATTGAGATATTTCTTCTTGTATTTGGATTGACTGGCAAAGGAGACAAAATATCTTCATGGCTGATGAGGAGACTGGTTGTTTGAGAACTTATGAATATGTTTCCTTCATTCTGGCTATTGTAAAACATTATGCACAACAAACAATTTCACTAGGCTGTGTACAGGAAGAACAATAAATCATTAGCACCACAGGAGAGAGTTTTAATAGCCTTTGATTAATCTATAATCTACCACTATGGCAATATTCTTCGTTAATGGAATTTTCAATTAGATTGTTATTTGAAACACAATTCATTTTACATTTATTAAATGTTCTGCATACTGTTATGTTGTCATTAGGTAGCATTTAGCAAACTTATCATTAAAGCAGCAAACAAGGGTCACAGACTTATTACCATTTTTAGGAGACTGCAGTATCTGGTGAAGCATTTTTAAAAACAACTTTAATGCAAAGATTCCATTAACTTTTATGTTCACATGACATTTATTTTCTCTCATTTTTGCCTCAATGTTCCTATTTATTGATGAATACTTAACAAGTTATTTATTAGTTTAAACTAGTATTTATATTGTAAGCTTTTATGTATGCATAAGAACAATCAGTGAAGCATTGCTTACATGATACTACATCTTATTTTGTTATTGCCAAGGATAAATAAATGCTGGGTAAAGTTTTGATAGTCCATTTTAAGGCTAACAATATGAATTTTATATGCAATATTTATTCATTGCTATGTGCCAGGAACTGAACTCAAAGTTATATGCTATCAGTCACTCTAATACCTATATGCCAGTAATCCCAAAGAAAATACAAGCATAACTTATTTTATTGCATTTGCAGACATTGCATTTTTTTTATAAACTGCAGCTTTATAAATACTTGGAACTGAGCAAATCTAGTGGTGCTTTACTTCAACAGCTCATATTATCAGTAACATATTTAGTAAAACAAGTAACTTTTCATAGACAGGATCTGTCTCTTGAAAGTTAACTAAACAAATTTAACCAAAATCAGCTTTGTCAGTGTCAAGGGCCATCTCTGTTCCTAGTCATCTATTTTTAGACCTCTTTCTTGCCTTCTATAGAGAGACCTATATCATATACTTCCTTGCTATAAGAATCATAGACATCTTTGTGTACATCTTCCTTCAGACTTTGAAATTTAAAGCCAATGTGATCATTTGACCAGAACATCATCTATAAGTTGATTAGTCTTTGATCATCAGTTAGTTTGTTTTAAGGCCTGTATAAATAATATTATAATAAATTATAGCCAAACACCAGCCACACTCTGTTGTTCTCTTGAGATCTCTTTCTTCCTAGACCTGGTAGCTAAAACAATTTTCTTGTAATCTTGTAATCCAACAGTCAGCTCACATATTTCCTCCCTGATACGCAACTATACTATGGCTGGTGTTTCACATTAATTTTAAATTACAATTATTTAATCTCTATCACCTGATTTAAGGCATGTCATTAAGAGAGACAAGCATTTTCATTAATGTAAATCTTTCTCTACTGATTGGTTTCATTTTTATAATCTGGCACTCAATTTTCATTTCATATTTTATACTCAGTTTATTTAGATCTTTTAATTGCCTCTGAATGGTATGTCAAAGCTCTCATCGTTCAGCTTGGGAAAAATAGCCTCATAATGAAGTTACTTACAGCAATGTCAGTCATTAATGCCACTAATAGAAGATAAGTAAAATAGAGTGGTAAAGGCTAGAAATATAATTGATTCATTTCTTCTGATCTTTAATTGCAAGAGTTAGAATAATCTTTCCATGTTAAATTGACTGTGGAAGGATGACCTGTCTACATAGTGACTGAAAGTTCTGAATTTTCAAAGTAGATTTATTTTGCATTCAGGAAAATGAAGGCTTCTATTGAGGATTGCTGTAGGGTTTTTTGTCTTTTTTTTTAATTTTTGAATTCTGGGCCTGGGCACTGTCCCTCAGCTCTTTAGCTCAAGACTAGCATTCTACCACTAGAGAAACAGCACCACTTCCAGCTTTTTCTGCTTATGTGGTGCTGAGGACTCGAACCCAGGGCTTCATGCATGCAAGGCAAGCACTCTACCACTGAGCCACCTTCCCAGCCCTATGTATTTCTTATTTGCTTAATTGTCTGACTCCTTTTACCTTTCTGGCTTTGAGGAAAAGTGTCCAGTTTGTCTATATGCAAAAGGACTCTTCACTATAGACTTAGAAAATTCTAGAAAAGTATGCCTATTAGTGTCCAGCCGACTGTAAATAAAAAGAGAATACATTAGGAAGGTTATTTAGCATAGACATTACTGATCATATCTGATAGACACTGCTTAAATTTCACATCCAACATTAATCCACAAATCAATGGATGAATATTAGCATGCAGTTATAATCTGTTATAAATAAAAATAAAGCTATTTAATGTTGCAAACTATAACACATTAGTTTTCACACTCACATATTTAACAAGTATATCTTCAGGAATGTATTTTTTGTTTGAGCTCTAGAAAAATATTTATCAAATTACTATCCAGCCTTCAAACTTGAGTAATAATAAGAAATGAGTCCACATAACTAACAAAATTTAAAATGTTTTATTGTAAAAAGGAGTTTCAGATTAAAACCCACTCAGTAAAATGGGAGGGAGATTTTTCTCAGTGTGAGTGGGGGACTTGTGTGGAAGAAGCAGACCAGAATTAAAATCATATAAACACACACACACACACACACACACACACACAAGTAATTGTGCTGTATATTCATAAACATTTGGTGGATTTCTGAGGGAATGATATCTTTCAGAATATTAATCATCTGATGAAATACTTATAGGTCAAGACTAAGCAAAAGAAGTTAGAGGGCGAAATACTGAGATGCTCAGAGATGCTGGAGATGGCCCTGGAGAGAATTGAAATAAAAAATGTTATTCCCACTTTGTATTATTTAAAAGATCTGCTGCAGACAACAAAAGGTACCCATTGCATAAGTCAACTTATATGTTGATAAAGAAAAAGCAAAGGCAAGAATCCATCAGTGGTTATCTTTGCTTGGCTGGTGACTTAGGCACAGCATATGATAATATATTTGAATTGACAATACTGTTTTAATCAAGATTAGGGTCGCAGATGTATTAATGTATTCCTTGGTCAAAACCCATAGGGGTATATAACTCAGTGATTTTTTTCACTGATGATTTTTTTAATCTCCTGCTACTGTAGCACCTCTTCCTACCTGCCACAGGAATAATAACTGATATGGAAAGTATTAACTTGGTGTGCTTCATTCTCAAGCATTTTACTTTCTGTGAATCCTTGTAGTTCAGAATGAACATTTTGTATGCTTTTATCAAGAATTTTGATCAACAAATGCAATAGTATCAGAAAAACCATTGCATAGACCTTAGTATGAAATGTAAAACCAGACAGATACTTATCAAGAGGAATTGTTCTCAAAGTAAGTGGTACTATCTTTTGAAAACCTGAAGAACTTCATTCTACAGAATATATTACTGTGAGGATTTGTGTCTAAAATACAAAAATAGGAAAAATGAAAGAAAAAGAAGATGGAGTGACTCAATATTTTTATCATTAAATAATGATCATACATTTATAAAGTTCACTATATATTTGCCTTTACTTTTATTGATTTAAAATGTTTTTATTAAATGTAAATATATATATTTATATTTATATAAACTATATAATGTTGGAAATATTCCAGAAAAATCTTGAAAACAGATCAAGAAATATTATTCAAAAATTTTCAACACATTCCTTTAAAAGAATGATGAAACAGATAAAAAGTAGTTAGGATATGGAAACATTAGAGGAAAATGAGTGGAATTGTAGAAGACCGTGTAATTAGTAGACAAAATTCATTTTTTGAAGAACTAATTCTTATTCCTTAGATAATTCGATATTATAAAACCAATAACTTAGCATATTAATATGTGAACTAAAAAAGGAACAATTTATATGATTATGCTAACATGTAAGCTGTAATTTAAATTTCTACTGCTTTAAGAGGGAGGTTACATTTAAGGTCTAGAATGATTTGGTTTTTGTCAGATATGAGTAGGGAAAGAAAGAGTTAGATCACATTTGGATCTTGTAACTTTTTTATTTACCAAACATAATCTCAATTTGATGGGAATCATGCACAGTGCAATTTAAAACTAATTTATGCAAAAGAGGATGTGACATTTTATCTTCCCTCCTGGTCTACCCTCTTCCCTCTTCCCTCATCTTTCAGAGGTAGGACATTAAGTTAGGATTCTCTTGAATATAATAGGTCTGCACTCGTTGAATTACAATGATGAAATTGTATTACAGCAGACAGATGGCAGTTCCAATTACCTGTGTTTAGAGGAAAATTTGTCATGAACAGAAGTTAGTTAAAACTGTGAGCCAGAAACTAACTACTAATGTCTGCAAACATGACATATCCTACTTCTATGTATCCCTGGTGGAATTTCTAAAGCAGTGCTGTTGATCTACTCTAAAGAAGGAGACATATCACAAAGCCCGGAAAACAATGGCAGTATAACATCTGTGCTTGTCACAATAGTTTTAGATATGTACAGCATCCCAAATCACACATATGTCATTAAGACACATGGGAAGGGAAACAAAAAAATATTTTATTTCATTTTCTTTGCTATTTTATCTCAAAACCTACAATATTTCCTTTTTATTTCTTGATTTTGTCAGTACTGGGATTTGACTGAACTTAAGGTTTCCCACCAGCTTGGGTTTTCATTGGATATTTTTGGAGATGGAATCTCAAAAGACTCTTCTACCTGAGCTGTCCTAAAACCATAATTCTTTGGGTCTCAGCCTCCTGAGTAGCTAGGATAATAGGCAAAAGCCACCAAGACCAGGGTTTACTGTCTTTAAAATACAGTATATAGCATGAACGTCTTCAGCTTTGTGATCACCACTAAGCTTCTCAAAATAAACCTAGATGAAAATATGGTTATGTATCTCACTGCTAAAAAGTGAAAAAATATAGTCAAGCCTTGTATTGCCTACTTATTTTATTTACAAAGTGACTAATTCATTTTTCTAAAGCTTACCTAGTTGACTAGGTATAGTGAAACGTAATAGTTAAAATTGAATTTTTCTGACTCTAAAATTCTACATTATTAAAAAAAATCTACTTGTATTTATCATCTGTCTTCTCTGGGCTTTTTTGTCCAGTACTGCAGGCTGATTACACAGCTAGAAAAGTAGAAATGTGGCGGTGTAGTGTGAGAAAGAAACAAAGACAAGCATAGGAGTCAAAACAGGGAGAGCAGGAGGCAAAGGTCAAAGGCCCATAGTTCATCACCCAGGCAGGGTTTTGTTTTGTTTTGTTTCGTTTTATCCAGCACTACATAGTAGAAAAGGAGCAAAGTTTATACATAACTAGTGGTGAGTAAATAAATTTCTTCTCTAACACAAAGCAGACATGATTTTTATATGAGAGAAACCCAGAGCTGAACATAAGCCTCTAAGCTAACATTCTTGAGTAAACTAGCTCATCCTGGTTTAGGACAGAGGTCAGGGATCTGGGCTTGTGCTACTGTTCTCCTGTTCATGCCTCTACCCTCTTCCCATGACCCTTGCCATTAAGGAATCTCTGGCATGGTACCTTGGCAGATAGCCCAGTGCCTTCAGCCTTAATTGGAAGATCAGTGGTCCCCAATACTTGGCAGAACTGAAAAGTGATTAGAAAAGAAGGTTGAGAGATCATTGTAGAAGACACTATTGCTCATTTTGGGGACATTTGACTGTTACCAAATGTAAGTTAAACGGAGGGGGAAAATGTAGTAGAAAAATGGGATTTACATTCTGAAGTATGTGGGAAGGATGAAGAACCATTTGTGCTACACCTGGACGGGTTGATGATGGAGAAGTCATCAATGAAATTGGGAAGAAGTGGTCACTATTGTAAGGTGAAACATAGATAAACAAGATAGGAAACCGGATTTCTCATTGACTATTAAAATTGCCTCAAAAATTTGAACAGACATCGTACTTTCTATAGAAATCAATTAATTATTAGTCTATTGCTTATATAAACTTACATTCAAGATTGTTCCAATGTCAAGAATAAGGTGATTCTACAATCCTCCTATGCAAGTTCTTCTTTTTTTTAATTTAATTTTATTTTATTTGTGAACATACTGTACAGAAGGGTTACAATTACATGGGCAGGATAATGCATACATTTCTTACCAAGAATTGCAGCCTCCTCCTTTGTTTACCCTTCACATCCCTTCCCAGCCTTCCCCCTCCCCACCCCACCCAATCCCAATCCTTCCCCCCACTCCCCTTCACCCCCGCACCAACGTTGTAAAGCTCATTTTGGACATGACAACTTGTACTTCTCATTGTTGCATCAGGTCCACCTGTATCCTTAAACAACT
>NW_012267338.1:5051881-5112495 GCF_000151885.1 Dipodomys ordii
ATGCGTTAGAAGCACATGCATGAAAGAAAAAACATTAAAATACATATCTAAGGGTTCATTTTCCTAACATCACATTATCTGACCTTTTCTGCTTGACTCAGACATATACTAGATAATGCAAATAAGGGAAACCATGGGACCTATGTTTCTTTGGGCCTGGCTTACTTCCTTTGCCTCCTGATCACTTCAGTTTCTCATCATCTTTGTCCAGGTTGTCCCTGGAAATATAGACTCTACTGACTGCATTTTGAATACACCCTACTAAACTTGAAGTGGATTTGTATCTCATTTTTTCCCTGCCTAAGTCAATGTTATTCCCATGGTATCTTAAAAACTAGGGATATGAAAGTGGAGGTGTGTCTCTAGTGGTAACATGCCAGCCTTGAACAAAAGAAACCAAGCAATAGTGAGAAACCATGATTTCTTATTAATAAGTTTTTTTATTGTGAAAATACCATACAGAAGGGTTACAAGCACATGAGCAAGGTAATGAGTACATTTCTTATCAAGCATTGTTGCCTCCTCCTTTGTTTCCCCTTACCATCCCTGCCCTCCCATCTCCCCCCCTCATCCCCCCCAACAGAAACCATGATTTTAAGACCGAGTAACAGAATACACACACTCCCCAAAATGTAGGGATAGCCAAGAAAAAATTGTATTCATATTCTTTCCAAAAAAACCCCTAAAATCTAAATGCCTCTATCAAACTTCTTTTGAGACTTGATGGGGTGTTTTATTCATTATTTAAAAATTCATCTTGAGCATGAAGATTAACTTGCTAACCCATTTGACTAGCTGGAAGACATTTCTTTCCCACACAAGTATTTACTAACCGCAAATGACTGAAATTTAAATTGGCCCCATAGAAGAGTACATTACCATGGTCTTATTTAAACACAGCAACAAAGATCCAGTACTATGTTTTGATTAAGCATGGAAAATAATTAAACCAAATAATAATAAAATGTATTCTTGTTGTACATCGATGTAAGAATCATTTTATTTCCTTTGATATAAAATTAAGCATCTTTTGCTACAGAAGATAGTATTCTACAATTCTGATATTATCAAATGTTAGATCATAGACAGTCTTTTGGGCTGTGTTGCCATGACAACAAATCTTGGTCCAGCTGAATTAAATTTTCCAATTCTGAGAGTTTACTGAAACTTATTCTGGTTCCCACCATCACCTTTCCTATAATTTTAAAACATTCATTAACTAGAACATTCTTCAAGGTGTATTTTAAGGAAAACAAAGCTATTGACATTTGTACTCCTGTCCAGTTTGGATACAAATGATAATGATTTGGCAAAATCACTTTTTAATTACATAAAATGATTTCAAATGAATCACTTATTCATGCTAAAATATGTTATCTTAATATCTAAGTAATATGTATGACATGAATTCGTTGTCATTCTTTCCAAGAATTTTATACTTAGAAATGTAGATCTTGAATTTAATATATGGAACTTTTTAAAATCTGTGCTTTGACAAATTTATGTAGATCATGAATTTAATATGTGAATATTTTTTAAATCTGTGCTTTGAAAAGTTTGTGAATTAGGGGATCATTGACCCATAATTTGAAATATTTGGAACATGTATGGTATTGTTTTCTCTAGCTATGTTTTATGTCCGGCTTTACTTCATTGTTTTCCTCTCAATAAGAGTGACATACATACTCATCAATAGAATAAATTTAAAATTAGATACATAATCATCAGAAAGTCCTCTGAATCCCTTCAGGCTCTCCTGTTAAACAACCCATACATTCATTGCATGTTTCTACATATCTTTAGAAATTCTGTTTAGGACGTGGGCTATGGACAGACGAGACCTTTTCCCTCATCACAAAATGCACAAAAAAACACCCTTTGTCCTTTTGGAAGAACTGAACAAAAGCTTAGTGTGACCTCATTTCACAAAACAATGCTGGATAAGAAATGTACTCATTACCTTGCCCATGTAACTGTAATCCCTTTGTACAGTATTTTCACAATGAAAAACGTAGTTAAAACAAAACAAAACAAAAGAACCAAAAAACAACCTGGGTATGCCTAAAATCCCAGTTCCACACCAGATTTTGTTCCAAGGCCTGCAATAGCAAGAGCATTCAATCCTGTCTAAGGAAAATACAGTTAGGGGGAAAAAATGTTCTAGGCTAGATGAGAGAGATAGGTAGTAAATAAGATAGGTTAGATAGAATGCTAAGAAACCCTAATGGAATCTTTTAGAGGCTTCCAGTAATTTTGTAGGCCAAATTTTGTCCTGAATCTGCTCTGCCAAACCACAAAAAGGGAGAATGAGAAAATCCCAGTTTTTATTGCCATCTGGGAAACAAAAGACTCAATTTTCTTTCCTTGTTCCTTGTGAAGCAATGATTTAACTGGAACTGAACCCACGCAGCCTGTCTCTATGGTATGGTTCCTCACACTATAACTTTGTCTTTGTGCAGATGACATATTGTTAGCGGGATCCTGTTCACAAATGCAAATGGTTACCTAATGTGTGAGATGTGTGAATAACTTACTTTAATTGGATCTTGTCTTAATTCTGAAGTGGTTCTTTAGCTGTATTTCGTGAATCTAGAAAACACTGCAAGTATCTCTCAACTCTGCCCTTCATTCAGGTGATCATTGAACACTTAATGTACATTTCAGCAAATAACTAAATCTAATGATTAATTTAGATGAAGAAATGCCCTCCTATTCTACGTTTTCATCTTTTTTAATCAGATAATTTTAAGTGTAAAAAATAAGATTCAGAGATCACAGTCCTACCCTTTTCCTATAATTCTCTTGCCTATTGTTTTTTTCTTCCTTTAGTGAGATAAACACGAATAAACAAAAAGAAAAAGGGAGTAACATCAAACATAAGAAAATTACTGATTTCTTCTGAGGAATGACAATGAAGGCAAATAATATTTTATCTGATTAATTTATGCACACCTTAAAAACGGACAAAATACATGTTTAAGAGTTTCAAAGTTAGACATAGTAGTAATTCTACTAATCATTGCATACATCATGGTTCATAGGTAGGAAAGAAGGAAAATAAATTGCGTCTGAAAATAAATGTTACTATCCTAGGTTAACATAGAAGACTTTTTTTGTTTGGTTATGGAGTTTCTTGTGGTTGTAAAGAAATCTGAACTGAAGGCCTTGTACTTTAGGCATGATACATTCTACTACTTGAACCGTACTGAGATTCTTCATGCTCTGGTTATTCTTGAGCTTGGTTCTCACATTCCTGCCTGAACTTTGTCTGGACCACAATCATCCCATTTATGTTTCCTGCATAGCTAGAATGAGAAGGTTAAACCTACCTTTTTTGTTGAGATGGGGGTCGTATAATTTTTTTCCAAGCCTGGCCTTCCAGATTCTTCTCAATTCAGCTCCTGAGTAACTTGGAGTACAGTTTAGGCACTAGGATTACCCAGGAGATTTTGTTGTTCTGTTCTGTATGTTGCACCTGTGACATTTTTTCATAGTTTCTCTTATCCACATATAAGAAAATGTTCAGAGGCATTAAGTCACTTCTCTTGTACTTATCATATAACACTGGTGGAATAAATATTCTGTTTCCTGAAGAGGAGAACATATTCCAAATATTTGATATTCATCTTCCTACATTTTCTAAACCTTTTTCTACATTGATTGGTGTTCTTCAGAATGATAGATCTGACGTAGACCAATAATTCTTATTTGTAATATTGTAGGATAATCCTGGTGATAATAACAATGAAATATCTATCCAGTAATCAGAATACCAAAATATTTGCTGTCAATATTTCAATATTATATATAAAAGTGATGTAATTTTTCTTCAGATATGCTAAACTGAATGAGTTTCAATTAATAAATGTTTAAAACCAGTCATAGACTTAAATAAAAATATCAAAGCATGAAATCATAGCCAACCAGCCTTTTAGATCTTACTTTGCAAAAGGTTTTGACGAATATATGGTATATTTTATATTGATAGATAATAAAATTTGGAATTTGCCTCTTGAACAGATGAGTCTTTAGGCACAATTGAGTTGATTTTTTGCTTAATTTGGATGAGACAGTTTTACTCATAATTACTATTATTAGTGCAAAGACTTGTTAGTTAATTTTAGAGTAAATGAGCAGGATATAATATACAATCTATATTATCATAAATATCGATGCTTTTCTTTTTCAAATAGAAAGAAGAAATCTCACTTCTACTTCTGCTGATATATGTCACTTCAGAATTACACTAATATCTATTGATTTTAGACCATTTAGAATAAATAGCAATAATAGGACACAGAATTTTATTTGTGTTTTCCAAAGATTTCAAATTAGCTAATAGAGCAAGAGCTGGATCCATTTTTCAACATGATGAAAGATAGAAGCAAAAGGTAAGGCAGGTTCTGGTGGCTCACAGCCTTAATATTAGCTACTCAGGAGGCTGAGATCTAAGGATCAACTTTCAAAGCCAGCCTGAGAAGACAAACCCAAGGGTTTGTCCAAAAAAAGGGTTTTCCAAAATAAGCCAGAAACGGAGCTCAAGTATTAGATCACTAGCCATGAGGAAACAAACAAATAAACAAACACTCAAGGACAATTCCCAGGCCTCAGTTCAAGCCTAAGGACTGGCAAAGAAAGAAGAAAGTGAGAAAGTAAGAAAGGGAGGGAAGGAAAGAATAACGGAGGAAGGGAGGGAAGGAAGGAAGGAAGGAAGGAGGGAAGGAAAGAAGGAATGAGAGAGAAAGAGAAGAAAAGAAAAAAGAAAAAGAAGAAAGAAAGAAAGGAAGAAATAAAGGAGGGAGGGAAGGAAGGAAGAAAGAAAGAAAGGAGGGAGGGAGGGAAGGAAGGAAGGAAGGAAGAAAGAAAGGAGGGAGGGAGGGAAGGAAGGAAGAGAGGGAGGGAGGGAGGGAGGGAGGGAGAAAGAAAGAAACCAAGAAAGGGAAAGGAGGAAGGAAAGTGAGAGAGAGAAGAAAGAAAAGGAAGGCTAAGACAAGGAATAGTTCAATATATAATATTTGTTTAAATGGGTCTAACTTCCATAAATTTCCACCAGTACGTCTTGCTTCACAATAGTCCCATTTTAGTTTCCACACATTTTAATATTCCTTGAATTTATTAACTATCCAAACAATCAAAATTTTTCTACTACTCTTTATACTTGACCCAGTAAAGACAGACTGGCCTGATTTTGAAGGGTTTTGAGCATTTATCTTTTATCCTTAAAAAATGAAATAAATGCCAAAAGTGGGATTGCTGGCTCATAGGGGAGCTCTATGTGGAGTCTTTTGAGGAACCTCCATACTGCTTTCCAAAGTGGTTGAACAAGTTTACAATGCAGTAGGGTACCCTTCTGGCCACATCTCCTCTTGCATCTGTTGTTATTAGGTTTCTTGATTCTAACTGGAGTGAAGCTCATCTATTTTGATGCCAATGCCCAGATCCATATTGTTACAAACACCTCTGGGAATGCTCATTAAAACAAATCAAACTCATCCATTTGCTATGGTACTACAACAGATTAGAAAATAGTACCTAAAGATATGATTTCAGGATAGTAAAAGTATTTCCAAGATTAAATATTTTTTGTTTTGTTTTTTCTTTTTTTCTTTGTCAGTGTCAGTTGTAGGGCTTGAACTCTGGGCCTGGGCACTATTCCCCAGCTCTTCAGATCAAGGCTACTGCTCTACTACTAGAGCCACAGCACAACTTCCAGTTTTCTAGTGGTTTGTTGGAGATAAGAGTCTCACAGACTTTTGTGCCTGGGCTGGCGTTGAACTGTGATCCTCAGATCTCAGCCTCCAGAGTAGCTAGAATTTCAGGCATGAGCCACTAGTGCCTGGCTCCAAAATTAAATGTTGTAGAACTATAATAACTCTGTTCTCTTTAAGATAAATGATATACCATTAAACTCCCGTGAGTCTGAAACTCTTACCACTTTACAGGGTATGAAAATACAAAAATCATTCCTGCAATATATTGTTGCTATTCTGATAAACTCCACATTCCAGGAAAGACAGCGGAATTTGATGTGGTTTACCTGTTAGCACTTAGAACATTTGCCTTCTTCAATGCCTTATACCTTTTCTCTCATGATACTTAGAAGATGAATTACAGTGATTATGTGTATGTCCTATTTTTCAAATATATATAGTAACATGAGGCTTTATTTAGCTTTATTCTCTCTTCCTTCCTTTCTTTGTTGGTTGTGGGGCTTAAACTGTTGCTGGCACTGTTCCTCAGCTAATTTGCTCAAGTCTAACTCTCTACTACTTTGAGCCAGCTCTAGTTCAGGTTTTCTGGTGATTAATTGGAGATAAGAGTCTCTGGGACCTTCCTACCAAGGCTGGCTTTGAACCATGATCTTCAGGTCTCAGCCTCCTGAGTAGCTAGGATTACAGATGTGTGCCACCCAGCACCCAGCCACAGCTTTAAATATTTGATGGAAGTATTTGTTCTCAATACAAGTGTGTTAAGCATCCTTTTCCAGTCAACTCAAGTTGAGTTGCTGCTTCAGTCTGTCTCTGCCTTAACTAAGAAAAAGTCGTGGCCTTGTTGCCTTCTTGATCAGGAAAGAGTTTGGGGAGGTAGTGGACTTTGTAGAGCTATGTGAAGAATAGAGGAGATGAAGTAAGACCACACCTCATCAAAGCAGTAGTCCGGGGCAAAAAGCACAGAGACCCACACTGAAGGCCTTAACAAAGTTCGTCAGAGTTAAAGGATTGTCGAGAAAAGTTGGAAGAGGTTGCACAAGGAATCACGTGTTGCTTCTTAACTGTAAAAGGCCTCCAACAACCCCCATAGAGTTTGAACCTTCTCCTTTGAGTACCAAAGAAATTCGTGAAGAAATAACTGCATGGCCCAATCATCTGAGCCCAGATATTAAATGTGAGACTTCTATCATTATATCAGACTAAATTAGAGCAAGCTATGAGAGAGATGGATGTGTAAAAAAAAATTGACAGAAAAATCAATATGACGATCCCAGAATTAGGTAAGGCAAGAAGAACAAAATAATAAAAAGATCAGACTTAACTGGATGAAAGATTTTGAGGCCAGTGGCAAGGTTAGATTGTAGGAGAATGAGATCAGATTTCACTACAGGAAACAAGAGACACAATGAGGCGTATCAAGAAGAAGTTAAAAACTAGACTGAGATTTCATGAAATAAATGGGAAAAAATAACTAACTGAGGTTGTTTTTTCTAGTCATTTTATTGTCTTATATTATTATTTACTTTTATTTTCAGAACTTGCAATTGTGTGAATGAATGTGCTTAGAAGGAAAAAGAATAAACCAGATGACTGTTTCTGTTGGTTTCCTTTGCCTCTGAATACTGTCTTGGTTTATCGTATGTGATGGGTATAGTAGTATGGGCCAGAACAAATGAAATCCCTGGCTGACTTTCAGTAATGATTTTGAGTGGTTTATAGCATGTATACACACACACAAAGACACACACACACACACACACACACACGTACATGCACACCCAGAGGTACATGCACATGGACACACACAAGAAGTCAAATGGAAAAGAAATTTGTTGTAAAACCATTTTTTTTTTTTTTTGGTTAGTCGTGGGGCCTGAACTCTGGGCCTGGGCACTGTCCCTCAGCTCTTCAGCTCAAGGCTAGTCCTCTACCACTTGAGCTACAGCGCCACTTCCAGCTTTTTCTGCTTATGTGGAGTTGAGGAATTGAACCCAGGGCCTCATGCATGCCAGGCAAGCACTCTACCACTGAGCCACCTTCTCAGCCCCGTCAAACCATTTTTAAATCTTTGTCTTTCTAAAATCTCTGCACTTTCTAAAATAAGGATAATGGTAATTTCTGTTAAAGTCACCGCAGTGGCTCTGTAAATGACCCTCTGGGCCACAATATCTAGAGTGCATTCTTTCAGCATCTAAAGGCACTGACTATGCTCTATTTTTTGAGTTCCTCTTTTCATTGTGGTTTTATCTAAGGCTATTCTCAAAGTTGTTAAAAAAAATGACTATCCTAGTTCATTGTGATAGTTCTAATGTGGAAGCTAGTCTTTTCTTCTCTGGTAAATAAGGACATTATACATATAGGAGTCAAAATGGGTCTTTGTAAGACTATGTTAAAAATAAGAAAACTAATATGTTAATAAATTGTCTAGGAAGAAATAGCATAGGATCAGTGAGAAACTACTAAATTAGTCCAATTCAAGTCATTTTCCTATTTATCAAAAACATTTGTTTCTCTTCAGAGAGGAGTTGAAAATTGGAAACCTACCCCAAATTACATTGACTAAAAATGCATCCAGAATGAAGATAAAATTACTAAAATCAAGTGGCTATCCATTGCCAGAAATACTTACATTGAATGTTTCATTTAAACTCTCATATTTGTTTGCCTCTCAACCTAGTTTCTTATTTTTACTTTGGTGAAATCCACTATTTTTTTTTCTTCATGAATCTGATGGCCTCAGTGCACTTTATAAATAGCAATCTCATGGTCATTAAATGCTCTAATATAGCTTACCTTAAAAAAGGAGTGATCAGATACATTAATATTGCCATGTATTAATATGAACATTTCTGTATAGTCTTTGTGCTATGATATGTAGCTCACATGATGCTGGGCCAGTACTTAGTCTAGCCAGTTGGAATCATTCCTCATTGAGAAGGCATATCAACAGATAATGCTCCCGTGATACTCATTTTAAATATCCCAGCATGTTTACCTGGTGAGTACATCAATGTAATTAAGAGCTCGGTTTGGGGAGCAGGCAGAGCTGTCTTGCATCTGCCCTGTGATGTTCGGCAGTGCCTCTTCTAACCTCTGTGTCAGTCTCAACTGCTCAGATGTGATTAGATGAGGTGAATTTGGACAGGGAGGGGGCAAAGTAATATTCATTAAATGACATATCATTTTCAAAGGAAAATTTTCTTAGTGACCACTATTTCTTCGACTATACATTTCAGTGCTCTAATTAGTTAAATTCTCATTGTCTTAAAAATACTTTTGATGTTATTGTACAGTTAGATAATAGCCTGAAGTTTTAATTCTGCTTTTTTCTATGAATATCCAAATCGTTAAGAAAGATCTTCTAATCTTTATCCAAATGTTTAAGCAAATGACTTCTGACTCGGTTGCTCTTTTTCTTCCACAAGCCCTAGAAAGAATTCACAGTAATATCCTTGTCAACTGATTAGGCTGGAATAAGTCTATCCTTTTTAAGAAATGCTTTACAAGTACCCCCATCTCTTATGAGTATTACCCATTTCACTTTTTTCTACATCCCTACCAACCTCACCCCTCTCCTTGATTTTTCTAGTTTCATAGGCTATGCATCAAATAGCTTGTCTGCTCTGATATGTTGAATGGGAGCCCTTTAAACAACTTAAGACAAAGGTAAAAGCAGTATATATCTGATTTTTTGTGGCATTTAAGATAACCAGAGAAAATTATTTTAATCTTATAACCGATCTCCTTTGGTAATAAGAGAGAACCTGAAGATTTGTGTGACTACCGGAGCTCTTGTTGTAAAAGAAAGTAGGAGCCAGGTTCCAGTAGCTCACACATATAATCCTAGCTATTCAAGGGACTGAGGATCATGGTTCCAAATCAGTCAGTGCAGGCAAGTCTTCAAAATCTCCAACTCATCAGCAAAGTGTTGATTGTAGAGTTGTGACTCAAGGGGAAGAAAACAAGCTATGAATGAAAAAGAGAGAGAGAGACTAAGCAACCGAATATTCAAGCTCCAGTACTGGCACAAAACAGTTATAAATTTGTGAACAAAAATATGTGAAATATTAAAATGATTGATATTCACACAGGCCCAATATAAGCAGTGTCAGAACTTTGTCTCAGGATCCAGTAGTATTAAGAAAGATCTTTTCCTTAGAGTGCAGCTCTGGTGCATCATGTCTATCCATTGCTAATAATAATGATAATATTGAAATAATCAGTTGTGTGCTTTCATACTGCTCTCCTTGTACTTGGAAAACCACTGACATCACCTACTGACATCTTGAACATTATACTAAGGCAACTTTGGAATGGAGTGAACGCAAGGAATTAATCTTTTGCTTACCTAAATCCTATGGGGAAATGCTCTAACATGTATTTTGAAACAGAATTCTTCTTCCCCACTACCAACCAAATAATATTTTTATTAACTTTCTCTCTTCCATTTACTGGAGGATTAATAAATTTACCAATTTGATAAGAAGAGTACCTGTTATAAAGGCAATTATAAACAGCTGCCAAGAAATCCTGTGTAGTGAAAGAGCTGTATACTATGAAGTAAACCAGGGATTACTTGCCAAGCCTAATAACACTTGGGTCTATGGAATGTTTCCTTTGGGTAGAAGGAATCTGATTTTAACAGACAGCACTTAGCAAACCAATGTATTTTTCTTTTATGTAATGCTTCTTTATGGTATTCAAAGTAGAGGATGGTGTAAATGATTTTGTTATTATTTGTCAGTTGTGGGGCTTGAACTCAGCACTTGAACATGGTCTCACTCTACCCCTTTGAGCTACCGTGTCACTTCCAGTTTTCTGGTGGTTAATTGACGATAAGAGTCTCACAGGCTTTCCTGCCTGGACTAGATTTGAACCATGATCTTCAGATCTTAGCCTCCTGAGTAGCTAGGATTACAGTTGCCTGGCTCCATAAATGAATTTTTAACAATGAATCATTTAGAACCTTTCCTAGTATTCTAGGTAGGTCACTAGCTTGTAATTCCCTGGTGCACTTTTATGTGCCCTTTAAAAAATGTTGCCAAGCTGTCTTTTCTAGTCATCTAAAATTCACCTACTTTCCCACAAGTGCTTATCTATAAAATAGTAATTGCAGTGAGAATTCATCTTGCAGTTCTTTAACACTCTCCAGTGGGTGGTTTCTCAACTGACCTACAACCATTAAGCTTGCTTAAGTAGTCCCCAACTCTTTGGTCCCTTTTTAAATTGCCACTGCAGTGCTTTCTCTACTTTGCAAGTATTACTAGAAGTGAATAAAATAAAGTTTCACAAGGAAGTCTGCCTTGTAGTGCCATCCAGGTGGAAGGAACTACGAACACTTGGAGGCTAGAAAATGACAAATATCTCATGGAGGAACACACACTCTTATAATTAAATGGAATCTGAACAATGGGAAAGGTGTACATTTCCTTTATGTTGACAGTTTCTGGGATGATTGCATGTGTAAATAGATCTTACCACTGAAAATCAAAGGCTATATTTAAGGGACCATAGAGAGCAAGGTACTGGAAATCAGAAAGATTTCAAAGGGAAGGAACATAAAATAGTTATGGCTAGAAAATACTGACTTTAAAGAAGCCTGAAGGAATGTGGGCTATTAGGTTCTTAGAGACGATTCAGTCTAAGATGAAGGAAATGCTTTTAAGAGGCTCTTTTAATGTCTTTATGTCCACAGAATGGAAATAAGCTTTGGAGAATGGGGGACTGGTTGATGTATCAGCTCTGTGCTTACAAACTGTGGAGTCCTGGTCCCTTTATAAGTCTGTCAGCCTTGTTATGTATAAAGAGAAAAAAATACTTCATTTTATCTTCACAAGAGGCTCATGGTATACATAATATACAAAAATTACTTTGGGCAGTCTTTTATTTTCATCAGATAGTAGATAATAGTATTAAATAACAATAAAGAAAATCTATTCCTACAGAATAGATTATACTAAGGCTGTATTCTTGTAAATGGCTTCAAACAAATAATTTTCTAAAATTAAACATCTAGCACTTTTTTAAAAAAAATCTATCTGTTCATAGAGAAATAGAACAATAAAAGACTGTAGTATTCTGAGTATTCAGCGTTCTATGCCTAGAAATGCCTAACCCTTATCAGATTTACTTCTTAACTATTTCTGAAACTAAAGAAAAGTTAAGTACTTTGAAATATTTTGAGAATGAATGAATTTAAGAAAGACATCATTATAGAAAGCTAATAAATTCCATGGAAGCATTGTTTTGAGTTAGTTCCTTCAATATTTCCATGACTTTTTTTGCTTGGCTAAAATGAGAAGAGATTTCCATGGCTGTCCCATTTTATATAATAGATTGCCCAAAAGAAAGGAAATTTTTTCTAATCCTTGTCTTTGAAAATTCTAGCAATGAAAATGATTAATAGAGATTTTACTGGGTGATGAAAATGTTTCCTTATATAAGATGTTTAAAAGTATGCAATACATTCCACCTAGAAAGCATTGGAAGATCTCTTTTCTTCCCTTTTAAAAATCTCAGTATCTTTCTTGCTTCTTTCCCCTCTTCCTTCTCTTTCCTTTCCCCTTCCCTTCAGTCCCTCATTCCTTTGAACCCCTCACTTTTTCTTCTTTTCCGCTACCATCATCATTTCACTTGCTTTTAGAATATGTTATAGTACATATGACAAATGTTTTTCCAATTCACCTTTGCATTATTGCGCCATGAATCTCTAAATATTTATATTTCTTTTAAAACCTGCTGATAATGACTACCCTGTTTCATATTTTAAAATATGTGCAAAGTACTTGAAATATAGCTCATTAAATACTATTTCCTTTTCCTTTATTTATGATAAATATTACCTGATAATAATAAAATTTTGGTTACTCAGGCAAACAGCAAATTCTAGATGATCATGTGCATGTAAGACAGTTTGGTACATTAAATCTAGTACATTAAATAAAACTTTGTATATTTCATACTGCTCTGAATTAACCATTCTATTAAAACTTAAGGAAAAAAAAACTAATCAAAATCTTGAAGATGACAATGAGTAAACTTCTCATAGTTATCTTACTCAGTTTTATTGATATTTGAATTTGATTACCAAGCATCTGATAAAGAAAGATACTATATATTTTTTCTTGCATCAAATATGTATAGAGAAATGTACAAGACAATTTTGGAGACATGGAAGCAATATAAACAAATCAAGTCTGCATTAAAAGAAAAACAACCAACAACTTATATTTGGATAAAAGCAGAGGAACAGGGATCACTTTGACACACTAGAGCATAGCACCTTCCATGACTTGTGTTTCTTTGTTTCCAATTCAAATTGTCGAGTGTGAGAATATTACTTTATAGAAGTTGTAAAAGGGATTTCTTGCCTAACTCTCTGTAAGTAGAATTTATAATCTCTTAACGTTTCCTAGTATGAAGAAACTTGTGTTTTTATTTTTTGTGTTGATTTTGTGTGCATCAAAAGAGAAAAATAACCTTATTTCAAAGTATATATGTTATGTAAACATATATATATATTACAGCATAATGAAATCCACTAAAATCTATTATTTTTTGTTGCTCCTGGGGCTTGAACTCTGGTCCTGAATGTTGTCCCTGAGCTTTGTCACTCAAAGCTGACACTCTACCATGTAGAGCCACAGCACCACTTCCCCACTAAAAATCTCTTCATATAGAGGGGGACCACACAGGGGTTTAAGAGCAAGTAGATGGGGGTAAATTAGGTCAAAGTACATTTTATACACCTATGTTAATCTCATAATGAAACTCCTTTGTACAATTAAATTAGCTTAATGAAAATAAAAAATAAACAACCCAGAGAGACTGATAATCTTCTCATCTCTTTGTCACCTTATTTCACTATATCTTAGAATTTCTGGTTAAGTTTTCATATCCCAATATATACTAGTTTTGTTTAATTCAACAGTAAAAATAAAATCAAAACAGAACAGTCTATGAAAGGTCAATACCACTGCAATTGTCCTATGCTAGCCTCTGGTTGCCCAGAAGAATTTAATTTGCCCTTTTTTTTTTTCAACGATAGCTCTTTCCTGCTACTGCCTTTAGCTATTAGATTTTCAATCAGTTCCTTTCAACCCAGCAGAAGCAGTTGAGGAAGAACTTGCCTGAAAGTTGATTTCTCTATTGTCTGTATTAGAATGTTGTCAGTAAGTTATTACAGGACCCGATTGGATGGTCTTTGTCTGACTGAATCGCTTTCTCAGCAGAGATACAGGTCATAAAAATCTCCATGACTAGCACCTCGGATTTAGAAAGTTCAATTAGTTGCTCAGGAAGTCTATCAAAAATGTGATGCCAGGTGCCTGAACACCTGCATTTTCATGATTAGAGTGAAATGTTAGTGACAAATGAAGTATGATGGGCTGCACATCCCATCAGCCTGCTGGTGTGCTGCCTGAATAAAGGGGCAGTCACAAAAATACCAAGGTCTTAGTGAGGGAAATGGGCAGGACCATAAGAACCTTCCGTAAACCCTGTGAGATTCCATAGTCAATTTCTAATTTATGTATGCAATTGGAAATAGATTCAGGTTCTGTAAGATGACCTTGCTTCTTGGCTAGTAAAGAAGGGGTCTTTTTAAAGAAAGTTCCATAGTATATAATGATGGTTAGGATCTCAGGTAACAGTATATTTAAATTTTTGATTATTCATAACATACTGTTTTCAAGTTCAATACATTTTGTATGTAATAATAGGCCTTACAAAATAAACTTAATGTTTATCCATTTGTGTGAGACTTCTACTTAATCTCAGATGTTTTTCACTCATCTGATATCTCCCCCTAAAAGTCTTTAGGAATTTATTGGATCAGTTTGGGTTATCATTACGTAAAGAGATTTATGTACGTTTAGTGGGGACAGATAGTAGAAAATCCATGACGATGTGTTTTCACTTGGCCCGGTGGCTCGTGCCAAGAATGCTCATGCAAAAATTAACAAAAGGAAAGGAGCTGGCAGCATAAATGAGGTATAGTACCTGCCTGGTAACCACAGGGCCCTGAACTCTGAGCTTGAACACAGGGCCTTGTACCCTAGTACCACCAAAAGCAAAAAGAAAAAGAGAAAGAAAACAAATGGAAGACTTGCTCGGCCTATAGACAATAATCTACAAGATTCTATGTTTTAGTATACATCCAAGTAATAATGAAATACATTTTATCATTGAAACCTGGTCCACAATTCTGGTTATTGAATAAACCATATGTTGCAGGCACTTTGTGTGACTTAATGTAGACTAAATTTTCCATCATTACAAGTATCACCTAAAATTGGGAAAGTGTTCACTTGACTCTGTTTGAAAGTCTATCCACAGTTGTTTATCACTTTGTAAATTCATGTTATGATATAATGTCATAATGCCAGTCAAAATTTTTAGTTAACAATTCTGTGTTTATTTTTGTAATCATTGTATTCATGGTGATTGTTTCCACATTTACAAACATTATATAATACACGGAATTAAAAATGGTTCAATTTATTCCTTTTAAAATTAGTTCCTTTATAGTTCTGTTTGTATTTGATAGGGGGTTATCTTTTATAATCTGTATTTGATAAGGGGTTATCTTTTATAATCAGCTATGTATGCTGTTTGTCTATAAGTCACATTTCATATACCAAAAAGAAAAATGAAAAAGGTAAAGAGGGTCAGGGTCATCTCCAGTTGGAAATAAGCAGGCTGGCTAACTGAATGGCTAAACACAGATGTATTGATATTGTGGGCGCAGCCATGGCTGGCAATACTTGTGCAGTAAAAAACGTGCCTTGACCACTCACACTTCCAAATTAACATTTTGAGATGAAGTCCTGAAATATCATTCAAAAAGTTACCATACTGGAGTCTTTTCTAAGTCATTCATTTACCCACCTGTTAAATGCTTCATTTATAAGACAGTTTGCTCAAGGCCAGGTAACCAAGACAAAAATGAAAGAATTCATTTCTTTAGAGTGAAGGAAACAGACTAATATGTGGAAGACTTTAATGCAAGGTGCATATCTGACAGAATCACTTAAAAGTGTTACGCATAAGAATGAAAGAAGGACTTGCAAGGAAGTGGGCTATAGGATGCATTTTGCAAATTACTCTAGGACTTATGTTTTAGAGGAACATAGTCTACTGAAATAACTTTTTAAAACAGAAAGACATGAATGAAATCCTGCTTAAAATAAATAACAATAAAATTATTTTAGAAATTTTTGCCTTGAAGGAAATTGTGTTATAAGAGCACTTTGTAGTATCTCTGAATGTCTTGATAAACTAAGTACAGAATCAGGTAAAAAAAAAAAATCTCAGAATCAGCCAGGTGCTAGTGGCTCATACCTATAATCCTAGCTACTTGGGAGGCAGAGATCTGAGGATGGTGGTTCAAAGCCAGCCCAGGCAAGAAAGTCTATGAGACTCTTATCTCCAGTTAACCACCAGAAAACTAGAAGTGGGGCTGTGGCTCAAAGTGGTAAAGCACTAGCCTGGAGTGCAAAAACCACAGGGACAGTGCCCAGGCCCTGAGTACAAACCCCATGCCTGACAAAAGAGTCAGAACCCCTTGCATAACTGAAAAAAAATCCAGATACTTTGGAATTCCAAGATAGCTCTTAGAGGAATGAAAAAAAAAAAGAAGTTAGGAGAAAAATAAATGGGGATGTTGATTTGGGCAACACTAGGAATGAGAATGATATAGGAAGAAAAATAGAGAAAATTGAAGATTTCAATCATGTGTTTGGGAAGAAATTTAAAATGTAATTCCCTAGATCTTGTAGATTTAGGAAAGCTCTGGACTAGTAAAGGGAATAAGGACACTTTCAGATAGTTTTTAAAAAGAAAGAAATTGAAAGGAGTAAAAAATTTGAATATTCATAAAGTCATTATACTGGTTTAATTGTAGGCTATAGAATAGTACTTATAATTTAATATGTATATTTTATTTCTTGTCTAAATTTATAGTTAATTTATTAGTTAATCATTATTCAATGGATTACTGATCTCTTAAAATCCAAACCAGTTGCTTCATAGTAATACATTTAAAATGCTTTCATTTATGAACTTACATCCTAATGTGTCCTAGTTGTGTATTCGTCCTAGCTTATGCATTAAGTGTTTTGGGTTTGTTTGGTATTGTTTTGTTTTTAATCACTGCTCTGGAATTAGTCAGGACAACTCCATATTGTAGCTCCTATGTCTATAATAAACTTGAGAACAAATAATTTCATTTAACTGCTTTTATCACACATTTTTTTCATCTGAAACAAAAATAGTATCTCAGTTTTGCAGGAAATATGGTTCTCTGGTTGCTTTTAGTAAGTGTCTCTGATTTTTAATTAAATACTGGGATGAAAGTTGACTTTTGTTAGACATCTTTGTAGCTCATTGCTAGTATCTGGCTTGGTCTGTTTGGTATCTCTAAAGAAGAAACAATGAACTCATCACCTGGAGAGTGCCATCCTTAATTTCTTCTTGAGTTTGACAGTAGGATTTATAAGGAGTAGCTCCAAAGTAGAACACTTGCCTACTGTATGAGGCCCCGAGTTCAATCTGCAACAGCAAAGAAAAGAAAAACAAACAAAAAGCTAATGTTAAGTTGAGGATGGATCAACAAAAAATAGAAGCTATGAGCTGTTTACCGTGGTCATTCATTAACTCAACTTTTAATATATAGTTAGGATTATAGGTGGGTCACTAATACCTGTAGTTCCGGCTACTCAAGAGACCAAAATTAAGAAAGTTGGAGCTAGGAAGTTGGCTTTGTGGTAGGGTGTTTACCTCGCATTCATGAGGCCCTGCATTCGATTCCTCAGCACCACATAAGCAAAAAAAAAAAAAAAAGCTGGAAGTGGCGCTGTGGCTCATGTGGTAGAGCACTAGCCTTGAGCTGAAGAGCTGAGGGACAGTGCCCAGGCCCAGAGTTCAGGCCCCATGACCAACCCTCCCAAACACACACAAAAAAAAAAATTAAGAAAGTTGCAATTTGAAGTTAACTAGGGGAAAAGAAAACCACCCAAAACTTAGCAAGATTCCATCTCAATAAATAAGCAAGGTATGGTGGTTCATGCCTATAATCCCATCTTGGGGGGAAGCAGTGTAGATAACCCTTGGTCTTAGACCAGCTTGAACAAAAATGTAAGGCTCTGTTACTATTTAGGAGTGATGAAGAGGTTCTGTGTTCAAATCCCCAAATGTGTGTCCTTCAAAGAAACAGAGCAACAACTAATAATATTCTCATTTAAATTATTTTGGATTTCTCTCACATTTGCAATAACCAAACCCCATGAAATCAATGAATAATTCTTAAGGAAAAGGAAAACATCATTAATTTGTCACGTGCACATGTACTGGCAATCTCCAGTACACATTATATGTTCTGTACTGAAGCCAGGAAGATAATTGAGATAAATCATCTGCATAGAATAAGTTATTGTCCCAAAGTTGCAGGATGTATGCCTTGGTCAAGAAGAGTATGTGAGCACTTTTCAATTGATCTTAACTGTGAACAATCAGGCAAAAGATGAAGTTAGTACCAAACCTCTGGAAAAATGTCTTCTTAAAAGTTGCTACTGTGAGGTTTCACAAAATAGTCTAGAAAAAAAAAGAAGGAACAGAATTTGATTATTCTCCAGGCTTCTGTGGTGGAAAGGAAATGGCCAAATGAAAATTAATTTTTTTAGAAATTCTATTAAGACTTTTTCTCAACAAATAATCTCAGCAAGATGCCAGTTAGTCTGATTACAGAGGAATTAGAACAGTTAGTGTGATCTGAGCTTATATTGGAAAGGTCAAATTATTTTCTTCAGAATGCTCAGAATTTGGTCAAGAAATTTACCTTGTCATTTTAATAGCTAATTGATATATATATATATATATATATATATATATATATATTGTATTTATAACCATGCCTACATTCAACTTTGTATTTACCTGTACTCTGAGAAAATATGAAAATTTCATTTACTAAGCCATGTAAAATGTACCTTTATTTTTCTAATATACTATTAACCTTACTGCTATTTTCATTGTTAGTTTTAAGATCTTGCATTTATTCACATGAACAGTTTTACCCTCAAGTTTAGGGTATTTTTGTCTTAAGACAAAAAACTTAAGTTTTGCCATTCTACCCTCAAATTTAATATTTAGAATCCTTTTGATACCCAATTATAGTTCGTAATTATAGTCATATCCAGTGATAATCATCCCTCTATCTCCAAAATTTATAAGATACTAAACCTCCAAACATATGATATCTTATTAGGAAGAGTGAATATCATTAACTTATAAATGGATCTACCAAATAGTACCTTCAGGTAATGAAAATGTTGCTACTGCTTATGTTCTTTTTTTGGTCGGTCATGGGGCCTGAACTCTGGGCCTGGCGCTGTCCCTCAGTTCTTCAGCTCAAGGCTAGCACTCTACCACTTGAGCCATAGCACCACTTCCAGTTTTTCTGCTTATGTGGTGCTGAGGAATCAAACCCAGGGTCTCCTGCATGCAAGGCAAGCGCTCTACCACTGAGCCACCTTCCCAGCCCCTGCTTACATTATTATCTTGTTATTTTATTTAATATAATACTTAAAAATAAAAAATAAAAACACTATGACAACATATTAAAATATATTAAACTAAAATATTAAAATAATAAAGTACTATGATAGATAAAACATATCTTAATGTTGTATAATAAATTGATATTACTTAAGTGTTTGCTATGAATTCCGTCAGCACTTATAAATATTATTTAGCTTCCCATGAATAACCACATATAATTACAGATGATATTAAAAAATAAATTTTAAGTGCTTAAGATCCAGAATATTGTGATATTACTGAGGAATAGGGGAATACCAGCAATTCAAACCTAGTTATTTGATGACATTTTGAATTTTCCTTGACTTAACTTCTTCTGCCTAGTTTTTAATGTCTTTCACATCTATGATTTTAGTATTTATATATATAAAGTATTATTACAGTTAATGAACATGGGAAATATTTGTGTATCTTGGTAGGCTATGACCAGTCAGTCAATCATTTACACAACATATAGATATAGATGCATGTTTATATTATACATTTAACATACGGTACGCCAATGGAAAAATTGCATTTGAGATAAACTTAGTGAAAATTAGGGTGTAGGTGACCTACTAAACCACTAATATACTGAATATTTAGCCGTAATAAGACTTGTTATTTTTTCTCAACTTGTCTTAATCTAGATAATCACTATTAAAAATGGATTGCACTTATGAGGAAACTAGTAGAGAATGAAAAAACTAATGAATTTCTATTTGTGATGTATTCTGTCATTAGACATCTTGGCAGGATTAAATGAGTTCTTTATAGATTCTCTCACCATTTAGTCCCTATTACTGTGGCAAACATGTAAATGACATACTCATTAACATGGGTGGGTAGGTCATGGCTCAACATTTTCACATTAGTGGATTAAGCCACGTTTGAGTTCGCTAAATGAATGCAACACATTTTCTCCCACTTGTCAAAAAGCCCATAATGATTTTCAAGATCATTGCATGAATTAGATTTCACAATTACTTTCTTCTATCTTGCCCTTTGACTTTCAACAAAGACTTGGATTCTTTCAGCCAATTTTCCCTCTGAAAAAAGAACAAGGCAGAGGAAGTGTTGAGCCTTTGACACGCCTGTGATATTATAAGCCAGCATACTGTGCATTAATGCAAAGCTGCCTGGCTCTATAGTAATCATATGCTCTGTCTTCAAAGCTTTTGAGATGTTGTAATTATAAAATAAGGCATGGAGAGGTAAATTGGAATCACATATGGTTGAGGGACACTGAATGCTTTGGTAATATAAGACCTTTACTTCTCTGACTCTCTTGCTACTCACCAATGTGATCCTTGTCATGGTCCTCCATTTCCACAATCTATTATAAGAGAATGCTTCTTCAGCTTTCTTAGTGATGCTATCTGCTGCTTCATACAGCCTTGGGGTTCCTACTTCAATGTAATGCTGCAGAAGCACACAGGGAAGTGCTTTTGTGGTGCTCTCTGTTGAGAAAACCCCGTGATCCATATTGGGTCAGTTCATCCATTCTTGCCTCAGAGCAAACAATATGTGTTGTTCAAATGTATTCACACCACATTTGAAGTATTCCGAGAGTTCTGGACATTTCTCCACATGGCAAGCTGATAATTTTACATCGTTTTGCTTCTTATGATAATTTTTCAGTTCTGACTCATATAATAATATCAGCCTAGTAATCTAAGTATACCCAGAGCAACAGAAAATTAAAAAAAAAGAAAGGAAGAGATGAGAAAGATCTTAGGTTTTTCTACTGTTTTTGTGGCAAACAGCTCTTATACTGAGGATTTCCCAGGGGAGGCTGTGCTTTGTGGCGGGTGTATTTCGGATATCTGGGACATGGTGGGCATTTAATTAGCCCTTGATATGTAGCAGTACACAAGAGGACAGGGCAAAGGGGAATGAGAGAAAAGGTATTTATTTTCCTTGTTCCTAGAGGACATTTGAAAAGGCCCCGAGAAAGTCTCACATGCTTTTCCGTGCTGAGACTATTTTCAGACAGTATTTGTGATCTATACACCAGAGGGTGAAGACAGCACTCCGTCTCTTCCTGTCTCCTGAGGACTCTTGCAGTCCACAGGCAAGATGAAGAGGCTACAATAGAGATGCTTGACAGCCATGCTAAGAAGTGGGCAACTGATTATCTTTCTATTCAGTAGTTTGTAGCAGAACAGAGGGTGACAGGTATCTGTCAGAAACATTACTTCTACTGAGATATAAAGTGTATTTAACTCCTTCACCCATTTATAATGGTGAAAAAAAACACAAAGGGATCTTGATGATTTGACTTTCTTCAATGAATGGATTTTTAAAATCAAGACACTATGTGTGTGTATTGATTAGTATAATAAATAGATTTTATATCACATCCCTTCATAAAGTTTTGTGTAAAACTTTATTAAAATGAATATGCAATCATAAATACAAAGTTCATTCATTTGTTTTGATCTATAAGCTAGAAGAAAATAACATTTTATTAACTATCAGGTAACAGAAACATGTTCACATTTTTTTATGTACCTCAGCAAGCTCTTCTCTTTGTGGGTTTTATTTGTGCATGCTTTCTCCCCTCCTCTAGCCTGTTAACTCCTTGCGTAGGAAACTTGGTAACATTTAAAATTTCACCATTCTTTATTCACCTATTTCCTGTGAGCTGTTCCTGTGACCTAGACATTATTTTTCACTAGTTTTTGGAAACTGACACCCTAATGTAAGGAAATACCAGCCATTTTCAGAACACCTAGAAAAATTAGTCATGGAGTTCGTTTCTAAAACCCTTTATCCGAAACCAAGAAAACATCTTAAGCATTCTGGTATTTGACTTACTCCTGATAATCACAAGTGGGTAAGGAGAGGATAATGTCCTAAATTTTGCCAAATATTTTAGTACTGTGTAACAGATTAACTAATGACTCTTACTTTGACCAGAGGAAAAGAGAAAAGAGAAACATTATAGGGAAAAAAATCCACATTAGTTTTAGTACATCAGAGGCTTGTGATTATGGACATAGTTTGCAGTGCCCTGAGTAGCTGCCAGTCCTTTAGATGGTGATTAGTGACTGATTATTTGAATGATGAACACCATGGGGTTTAGTGATTGCTAGGATTAGAGAAATAAAATGATCTGGTCAAAGACAAATGACGAGGTCACTCAGAGGCTGGTCGTTACCATCCAGTTCTGTTACTCCTCCACTTGTAACACAAGGAAATTGAAAGTATATCATAATAGAAATAGAGAAATAGAAAAGAATATACTACTTCATGTTGCATTTCCATGTGTGAACAGATTTGTGAATTATCAGTGAATATTAAAAAGAGAGGCCAGAGATAAGAAATACATCTTATTGCCCCTACTAAAAAGATTTTTAAGAATAAGTGAACTCAATTATGCTTTCATTTTTGTGCCTTTTTGAGGCTGATTCTATTATGTACTTTAAGACAATTTCATAAGGTCTTCTGAAAGACATTACTGTGTGCAACATACCCTAAGATGTATTCTTTAAAAGTTTAAAACTTTAAAAAGAAGAGAAATAAAAAAGCACAGTGGATAATCAAACTATACTTATTGGGGGAATACTAATTTTCTTCAAAGTATTAATTGAGTTGGGATTCAGAATGCTATGTTAACATAATATTGATTTGAAAGGTTTTACCTTTAAGATATTTGATTAGGCTTTTTGAGTCGCTTGAACAAGCCACACAATTTTGAGATGCTGCATATGTGTTTGTAAGAGAGTTGCATGCTGTATCAGCATTTGAACACAAATGATGATGAATAAAAAATAACATAAAAGGTAGTTTTGTTTGAACCATTCACTTCAACATGTATCTTGTGCCAACAACTCAGAAACTTGACAGAAATATGTCTTTTCATGAAACTTAAAAAATTACTATTCAGGTCTTTAATATCCAATCAATCTGTACTTTGAGGTATTTGGTGGCTATTTTGTGTTTTAAAAGGAAACATTAACATTTCAGAATTGCTGTTTCTTGTAGAATTACAGACTATTATAATAAAATGATTCATGTAATGAAGAATGGCCAGGATGTGGCCACTTTCCATGTGGCTGTTAATGTAAGAAACATTGGATGTGGTCCAAGCCTCCTGCAGATTGCACTTTTGATTGGGGACTTAGTCCTTAAAAATCTCTTTGACAAACAAGGCCACACTAAAGCTACCAGCACAACCATGTTTATCACAGCATTATTTACCATAGCTAAGATATGGAACCAACCCAGATGCCCTTCAGTAGATAAATGGATCAAGAAAATGTGAGATATATATATATATATATATATATATATATATATATATATATACACATACAATGGAATTCTATACCTCCATCAGAAAGAATGGCATTGCCCCATTTGTTAGGAAATGGAAAGCCTTGGAAAAAATTACATTAAGTGAAGTAATTCAGGCCCAAAGAAACATAGGTCCCATGGTTTCCCTTATTTCAATAACTAGTATATGTCTAGGACAAGCAGAACAGGTCAAAAGCTGTATACATATGACCATATAAGATGATGCTAAGCGAAATGAACCCCAAGATAGGGACACAAGACGTTTTATTTTTCTTGCTGTTGTTTTTAATGTATTTATAATGTAGTATGTGATTTTTTTGTTTCTTTGGTATGTTCTTCCCCTCATGGTATAATCCCTGTTTTTACTGTATTTGATTCCGGTGTCCTGCATCTTGTATATACATTTTTCTAATTTGGGGAGAGTAAGGGGGAAAAATGCTGAAATAAAGATTCACGTTGATCCATTGTAACAATGAGATGTACAAGACACTATGTTGAAAACCAACTTTACAAATTCTGGGGGCAGGGGAAGGAAGAGTTGGGAAGATGGGGAGGAAGGGGATGGTAAGGGAAAAACAAAGGAGGAGGTAACAATGTTCAATAGAAAATGGACTCATTACCTTACTCGTGTAACTGTAACCCCTCTGTACAGTATCTTTACTATATATATACATATATATATGTATGTATGTATAAAAACTCTATGATCTCCAATTTCTGACAAGAAAGACTGCTTCTAGCCACTCTGTGTTTGTAAATATTATTAAATGAGCATATTCAAAATAGCTATGAAGCTGGGCTCTGCTGGTTCATGATTGTAATTCTACTCAGGAGGCTGAGTAGAATCATGGTCTGAAGCCAGCCCAGACAGGAAAGTCTGTGAGAATCTTCCTCTCATTTAGTCACCCAAAAGCTGGAAGTGGAGTTATGCCCCAAGCGTAGATGTCTGGCCTTGAGCAGAACAGCTCAGGGACGGTATTCAGGCACTGAGTTCAAGCCCCAGGACTGGCACACACACACACACACACACACACACACACACACACACACACACACACCATCAAAAAAGGATTACAAATATTCAAGAAAAAATTTTATTGATAAAATATACCTGAGAAATGTTTATATTTTTAGTGCATTACATGTGTTCTGAATTCCAAAGTAAACACACTTATTTTGATGATAATGGAAAAAACATTCAAACTTGTGCAAGGAAATTCATCAGTTAGCATTAACTTAATACTGTATGTTGCATAGTGCTGTAAAGAGACCCTAAAACTATGCTCCAACTGACCTTCCTTCACCTCAGCCCCATCTGTGGAAGGAAGCCATCAACTTCTGTCCCAGACCTCATTACATGAACACCTCACAAGGATTATCCCAATGGCTGGGCACCAACACTTGACACTTTTGCAAGAGACTCTAAAACAATTATTTGAGTTTCCATATCTTAGCCAGATATCCAACAACATACACAGGACTCCCCGTATAACCCATTCTTGATAATGTTTAATTGGATGTCAGTCTAAAGTCTTTAGTATTTATTTCAGTTATAATAATGAGACTTAGAAGCAAAGTGGGACATAATTTTAAATTGGCAAAATCAGAAGAGGGAGCAAAAGCACAAAGTATCTAGGCATCAACGTATCCAGTTAAGAGTAAATATCAGGTAAATGTTTGCCTGACTGAGACCGTTAATTTTCAGAAACTTCAGTAAGGGCTGCTATTGTCCATCCTATATTACTCAGAAAGTGTCAGTAAAGTAGAAGTGACAAGAATCTCTGCAGAAGATGATCATATAATCTTTGTTTCTATAAAGTCAAAGAAATGAATACTGCGTGTAGTTTAAGAAAATCTTCTGCACACAGCAAGTTCGTGGAAAAGATAGGTGTGCTCACAAATGCTGAAAGTCTTGAAAGATGAAATCTTTGTTATATTCTCACAGATGTGCTAATGAGAAAGAAAGGAAGAGTGATCTCATAAACCAATACATCTTTATAGAGATAAAGCATTGTTCTATTGGGCTTAGCTTTTATAGCAGAACATATAAAAACTGGGAGAAAGCACAAAATAAAAAATAACTTGTGAGGAAGGCAAGAAGAACTCTAAAACATGGCAAGTGAAGTAGGTGAAAAAATGAGTACAACATAAGCTGTAGTTTATATTATATACGTTCTAGAAAAACGAAGCCAAGTATAGTTTACTATCTCAGTCAGTGCTAAGAGAGAAATCAGGTCAAACTCCTTGTGTTCTACTTCCATTTGATCTGATAAAAAAACTGCTAAGCAATGGAATAAATATGGCTATGGTTTGTAATGGAATTCTAAGGAGAAATGGAAATGGAGTATAAATTATACAACCTTTCGTTTCCTCCAGACACTGCCCTCCACAGAATATAAAACCTTTGTGCTTGTATTTTTAAGTAAAACAATATTTTATAATATTCCACATAGCTCTTTAATGTTATGAAGATACTGAATCTGTTTCAATACATTTTATTTGCATATATAAATTATACAAAGATGCATTATCATATTTCCAGAAGCATGTAGTACATTTGGGTGAAAATTTTCCTACTTTATTGCTCTCCCATATTCTCTACTTACTTTTCACCCTCGACATTAAAAAAATTTTCATGGGTTTCTTTATGCTATTTTCATACATACTTAGATTTGATTCAAATCTTTCATTCCTCATCAACCTCTCATATTTTGTCTGCCTCTCTCCTGACCTTCCAAATGGTCACCTGGCATTACATTGTGCATGTAAACAAGAGATGTGTGGTGTTTGTTTTTCTGAATTTGAGTTATCATGCTCAATATGATACCCTTATATTACAGAAGCATGTAGAGGCTGGGAAAGTGGCTCAGTGGTAGAGTGCTTGCCTTGCATGCATGTGGCCCTGGGTTTGATTCCTCAGCACCACGTAAGCAGAAAAAACCAGAAGTGGATCAAGTGGTAGAGTGCTAGCCTAGAGCTGAGGGACAGTGTCCAAGCCCAGAGTTCAGACCCCATCACAGACATGTTGGTGCCTCACGCCTGTAATCCTAGCTACTCAGGAGGCTAAGATCTGAGGTTCACAGTTCAAAGCCAGCCTGGGCAGGAAAGTCTGTGAGACTCTTATCTCCAATAAACCATTCAGAAAATGGGAAGTGGTACTGTGGCTCAAGTGGTAGAGCGCTAGCCTTGAGCTGAAGACCTGAGGGACAGCACCCAGGCCCCGAGCTCAAGCCCCACAACCGACTAAAAAAAAAAGAAAGAAAAGCATGTAAGTTTGATTTTAGGAAGGGCGAAGGTGTCTATCACATCTGATGCTTCAATGTCGTGTCCTCTTTTTGCTAATAAATAGAAATAAAGAAGTCTATTAATTTCAAGCTTGTGATCTATAGATGTTTGTACAAATATTAATTATTAATATTAATTATTTGCCAAAACAAAGACAATTTATCAGATTAGTAAACAACCCATGGTTTAGTAGTGATGAAAACACAAAGAGGAAATACTGGGCAATCTTTCATTCACAAAGAAAAGTATTATTATACTTTTTGTCGTGGTTCCATGCACATAAAATTTATAAAAATATACTATAGCCTCCACGTGCCCGTGGCTCACGCCTGTAATCCTAGCTACTCAGGAGGCTAAGATCTGAGGATCACCGTTCAAAGATAGCTCGGGCAGGAAAGTCCATGAGACTCTTATCTCCAATAAATCAGTAGAAATCCGGAAGTGGTGCTGTGGCTCAAGCAGTAGAGCGCTCACCTTGAGCTAAAGAGCTGAAGGACAGCACCCAGGCCCCATGACCGACCGAAAAAAACAAAAAACAAAACAAAACAAAAAAAATATATATATATATATATATATATACTATAGCCCTAAAAATATCTCCACTGACCTGAATTAACTAAATGTCTTGTTATATCTTTTGAGGAAAGACAGAGTCTATCTTGAATGCTGGTAGAGTTTGGTAAATGTCTCTATTTGAAAACTGGGTGAACATATCTATGTTACTTGTAAGAATGTCTTTAATGTTCACTATTTTTAAGTTACCTCAGTACATCTTTAAAGCAGACATAGCAAGTGATAGAATTTATCAAATGTATATGATTATAGACAAATATCTTATAGCAGACATAGTAAGTGATAGAATTTACCTTCTGCATGTTATTATTACAGATAAATACATAGAGAAAATAGTTAACTTTTAGGAAAACTTAAAGTGATAACCTTTTACAGGTCAAAATGAATGTATAGATCACTTCAGATATTTTAGTATTATAGATTTTTTAAATCAAATAGGATGTTTTATTTCCAGTACATCCTCAATGTAAATTTCATCCTCATGAACTTTATTAAGCTCTATACCCCAAAATGAGTTTCTCTTTTGTCCTGGTCAGGTGAGATTCATAGTCCCAAAGAGTCCTGAAACTCAACATGACAAAACCCAACTCATCAGGAAGCTTCAGTGTTCACACCCTCTCTCGCTGGAAGTCTAGGACTAGACTTCCATTATTCCATTGGCACTCTGGGTGTCATCTTTGACTTTCTGTGATGTATTAAGTCACATTAATTGTCAAGCAACTACATCAACTCAGGGATTATTCCCAAGTTCCATTTATTTGACAGTAAGTGAAGAGGTAGGTTTTTCATTTTCTTAAATTTCTTATGGGGAAACTAGTACAAAATACTACAGTACTATAGTAACCAGTTTTTCATTTATGAAATAGTTTAACACTGACCAGAAACTATTTCTCAGAATTGTAAGGATCATGCTCACCTACACTGAGAAAAGCACATAGCTTAGCGATGTTAAGTAGATTTAATTATTCCTCTAAGTTTTCATCTCAAAGTTTGCTTCTAGACAGGTTACCTTTGACCAACCTAACAGAGATAACAGTGTGATAAACATTAAATTAAAGTATATAAATATTTCACCCAGTACACTTCCTATTATGTAATGGTCATCCAGCAACTATAACTTACTCCTTTTATTTCTATTTTCTCCAAAAAGAATGATGGTTTGTGGACAGAGGATTTAAGAATGTAAGTTAAAAGCAAAGATTTTCCTTTTGGCTCTGTAAAAATGGACCCTGTTAGAATGCAATGGGGGTAATAATAACATTGTTGTAAGTAACAGATAAGTTCTAGTGAAAATAGATTGAAATAAAAGGACAAAGCTTGTTTGAAGAATACTGGTATATTGTTGGGAACAGAGAACATTTATGATACAGTATAATATATGCATTGTAAAGTAAGAAAATATGTCTTTTTCCCATATATTAAAAATGTAACAATACCTGACAAAATATTTTACAAAGAAAGAATGAAGAAAATAGGATGATCCAAACGGAAATTGTTAGTGGAAGCCTTGCTCACAGAATCACTTAGAATATAGGAAAATAAATGCACACCTCCTCTTTGATTAGATCCTTGACTGCTAAAATGATTAGAAAATCATTTGAATGTTTGAGAGGAAGATATGCAATAGGTAATCTCTTGTTCAATTATATATAAATATATAAACTCTTATTTGTAAAAGAAGAATGGTCAGATCTTAGTACTTTCAAATGATTACATCTATATATCATCTCAATTCTTCTTTACAATATATTAGGAAAGGTGTAACCCCTTTCTCTATTGGTCCAAAGTCTGTAATTCTGCTGTCTGTTTAACATCACCAGCAACAGTAAATGAGTTTTTCTTACCATACTTTCACTGGTTACATGAACAAACATATCTTAGTATAATAGTTCTACTTTCTTACCATATATCTTCAGGAAATCACCCCATTTTCCTGAATTTTAAAGAGTAATTCTACTCATGGTAATAGTTCTGTGCTCAATGGTTGAAAATGTATACATTAATTACTAAACTTTTATTTTGCTATGATTGTACAAAAGCAATATTAAGCTTTTTGGCACTTTTGTTATTTAGTATAGTTTTAATCTAAATGGAGAACGTATCTGAATGGATGCAGGTAAGCAAAATTATGATTATTATACTAAGCAATTTGATTGAGTCAAGTAGCCTGTCTTTTGAGAAAGTTACTAAAGAAGTTAATCTATATTGGTTAAGCTAAAAAGACTCAAGTTAAAAATCAATTCTACCTATCATAAAATAGATTTGGCTCCAGTGAAATAATTTGTTGCCTGCATCCAGGATGACTGAGTATTGATTTCTGAGACACCCTCTATGAAGTTGTGCTTTGCTTGATTCCTCAGCAAGTCTTTAGGGAAAATGTTGATCGTAACTCAAACTGGAGATTTCTTCTGACTCAACAGAAGAAAGCAGAGTGAATTATGATTGTCTTTAGTAAATATCTGTTTTCTTTTCTATTAGATAAAGTATTCTCTAAATCTACACTAACAAGTTTAAGGAACATTGTTATTTAGTAGTATATCTTGAATATTTAATTGTTGCCTGAAATTACTTTCTAACTATGGGAGTAATCATCAATATTTAAATTACTATACTAAATGCAAAGTCATAAACCTTACATACAAAATGTTTATATGGAAATAACATCAATTTATAAAATAGAGTTGTAAGACATGTGGGTAACTGAATATTGAACCAAACACACAAACACAGGCACACGTATACATGCATGCATATATGCCATGTGGGTTTATATGTATATGTAGATATATGTAGATATATACATAAAACTGTGTTTATTTCTGCTAGAATTTGCCCATCTCTATGTGATAATCTCTTGGATACATCTTTCTTTCTCTCTCTCCTTCCTTTTTTCCTTACTTCCTTTCTTCCCTACTTCCTTCCTTCATTCCTTCTTTCCTTCCTACTTCTCAATCTTCCCCTCATCTTTTTTTAAAATTATATTTGGGTAATTGGACAAAGGGGTTACCATTTAACAAAGTAGTTTATGAATACAAGGAATTTTGGTCAATATTCTTACCCATCCTCCCCAACCCATCCCTTTCCTTATTTCCTAATTTCATAGAATATACATTGGATTCTTTTTCATTGTCCCCTTCTCCTTCTGATCTTCTTTAAAACAATTCCGTGGTAGATGGTACTAGCATTTGAACTCAGGGACTTGCATCTGTAAACATTCTGCCTCTTGAGCCACACCCCCAGTCAAAATGACACCACATTTTTACCAAGTTATGTCATGTCCCCAATCTAAAATTTTCCTATTTACCATTCTTTCCTAACTGAGATTACAGAAATGAAACCATACATCTGGCTTTTTTTGTTCAGATGGATCTCACTCACTTTTCTACCCTACTTGAGATGGAGTGAAAGGTAGAGGTCTTCTTCATCTCTAGCCCATAAATAGTTGCCTTTACAAGCACATGCAACATCTATGTCACTTTTTATGTTTTGTCATCTATGAGTGTGTAAATTTCTGTAAAAATTGCCATTTCTAAAAAATACATATATTCTCCTCCATAAGATGTTAAAATCATTCCTTATCCACTGTTCCCTTCTTGTGACTCCATCATTCAAGAGATTCACAATCTGGGATGCTTTCATCCCAAGCAACCAAATTGTCTCAGAATCAGTAATATTTTAAAGAGGAAATAAATGAGTTCAAGCAAGGGAATATTACTTGACAAAAGCCACAGTCTTTGTATAACCTGATCTTGGCAGTAAAATCCCATTTCTTCAGCTGTACTCACTGTTATAGGAGTGAATTAATCATTCTTAGCCATACTCAAGTAGCAAAGATTACACAGAAATACAAATACCCATAGACAATGGTCACTGATGGTCGCGTCATGGTTTGCCAAATCTATGAGCCCCTGGACTCACATCTGAACTTACCCAAATTCAGCAACACTATTTCATAGTAACATTCTACAGCCCACCTTCTTTCCTTGGCTCTTACCAAGCGTGTGGTGATGTTCCAGTCCTTGTACTCAGCCTGTGTCTCACCATGCCTTAGCAAAGTGTCATCTGCAGGACCAAGAGAAGTCTATGCTCTGTGGGGAACACTTTAAAACTGTTTTTCTGGGACTATTCTCTACTTCAGTTCGCCTTTATTTCCAGTCTTGGAAATTCTTGGACTTCAATTTCTCTTTGTCAGCGTGAAGAGTGAGTGGCTTGAATGGTGTTTTACTGTCACTTCTGTGGACTGAGTTGCATTTCCATTCATTTCGTTTTGATGGTTGCTGAAATATTTCTTGGATGACTTAGTGTTTTGGAATGGATAAGATTTCAGAAGTTCAGAAATTTCAGAAATATGTGCATTAATATTTGTCAAAACTAGTTGATCACATAGCCACTTGATACAAATCCTAACAGAATCTGTAAGTCACAGAAAAAAATGTTAATTCTTCTCTACATGCTAAAGTATACTATGTCAAAATAATGAATTACTGTCTTCATTCTTCAGATATAACCTGAGACTAATGAATTGGTTGAAGACTAGTGACCACTGAGAAAAATAAAGAGCACATAGGAAACATACATAAACACACACATATATGTTTTATAGATAATACATATAAGGTGTGAATACACACATATAAATGATAGCTAAATGACAACTAATAGATAATAGATGTTAGACAGATAGACAGACAGACAGACAGACAGACAGACAGACAGACAGACAGACAGACAGACAGACAGATAGATAGATAGATAGATAGATAGATAGATAGATAGATCCCTATAAATATATTTAATACCATTAGGCTCTAGTTTTATATTCCTATCTGATAATTAAGGCCTCAAACTATTAACAACAATACAACAAGAAAACAAAGCTAGAAAAATAACCTGCTGTTCTTCAGGACTTATCATAATATAGAAGCATGGAAAGTTAATAATGAGTGGCAATAGGGGTTGTTACTTTTGCCATAGTAAGATGAGCATAAACGGTATTTGTGAGCTCTACTGTTGTTTGCTAAATTACCCTTGAATCTCTTGAGATAAAGGAAAGGATGATATCACATAGAACTCCTGTTTTTAATGTCCTGTAAGAGGTTTTCTTTTTCACTTCTTTATTTTTCTGGTTTCTTTAGCATCACATATAATATGTTCCTCAGCAGTATTTCCATTTTGCAGCACTCCATATTATTTATTGATTATAATCAAAAAATATTACATAGAAAAAATAGGATGCAAAAATGTCAGCCCATTTGTGATTGCTGCTATTTCAAATGTAAGCCTGATTTTTTTTCTCTCCACAGGAAAAGTTATTTTGACACCCACCCACTGACCAGTAATCTAAAGTTGCATTGATTTCTTTTCCTTTCCAAGAATGGCATTATTGGATTCATCTTGGACTTCAGTTAAGCATAGAAAAATTAATAGAACATAATGGCGTTAGGCTCAACTTCATTTCCTTACCATTTTTATAATGCATTTACAGTATGTCTTCAAACTTTTCCTAAATCATTTGCTCTGATACTCAATTTAAAGCCAGTTTTATTCAGTGCCTGCCGACTCAGTAAAGGTGTTTCTTTAGAAGAAGTGCCAGGATATTTTAGTAATTGGCATACAACAGGCCCAAAGTAGTAATAACAGGAGGTCTTTTAGCAGAACAGAAGAGAATGTTCCCCTGCTTTTTATTGATGTTTGTATAATCCTGAGGTGCCAGTAGCTGTGAGCCTGGATTTTGGCTAGTACAAGTGAATAAGCATCAGTTAAATCAGAGCACAAAGCTGTTATTTCAGATCCTTGCAGTAGATAGTAAATTATTCAGAAGCCTCGCTCATCTATCAAAAATTGTACTGAGTAAAAAGGTGGGTTTGAATACTAATATATTATGCAAAAATAGAAAGAATTACAGCATTTAAATCATTGAATGCAGAGAAAATCATTGGAGATGTGGCATGCAAGTCAATAAAACACTAATTTCCAACTTTGGAGATTATAATTTATGTACTAGTTGAAGCTTTCAGATGATGTACAATTGGATGTCCTGGCTTTACTCAGAATAATTCCCAATTTTAAAAGAACATATAATCATCAGCTTACATTTAGTACAATTTGGAGTGAATTTAGTAGCTCTTCATCATTATAGATTTGGGAGAGTAAATAATACCCTTCATTTTCAGCTTATTTAAGAAAGATTTTCTCTCTTTTTAATAAGGAAGGCTAGCATTTTTGGGAAAGCCTATACTTAGATTTTGTTGTAAACAATTGTTTGTGTTTACATGGACTATGAATCTGATATCTCTCTATGTTGTAACCTGGGACAATTCTTTAATATGGTACGTTCACAGTAACTCTGCCAAAACATTTAATAAGGCCTTTATTTAATGTAATTTTCTATAAAACATATGAACACTCTCCTCTTTGAATGTTTTTGAAAAGTATTATAGTATTGTTTTTGTATTATCCTAGATAAGAATCCATTTTATACTAAACTTGAATAATAAGATTAACTTTAGGAAAACTGATTTTCTTATGCTCTGTTCCTTTGGAAAGGTATATGAATAAATTAGGAAATATAGTCAGACACTTTGGTTCTCCCTTTAAAATTTTGCCATTCATGACAAGATCTTTTTATAATAAAAGGCAAAATAGTGCATAGGTTCCTAAAACAAACAAACACCTAGAACTACCCTATGACCCAGCAATTACACTCCTGGGTTTTTATCCAAACCAGGATACAATAAAACCACACAAACAACCATGTTCATTGCAGCCCTATTCACCATAGCCATGGTATGGTATCAGCCCAGATGCCCCTTAATTGATGAATGGATCAAGAAAATATGATACACATACACAATTTAATTTTCCATTGGAAAGAATGATATTGTACCATTTGTAAAGATATGGAAACACCTGGAAAAAATATGGTAAGTGAAGTGCATCAGGTCCAGAGAAACAAAGAATGCATGTTTTGACTTATACATGAAAGCTAGATTTTGTTCACAAGGTTATAAATAAATATAGAGTGTGGTATGTAGGTGATAACAAATGTATTAACTGAACTATGGTAGATTCAAGAGAGATCTCAAATAGAGTAATTCCTTAGACAGGCAAAATCCAAGTTCAGAAGAATAAAATAGAAGAAAGCAGGTATTTAATAGGAGTTGGGTAGGGAATATTTTTAAAGCAATGTGTGTGGGAAAATTAGCCACTGGGGTCTTCCTTAGGGTTCTTCCAGGATACTTTATCCATACACTGTTTCATCCCAGTATGTAACTCAGTCACAGCCCCATGGGGCCTAAATTTATATGTCAGGAGACTGAGGCTCTCAGGCAAAAATAACTTACCCAAAGTCATAGAAGTAGTGTTTGATAATGTAAACAACAGAACCCATTGAGGCAATTTTTATAAAGAAATTAATCCCATACTAGAATTAATGTGTTGAGTTTGTAAACCTCATTGGATAAAATTGAACACACAAACTTTATCCACATCTTTTTTCTCCATTGTTGTTTCTCATTCAGGTCTTTATTTCTTTGCAGATATTCTTTGTTTATGTAATTAAAGTTATATATATATATAGGCATATATATACATATATATGTTCTGTCATTGCCCTAACCCCAAGTGTTTGCATTTCAGTCAGATTAGTAATAAAAACAGAGAGGGTAAAAAAAGTGAAAAAAGCATCTATCTCTCATTGCATATTTATTTTAAAGATGAGTATAGTTTCTGCTTTCTATGCAAATTTAAAATATCCCAACCAAAGAATGTATTTCTCCTATTCTTTGGACGCTGCTGGCTTTATAATTTTATCCTGTAGCTGATTAGTGCTTACCAGTCCTTTCTGTCACACTTGTACTAGTCTTGGTCTAGTAAGGTCTTATATGGGCCTGTCACTGTGAAAGCTATTCCCAGAGGTCCTCTCCTCATGCCACCATAGCTAGTTGGAAGGTAGCCAAGAGAGCAGGAATAAAAGACATGTGGAACTGAATAAAGCATTTATACATTTTAGGAAGCCATTGGTTTTTCAGGTTGGAGATTCATGGAAATTAGTGTAAAATAGACAGCTCACAGGCAAGGCTGCAGGGACTCAGCCAGAATCAATTTGGCATCTGTTCTTCTTGCTTCCAAAATACTTTCCAACAGATCAAATACAATTGAAAGCACCCATCCAATCAAAGGTATTGCAAATGATGAAGCTTTGAATGAGTCAAATGAAGTGTCAGATCTTGCAGGCAATGGTCCTGGCATTGTGCCTTCAGAAATGAGGTGATTGCTTGCATAGCCTCTACAACAGCTGGAACACCAAAGCATGAACTAAAAAGCTGACCAAGCGACAGAAATGCTCCTGATGATCATCAGAATGTTCTACTCTCTCAAAACATCTTTGTTTCAGAGAAATGGAGATCAGGACTGGATGAGAAAGATCTCCAGGCCTTTCCTACTACCAATTAGGTCCAAATGTGATCATCTACCTCCTCCCAAGAAGTTCTTTGGGGACCAGCCTGGTTACTGTATTGTTTGTTTGTTCTTTTCAAAGAAACATGAAAGATACTGCTATGGTGAAAGATAATCTATGGTGACTCAGTAAGATCAGAAACCAAAATCATACAACCCTATGAGAGTTAAAGTACTAGAAGCAGCTCAGAATGTTGTGATTGCTGGTTTTGAAAGTAGAAGAGGTTGCAATTTAAGATATTTAAGAAGCTGTTAGTAGTTGGAACAGCAAGAAACTAGATACCCTAAGCCTCCAAAAGAATAGAAGTTCTGAAAGCACTTTTATTTTAACCAAGTCCAACCATTTTTGTTGTTAATATATTCAGCCATCACACAATAAATTTCTGTTGTTTTAAAACACTGAATTTGTAGAATTTGTTGCTGTACATTAGCAATGGAAAAGTAATGAAGTTCTCAAAAAAAAAGAAAAAGAGTAGGAGTAATGAGTTATGATTCATCATTTTTCAAAGGGATACACTCATAAATTATCACCCATTAATTTTTTAACTTATTAAATGTCATTACTGAATACAATATATCTTTCACTACCCACAGACAAATACTTTGGTTTTATCTGTGTAGGAGTAATAAATATTTACTCTTCTCTCCACATTATTGTTCATAATAATTTCCTGGAGAATAGAATTACATAATTAATATCTAACTTTGACCCAGTTTATAAAGTTAAATAATTTCATATTTGATACTAAAACAACAAATGCTAAATTATGTGTGACAAATTGGTCAGGGAGTATTCTTTTTTATGTTACTTTACCTTTTTTATTGTGAAGGTCATGTCCAGAGGAGTTACAGGTAATAAGTACATCTTGAACAGAGTTATCCCCTCCCTTGTTTTCTCTCACTTTCCCTCCTTCTCAAGTCCCCTCCCCCCCCAAATTATAAAGTTCACTTCCAGCATAGTGTCTTGTGAGTGTCGCGATTTCATGGGTTCATCCTTTCCCTTTGTCTCACCATTCTGTGATTCCCCTTCCCCAAATCAGATAAGCATATATACAAGACACGGGGGACCAAAATCAAAGACAGTGACAACAAGGGATAAACCAGAAGAAAAAAAATGAAAGAAATAACTTCATATAGTACATTATTCTTACCATCAGATGCAAGATATATGATATGGCTATTCAGAAATAGGTTGGCAAGAGAGGGAGGATAAGAGGGCAGGAAGAATATTCCAGGTAGATGAAGAATAATATACTTGACTGAGACACACAGATATTCATAAACTTCATTTAAAACACAATGCAAATGTTTTAACAAGGGAAGGGAAAGAGCAAAATGTTTAAATAGGGATACAGGTTGACCCATTACAACACTATGTTTAAAAATGAACTTTACAATAGGTGGGAGGCTGGGGAGGAGGAAGAAAGGAAGAAGAATGTAGTTGTGGAGGTGGAAGGAAAGGATGAGAGGGGAAAAACAAAGGAGGAGGAACAATGCTTGATAAGAAATGTACTCATTACCTTGCTCATGTAACTGTAACCCCTCTGTACAGTATTTTCACAATAAATAAAACCTTATTTTAAAAAGAGAAAGCAATTATTTAAGATCTTAGCTGATTCTACAATCATTTGTAGATCTTAGAAGAGTCTATGGAATGCTAACATGCACACTCACCCTATTGAATCAAAAACAATATAAAAACAATTTAACTCCCTAAGAATGATCTCCTTATATAACCAAATATATTGAGGTGGTGAATAGCTAATAGCATATTTTGTATAGACCTCTGTGCAATCAAACAAAAAACCCAGTAAGATTGTGTGTGTGAAGTTGTCAGAGGAAGTATCTGTCAATTTCATATATTTTAGAAATGTTAAAGTGGTTCTTCAACACAGATTTCATAAACAATACAAGTACACACACACCCATAATGGATCTAATAATGAGTTGCATTGCTTTTACATTGATTCTATTGCCTTATAAAGTCAAATACTACATTCAGTCCTATTTCCTGAGTTCTTATCCATCTGTAAATATGTTAACCAACAGTACAAGTTAGATCTACTCTCATTTTCCATTGTCATGCAGTGGTAGTCAATACATAAGAGTTATCTATCCATTAGATCTTTAACAATCCCAGGATGCTCAGTGTTTTAGAAGTAAATGTTTATCCTTATTTCAGAGATTTTATGTCTTCTTGTTCTTACATTCCTAAATTGATGCTAACAAAATTTAGAAGGAAGATAGGAAGTTTTATTCATATCTCCAATATATCAGCTACAGCTGTGAGTCAGCAGCTAATGTCTTTCGTCTCTAATGAGCCTATTTGTCTAGTTTCATTTTTCTTGTGAAGACTTGTTCAGAGAGATTTCCTTTAGACAACTTTGCAAACCAAACTAGCTTCAGACTTAGTACTTTTAAAAAAGCTTAGCCATCCAGTGCTTACAAAAACTCGAATGATTTCCTAGATCATTTTGCTGGTTTTTGCCATGCTTGAGTTTGCTTTAGTTTCTTATCCATTGCTTCTTGTCTAGATGAAGGATGCATGTCTAATGGGGGAAAATGTGTGTTGTCTGGCCATATTTCCTATCTCAATTTAATTTGGGAGATAAAATGTACTAAAGAAATTCTTACTGTTTTACTATTTTAGTTTCTTTCAGTAGAATTATTGTGTTGATAAAACATTCGGCTTACTAATACAGCACACTGACTTCCTTTAGTAATTCAAAACAATGTATTGTCAAGCAACAGAAGACATTTGGAAGAAAAAAGAAACAAATTTGAAGGGCAAAGCTGAGCAAATCTGAAGTAACTAATGCCTTCAGATACTGCAACCTTGTCTTCTTTTTCCAAGCTACTTACATTTAGTATCATTTCATCATCTTTACTATGCTGTATTTCCAAGTGATATTCCCTAGAACATGACCATCTCAGCTCATTACAGAGCAAAATTATTCACTTGTTTCTTTGGCATATTCCATACATTTTGACTTAATTACTGTATGGATTTTTATAAATTATTTTAGATTTAAAGAGAAACAGCTCCCATGGTTAGCCTTTAGAATTAAAATTTTACACAATTAATTTGGATTAAAAACACCACCTACTGTTTATTCTGCAATCACATTTAAATAAATAGGAGAGGTTTTTGATTGTTTTTGGTATTGTTAGTCTTATTTTGACATTATCCCAGTTATTTGCACATCATCTTTTTCTACTTAATTGTCTTTCATCTATTCATAACACTTAGTTTTGGAAGTGGATAGAAAGCTAAATGTATGTTGATGCCTAAAACCAAACTCACCCTGTGATTTCAGTAAAGGTTTATGGTGGATGGAAGCTATGGATTCTTAGAAAATCAGTTCATTCCAGTTAATTGTGATTCACTCTTATCTCAATCTAGGATAAGAGATGGAATTATTTAGTTATTTGTTTGTTTATTTATTTTTCGTCGGTCTTGGAGCCTGAACTCTGGGCCATGGAACTGTCCCTCAGCTCTTCAGCTCAAGGCTAGCTCTCTACCACATGAGCCACAGCGCCACTTCCAGCTTTTTCTGCTTATCAGGTGCTGAAGAATCGAACCCAGGGCCTCATGCATGCAAGGCAAGCGCTCTATCACTAAGCCACCTTCCCAGCCCTGTGGGATAGAATTTTTAAAAAGTTAATAATCTATATAATATTTAAAGATAAAAGGAGGAAAGGCAAAGGCTTGTGACTTTGGAAAAAGAAAACTTTATCCATATATTTTCCATACAAATTCATGTTATTAATTACAGTTCATTATTGGTGTTGTATTTATATAGATCAAAAAAAATGAATAGTAGGCTAAAGTGATTGCTTTGGTACAGGAGTGCTCACTGCAATTAAGATTTAAGAATTACCTTCTAGGCTTCATTCTGACCTTGAAAGGGAATCCATAATGTCATTAGAGAAGGATATTATTATCCTAATATATTTTTCAAAAGCTGAACAAACTTTTGCATAGAGCAAAATAAAAAAGTAGTCCACCTTGAACTTAGTTTCTGTAGTTTTTGGACATTTGAAGTTTTATCACTTTTGTGGCTTGTTTTTTTTTCTCTTTCTTTAATTTGTTTTATAATTGTCTATAGGTAGTTGTACAAGGAAGGTGCCATTTAATAAAGCAGGTTATAGACACAGTTCATCTTGATGAGTGTTGCCCTTTTCTACATTGTTACCCCACTTTGACCTACCCCTTCTCTTACTTTCTTAATTTTATGAAGTATATACTATGAATTCTTGACTGTAGTCTTCCACTCCTATTTCCCCCTTCATTCTTCTCCCCTTTACCTCTTGCTTTCATCCCCCATCTTGGTAGTACCCAATTTCTGGTGTTGATTTTGTTTGGGTTTCACACACACACACACACACACACACACACACACACACACACACACACACACACTTTAATTGAGTTCTTCATGAAGTCTCTTATACTTGTTAACTGATTTATAGCCATTTTCATACCACCCAACATATTTACTTATAGACCTTATAGGTACTTATTTCTCCAGGTCTGGCTTACTTTATTTTGTGTAATGTTGTTCTAAGACTTTCCATTCTTTTTTTTATTTTTCGATTGGTCTTGTGGTTTGAACTCAGGACCTGGGCTCTGTCCCTGAGATTTTTCATTGAAGGCAAGTGCTCTACTACTTTGAGCCACAATTCCATTTCCAGTTTTCTGGTGGTTACTTGGAAATAAGAGACTACAAGGGACTTTTCTGCCTAGGCTGGCTTCATACCACATTCCTCAGATCTTAACCTCCTGAGTAGCTAGGATTACCGGTGTGAGCCACCAACATCCAGCTGCCTTTTTTAAAAAGGTACCTCCTTTTAAAAAAAAATATGGAATTTTTTTTTCTGGTCGTGGGGCCTGAACTCTGGCCTGGGTGCTGTCCCTCACCTCTTCAGCTCAAGGATAATGCTTTACCACTTGAACCACAGCACCACTTCTGGCTTTTTCTGCTTATATGATGCTGAGGAATCGAACCCAGGGACTCATGCATGCAAAGAAAGTAACCTTTGAATGGTTTTATGAGAAGGTTGCAATTAATAATGTCAATTTTTGTGCCCAGTGTTTCTTGATCTGAGTTCCCTCTACCATTATTCTCCCCTAACTTTACCATTGAATAATTGTGTAGTGATTCTTATTTTTTATACATGCTTTTTATCATATGCCATCTATATATTTGCTGTCTTGCTCAGATGTTAAGAATGAGGAATCAGGACCAGATTCTTGAGTCCAAATTCTAACACCTTAGATTGGGTATAAGAACTTCCATGAGATCGTAAATGTCTTTAGGCATTTGTTGCTTTCACTGTTTAAAAGAAGGGGGGAGGGGAAGTGATCATACATATTTCATAGAGTGTTGTGAGAATTCAATAAACTAATAGCCATAAGGAAGATGACATGACATAAGTCACATATTTCTATCTAGGAGCAATTCCTAGATAGAATTTCCTCAGACTATTACAATCCATTCCTTACAGGTTTACCTTTTAGGGGCATTAATATGTCATATAATTTCCAGATAAAATCATCTCTATGTCTACTCCACGTGTCCAAGTGAAACTTCATATGGAACACATATTTGAAAATCATCCTGTGCTCATCTCTTTGTTTTCCCAGATTTTTTTACACTCTTCTACAATCATATTTATTACTCTTTTCTACAGTCATGGGTTTTGAGTGAAATTTTACAGCTACAAGCCTTGTTTCATTTGTCTATCTTTGCCAACTCCAGAATTACCAGCCCTTCAACTCTTATCTATCTGTCAGATCTTTTAAAGCAAAACTTTTGAACTATTCTTCCTCTTAGAATGGAATTATTTTGAATTTTGAGCTATTTGGCTCTTGTTTTTGCAGTTAGGTTAAGCAATATTCATTTCAGGTTTTCTTTCATCAGTAACTTATTTTTCTGCCACATTATCTACTTAGTAGTATTTTGAGTAGTCTTATCTGACTAATTGGATGAGATAATTTACAGATAAAAATTAATATCAACTATAGCTTGAGAATAAAGTGCTATGTTTGTATGTAATTTCATTTCTATCTCTATAAAGTGCTTTGTAGTATGTTATGAAAATAAAAATGTCATTATTTTTTCAAAGGAAATAATTCACTCTGAGATAGCATAGGATTATCTAATATATTTAATTCAAAAATAACCTTCAAAACATCAAAAAATCTAGCCAATATTTATTTGCTGGGCATTTCTTCCTGAATGTAGCAAAAAATTAATACATTTTTAAGAGAGGATTTTTGCATTATTTGATAAAAATCTTCCTGTTACTAAATTTAAACATTTAGAATTTTTCAGTATAAACACTTAGTTGGTAGAAACCCAGTAAAGGATTATATTTTATTTAACACTGTCCCATGTATTCTATTAATTTTCTTTTCTCTCTTCCCTGACTCTGTTTCTCTGCTTCTTTTTTCCTATCTGTATGCTTTCTACCCACTTTAAAAAAAATTACCCTCTTTTACTTATACACATCTATGCTAGTCCCTGCAGTAATTCAAGTAAAGTTTATGCATTTCTCTTTAATTTTGCAATGATTTCTATGGAAGATAATAATATTCCTTCATTCCAAGGCCCAGAATTGTGGTGCCACATGAAACTCTATTGCGTAAGAGAACCTCTGACTACACTGATTTAGAGGCTTGGCTGTAATATGACTAATCTTTGACTTCTCTATTATATCCATGCCCCAGGTAGAAATAGGGTTCATTGTTTATTTCTGGAACTAACCATAAATACTCAGCCACCTGAGGAATTCTCATACTCAACCAAAGTTCTAATTTGTACAATTGTTTTTGTTCAATGTTAACAAAAATTAGGACTGTCTCTCTATAAGAAAGAATACAGAAAGAAGAGAAAGAGAAAATTAATATCCAAAATATGCCATATAGCAACTGTAGAAACTATATATAGAGAAGCTACCTTGTTCTCTCTTTTATTCTACTGTCTTATAATTATCACACGAATAGTCTTGCATTTATTTGATAACAGAAAACAGAAACCACAGTCATTTCTTACTAGTATACTTCCTGAAGGTTTTTTTTATTGCTATTGTACCTGATCAGCCATATAGATTTTTGATTCCTGTAACTTCCTTTGCATAGTAATAACTAGACAGTACATTCTATTTAGAAGGAGAAATATATGGCTTAATATCATACAAATACCTAAAGGGAACACAGATTTATCTGTGCATATACTGACTTACAGCTATTTCTATTATTGTCACTTTCTTATCCAAAACATTTGAGATATTCGTATTTTATATTAAAACCAATCAAAATGTGTTGCATATGCAAACTCCCAAGTAGAAATAAATAACAAACTAGTGTTAAGTTATACAAAAAGTTTTCTTTTGTCATAAATTTTATAGTCCCACTTGAGAACTATACCTGGTGGATGTGATGCCTGTTATATTCTGGTTGCTTTCTCCTGTTCATAAACTTTGTTACTGATCATAAAGATTTCCTTTCATCTTCATGAACCTCTCAGCAAAAGAGTACTGACAGAATGCTTGTAAATAAAACTTAAATTTTGGTGTTTGTTGTAGTAAATGTTGGGTAAAACTGAATAATTCAAGTTGATGAAGTCTATTTGTCCACTTTATAACTCTAGTCAACATATTATTCCCTTATTTTCTCCTATGCACACACGATCTTGGTGTTTACTCCCTGAACCTAACCTAATATGACTTTACATAATGTCAAGGAATTAAATGTGATTGCCAGTGACTTTATCAAGTTCTGGTTTATTGTGTCTATTTTGAGTTTGCACCAGAACCTCCCCACACACCAAGAAAAGAAATAAGATGGAGATAATACAGACTTTTAAGTTATTCCAAAAATATTTTAAATGAAAAAAAGAACATCATATATGTTACCCCTATTGAGTCCTCCTCAAGTAGCACATCTACTCTCTGCCCTAGAAAGTACCTTGTAATTTTCTAATACATATTAGTGGCGCCTCTGGCAATCACCAACTTTCAACTTTCATGAAAATGTCTTAAATATAGAGCAAGTACTTGACATCTCATCAAGTTCTCCTGTATATTTCTTAAATTACTATTTATGTCTTGTGCAATTATGCCTTATTTCTCCTACTATATTGCAAAGTCTCTAAGATGATTATCATTATGTATGGATACAAATGCTGCAGAACAAATGTCAGAAAACAATTATTATTGAGCAATTCACTCTTTGGGATGAAAGTTACTTCAAATGTGTTATTTAAAGTTTCCACAATTTTTGGAAATTTATCCAGGATACAGATTGGCCCATCGCAACAATGAGATGTACAAGACGCTATGTTGAAAAACGGACTTGGCAATTTAGGTGTGGGGTGGGGGTATAGTTGAGGAGGTGGGGAAAAACAAGGAGGAGGCAACAATGCTGGATAAGAAATGTACTCACTACCTTGCTCATGTAACTGTAAGCCCTCTGTACAATACTTTCACAATAAAAAACTTATTTTAAAAATATCCAATAATTAGAAGATTTACATGTTAATGCTTTTGCCTGAAGTATCTCAGTGATAGATTAACTTTGACTCTATAGAAAAAAATCTAACACAATGTAACAAAAATATAATATGAGAGAAACAAATATTGTCCAAATATTCCAGATTTTCAGCATGCTTGTGTTCAATTATGTATGATCATTTTTCTTGATAAAAAGAAAGATTTCTAAGATAAGGATTGACAAAACAAGATACTTATTTTTAATTTCAAGGTATGTCTTTTTGTGGTTATTTGCATTGTGAGCATTCAAAGCCCATTTTCCTTTAATTTACTATAATCATAACTTGTGAATGCTTCTCAGCATGTAATATAATTTTCCATTCAGTCTTCCTTGTTGTTTTATCTTCCCAGACCTAGATCATTATTTAGAGCACACAGAAAAACACACACACAGAGAAACACACACACACACACACACACACACACACACACACACACACACACCAATGTTGTTACTCTTCTGGTAATCCTGCTTCTATTTTTGAGAAAACACAAGTCTACTCGTTTATTATTACTTTTTAAGAAGTTGTGAAAGGGGTTTCAATTCCACAAGTCAGATTTTTCAGTACTGTCTACTGTTGACAGTTTGGATAATGCTCAAGCAGTTTTAAAGAGGTATTTCATTACTAACTGATGATTCATTTTAAACTTCGGATCATTGTAGTTTGTTATGAAAAAATCTGTATTTACTCTTCTGTTTAATTTTTAGGTTGAACTCTGAATGATTTCCCTTATCTATTTTGGTAAGAGAAATAGTTTGGCATGAGTAGGTTCAATGTTTTCTCTTCTGACTTTGGGTTTCCACATAGCGATAGAAGTGTCTAATGTAATTAAATATTGAAAAACCCTGGAGCAACTTTTAATTCCAAAAGAAAAAAGAAAATGAAAAACCTGGTGAGGGAAAGCATAGAAACCTGATCAGCATGTCAATTTATAAACTATTAGGAATTGAATGAAATATCCTTTTGGATTTCCTTTCCCCAATTTCTTTTTCTCATGCCTTTAGTATTTGACTCACCATAAACATGCTTCCTCAAAGCATTAAATTTTCTCTGTATTTTCTTGTTACAAAAAAACATAGAAATATAGAATGCAGTAAATCTTCATCAGATACATTTGTTGATCTACTGGTTAGGGAGTAACTTGAAACACTTTTATCTACTCTAAAATAGTTTTGCTGTCCCTACCTACTTTCCTAAAATTGTCATCCACTTGGCCATATTTCACTCTAAGTTGCCTGATAAAGTAGTCTGTGGTGCACTGTGAATAAACCCATGTTTGAATAAACTCACGAGCAACTTCAAATATCTGAATTACAATGTAGACAATTTATGTCCCGCTAGACATGGAATATAGCTTTATAAATATATTCATTGTTCCATTTTATTTTAAAAATTCACCTTTTAGATGAAATTGTCAGCTACATTCATTCTATGGTTAGTCGATAAAAACAACATTAAAGTCAGAGAACCTTTAGATATAGAGGTTTATGCAAAGTGGTATTTAGGAGATCCTGGTAAGTTGGGAGACATTGCTGGTTTTCATTTTGTTGGTTTGTTTTACTCTCATATAGTAATGTCACCTTGAGCGAGTTGTTTTTTTGCCCCTGGGTCTCACCTTTATCTTTATAGTCTCTTAAGTATTTTTGTTACATATAATTAGAAGTTATGGAATTACAACTTAGCATTATGCAGAAAAACCATTTATTTTCTTCATTTATCCAGGTTCTCCTCTAGGCAGAATTCTTCCTTTCACTGCCACAGCATTTTTGACCAAAATTATTCACCAAAAACATATGGAATTCAAAGACAATACAGATTCAAGTTTGCTATAGAGTTTTGGTGTCTGCCACCATCCCTGCTTTCTCTAGTTTCCTTCTGAATTCTAAGTTATAGAGTTCAACCTGAGAGTCTCTACTGATGATCCCAGTATCCACCAGCAATTTAGCCCCCTTCTTATGTGTTAGAAAATATTCTATATCGAGCAGTGTTATAGTCTTTATATCCTCATAAAATAACTTCATAAAGGAAAAATGCCACTTTCTGTCACTCCTGCACAAGTCTTGGGATTTTCCTTCTGTCTTTTGTGTCCATTTGGGTTTCTTCCCTATAGACATGCAGGTGTTGTAAGTCACTGAAAATCAACTGATGGAGTTTAGGATATGTAAAGTTACATACAGGACTGGGAAGGTGGCTCAGTGGTAGAGTGCTTGCCCTGCATGGATGAGTCTCTGGGTTCCATTCCTCAGCACCACATAAGCAAAAAAAAAAAAAAAAAAAAAAGCTGGAAGTGGCTACTGTGGCTCAAGTGGTAGAGCAGCAGCCCTGAGCTGAAGAGCTCAGGGACAGTTCCCATGCCCAGAGTTCAGGCCCCACGACCGACAAAAAAAAAAGTTATATACAAATAGTAAAGTTTCTTTCTAAGCAAAACTGGAAGGAAAAGGAAATCGATTCCTCAAAAGCAATTGACATCTTTCTTAGTGAACACTTCCCAGCTGTTCACAACCTAACACTGTGACAAATTCAAAATAGGATTCTGTCACCCTTTCCTCTTGCACACTCAGCCTGGCTCACTGAATTCAATACCCATCTTCACGTCCTACGATTGGAAATACACCTTCAAAAAAAACCTGCTTGTAGGGGGCCAAGTTTTATCTGCTAGTTACTGTCTTTTTATCTCACCTTTCTGTCTGCTTTAGCTAAGGTATTAGGATCAATTGTGAATATTTGACATCCTGGAATGAGAACATTTGTTCAATTCTAAGTAATCAGGACAGCTAGCAAAAGAACATCTCCAGACAGTAACACTAAGAAAGAATTAGTGAGGTGTGGTGTTAGGACAGATATTTGTTCTCAACAGGAATTAGTGATTCCAGTCCCTTGCTGTTGAAGAGGAAGACCTGAACATCAATTATTCAGCTTCTTTTATTCTACTTTGGAAATATTCTATAACATCATCTTTATACATTATAGACTATTAAGAGATTCATTGCTTTATTTCCCATTCCAATTCTTTCTTTACTTTTGAAGTCTCAGTACCTCAGTGAGGAATTCTAGAGAACAGATTCCTCATTTTCAACAGCTTCAACAATATAAGCAGATGTTCAGATATGTATCTTAATATCAATATATGCTTGCTTTTATTTGTAAAACTCTGAGCTGCAGACTTTACCAAATCAACTCTAAGTTCTCTAATAGTATTGAATACTCATTGAAGATTCACAGACTATTAATTAGAAGTAAATATTTCTATTATTTTGTTTTGTTAGAAAAATTAGAAGTCATTTGTTGATTCTTGGCAAACACAGTTCTCTGTAAGGAAGTGAAAAGCAAACATCTTGGCTATGTATACATTATAGTTTTATATGTATATATGATTAAGTAAAAACAAATAATGAAATGCAATAGAAATAAGGATAAAAGTTAACCCATTGCAACAATGAGATGTACAAGATATTATGTTGAAAACAAACTTTACAACTTCAGTGGCGGGGGAGGGAGGAGTTGGGGAGGTGGGGAGGGAAGGGATGGTAGGGGACAAAGGAAGAGGTAACAATGCTGGAGAGGAAATGTACTTATTACCTTACCCATGTAAATGTAATAACCCCTCTGTACAGTATTTTTACAATTAAAAACATTTTTAAAAAGAAATATATTGAAATATATTTTGAAATCCTTACTAAGGTTTAAAATATATATTAGATAGTAACAATTGCAAACTAATGTTACTTAAGAAAAAACACATTAAGGGATAGATTATATATACATATAGATAGATAGATAGACAGACAGACAGACAGATAGATAGATAGATAGATAGATATGTTTATTTAAAACTTTCATGCACCATAGTAGATCTTAAGGAAAACAAGTAAATTAGTTAATTAAATTAAAAAATTACTATCCCACAAACAATGTGCAATCACAGGGAAATAAAATTAATTTCAGATTATATTTGAGGGGCAATTGTATACTAAGTATTCTAAAATACTATATTTTAAATCTATACCAAGTGAGTCACTCCTGACTCTTAAAACAGTTAAGGAAATTAGTCAAATAAAAGAGAAATTACCAACAATAAGCTAATTGGTATTGTGTTTAGTAGAAGACAAGCTCAAATAAGGATCTCTTTTTTGCACAGCATTTTCTTTTCAACGCTGCTACATAAAATATATGTGCCATGACTCAACTTTGTGGCTATCTTCTTTTGACATTTGTTCTGACCTTTCTTTGCCTGCAGTGTCAACCACGACACCCAGACATTAACAGCTGCACATTCCCAAATCCAAACTTATACTCTTCTATAATGGATTTTGACATTCATGGTGATCTCAAAATTCTAGAAAGTAAAAACTTTAAGGATAGGGGACAAGGCATAAGAGCAACCCTGTGATTAACTATGTCTTGATGTTTTGGACCATGAAGAATCTAACTTGGAATACCTTTCATAATAACCTCTTTGGACAAGGGGAAGTGAGCTGTCAGTGGCTATCAACTGTTTGGATGGCAGCCAGATGAACCAGTGTGCTAAGGACTGTCATTGACCTTGGAGGGAATTTTGCAAAGGTGTAAATTCATCTATCTCAGACTAGCAGTTCTGTGATTGGTAAGCACTCCACAAAGCTACCAACATTGACTAGTGAACATGTATTGACTGCAAACAATATTGTTTTCCCGAGGGAGTGTTGGATATAAAGCCAGATTTAAGTTCGATAATGTGGCCCTCCAATTTAAGTTACGGACATACACAACTTAAATAACTAGAAAATTCCGTATCTTACAGCTTTTGAATACCTCGAAGCAACATGTAATTCTCTCCCTATTCCATCCTATTTCTTCTTCCTAATTTCTCTCTCTTCTTCATACAGAGAAACATATGTGTCATGAGAAAAACACTGTAAGCAAGGACATTCACTTATGTATCTCTCCATGAAGAGTTATTAGTTTTTCTGGATTTTTGAGGCTTATGTTTAGAGCATTCTCTATGTAGGGTGCTACATGAATGTCTCAATGGATTGTAGCCAAAGAAATGTTAGAGATGTTTAATGAAGTTTATAATGTTGACAGGCTCACAGGAGAGGCGATTATCTAAAGGTACATTTTAGGAAAATTAGGAAGAAAATAACTGTAATGAATTTTTATTTCTACGAGCATCTCTCTTTTTTCCCCAATGGTCACACTGGCCAGAATACAACATGATAAAGTGTAGATATCTTAAATTGCTATTCTCTGATAGGAGGCTTGTTATTTGAGAATTGTTTACTGAGTTTTGGAAGTCAATATGGAAAGGACTTCAGTTATCAAGTTGTATGTGTATGTGTATGTCAGTAGGTTTGTGTGTGTGTGTGTGTGTGTGTGTGTGCGTGTGTGTATGTGTATGTTACTGAGGAAACTGGAAAAGTTATCTTAGAAAAGGGAAGAGCAAACATTCTTATCAAATTTAACTACATGAGTTTCATTTATGATCACAGCTTTTGAACCAACGTATTTGTAAATTGCATTTTAACCTTCAGATGGATAATGAGCATGTGCATATATATATATATACATATATATATATATACACATATGAAGCCATGTTTTAAGTGCAAAGAGGACAAATGAAGGAAAATTTATATCAATTACCTGTATTCTCTTTAAACCAATAATTAGAGATACCTCCTCCAACTACTGAATGGAAACTAATGAATGTCATGGTCTGTGAAAGTATTCTTTAGATGAGTCCTTGACTAATTTCACATGAATTTTTGTCAGTATGTCTTACTGGGCTACCGTAAGGCACCTAGGAAATGGTTGTAAAGATCCAGAAAAAGGCCTGTGATTCTTATGATGTATATAGTCACTACAAGACTTATGATATACAGTCATTACAAAGTGATTGATCTTTCAAAATGGATAAGTATATTAGAAATGACATACTAAGGATCAAAGGGTACTCTGAAAACAACTAATTTGCATAAGCAAGGTGATCTGACTGAAAACTTATGTCTTATGCATCTTGCTTTTTATGCAAGGATACTTATTCAGCTTAAAATAGAACACAGCAATGAGCAACAACAATTTGAATGTCCTCACAGTAGGTTGACTGCCACTGTTAAAAATTAGTCTCTGTCTGAGTGAAAATAAATGTGTTGTTCAAATTCTGCATTTCACACTTGATAGAGTGGACATGTGCACAACTCTGCGATGGCAAGTACCATGAATAATGGACCAGAAACAGGGAACTCAAAAGTAGAGTTCAAGGAGTTACTGTCACTTACTTTGAAGAAGGAAGGCATAAAACCGTATGATATAAAGACTGAACAAATGACCATATATGTGAAAACCAAAGAAACAAGATTAAGTAAACAGAAGACTAAAAATGTCATGGAAGTTTTATTTTGTTTCATTTTGTCTTATAGGGCTGAGGACCAACCTATGACCTTACATACCTGGTAGCCAGACATTCTTCTTTTTTTTATTGTAAAAATACTGTACAGAGGGGTTACATTTACATGAGTAAGGTAATGAGTACATTTTCTATCAAGTGTTGTTACCTCCTCCTTTGATTTTCCTCTACCATCCCTTCCCTTCCCACATCCCCAACTCCTCCCCTCCCCCACCAAAGTTGTAAAGTTCATTTTAAGCATAGTGTCTTGTCCATCTCATTTGTTTGTTATCATAAAGGTGATGTAGAGTGGATACAGTTAAAGATATAAGTCAGATGAATAGCACATTTCTTTTTTGCAGATCACTACTCCAATCTTCTGAATGTTTTTAAAGGGTACATATTGTTATATAACTAACAATTTTCATTATTAACCTGTCCCTTATATAACTTGAATCTAATAATAGCTAAATAAATGACTCCATGAAGAAAACACATTCCGTGCTTGCTCTCCCTCACTTACCAAAATGATAACAATAATAATATTGCCTACACAAACTATCAATGGTTGTTCTGTGAAAGTTAACATGGAAATCTCTAAGAGTTAGGATGTCCTTAGCATTGTTATTTTGATGCTGAGATGCTTCAGCTATTTTCCCAAGTAAAGGGTTATATGTTCATTTCATTTTTAAATAATATAATAGGCCTGCTTGGACATTTCACAGTTCTGAGAGTCTTGAAGGCTGAGGTAGCTATTGTGTTATCTTTGGAATAAGAGCTCATGAGACAGTTTGATTATGAGTTGGGAGAAGATTGAGACTTTCCAAGAACATTGAGAATCGAGACACCAAGAACAAAGACAATTACCAAGGGAGTGGAAGTCTACCTGATGTCAGGAGGAAAAAAGAAAATGCAAATTTTCCTTTAGAAAGAGACACCTGGATGGACTGGTTTGGAATGTTAAGTAAAAGGAAATATCCTACGTATTAAGGCCAATGTTCTCATTTGTCTTGTCAAAAGAATGGTAACAAATAAAATCAGAAATGTGTGTGTGTATGTGTGTGTGAGAGAGTGTGTGTGTGTGTGTATGTGTGTGTGTGTGAAAAAGGGAAAAAAGAGACAGAGACAGAGACAGAATTGAAATTCAAGGAGAGTTTGTTTTCAAACAATATATAGCCATGAGAATGAAATGGATCACCTAAGACAAGTATAAGATAGAGAAAAATATAGGGCCATAGATTCAGTCAAAGGATCACTGATGATGCTCAGAGGAGAAAGAGTCAGGGAATACATTATTATGGAACAGGCATTGAATAGGATAAAAAGATGTTTGGCTTCCTGGAGGTCAAGACCTGTGATGTTAGGAGGAAGAACTCAGTATATCAAATGCTGCTGAGATGTTAAGTAAAATGATATAAAAAATATTTGTCATGGGATTTTGGAAAATAGAAGTTGCTAGTGATCTCTGTAATAGAAGTTTTAAAGGGAATGGTGGGTCAGGTTTCTGGGATAAACATCATGAATTCAAATTTGAACTTTATTGCTCTCTAGCTTTAAGACTAAAAAAAAAGTTAGAATAACAGTAGTCCTCCATTGTTCATTTTACTGCGTAAAGTAACACCATAAGTCTTTTGCAACTGTGTAATCCTGTAAGTCTGATGAATATACAATAGAAATTGTCTCACAATAAGGATGTTAGGACTTGTAAAACACAGAGCATACAATTGTGAGTCACATCTTCATGGCTATAGAAGTTTATTTGTTTCTACTATATTTTAATGAAACTATTTTCTCCTCTTGTTTTTATTTATTTTATTAGCTTTAAGGAATTGCAAAAGAAGTTTCAATCCAACATGTCATTTAGTATAATACATCTTGATCAATGTCACGACTTCTATCATTCTCCTTCATCTCTCCCAATCCCTCCTGTTCTCCCAGTTTACATGGTTCCATTTTTCACACCTAGGCAGTGATTCTTAGGACTGCTTTTGTCTACTCTTCTCTCTGTTTTTCAATCCCCCTCCCCTGGGCCTTCTCCTATCCCCAACAACACATCCTTCAGCTTCTTGGTATTCATTTTGGTAAAAATGTACTTTGTTTTAAAGGAGCTATACCATTGGAATTATCTAAACTTTAATTATATATTTGAAAATATATACCTATGATTCTGTGTATGTATACATATAAGTATGTTTATAATTTGGATCTAAATTCCACACTTGAGAGAAAATGTGCATCCTTTCTCTCTCTTACTTGGAACAAAAATAAGTTAAAAAGCTATTTTCTTTTATAGTATCAATTGAGTCCTTAAGAAATAGATGTAACCTATATAAACATGAAAACTGCCCCTAGACTTAGACAAAGTGTGAAGTTTAGCTTATTATTTTAGAACTGTGTATAGAGCGCAAAGGAGTGAGAAAACTTGTCACAAAATCCTTTTGCATTGCAAACAGACACAGGGTATTTAAGGTAAATGATACTGCTAAGGCACCAATAGCAAACACTTTGATTTAACTCTTAAAATTAAGTTTGTTTTTACCAACATTTAGTCAATAGACCCAATAAATATTTTGTTAATAAAATCTGGGGCAAGATTCTAGGGAGACAATACTAAAGCATAGGATTTGGGGGGAAGGTTGTAGGCTCTCTATCAGTGAGATCTTAAATGAAAATGTCATTTCTCCCATTTGTTCATAAACAAGCAGCTATGATCTTTTAGTTGGTATTAGGAAGATTTCTAATAGTCTGCCATGAACTTCTATCATGGCATTCTCTAAACATTCTCATATACCCATGTCCCCATCAAATTGGCCTTGATACTCTTTCTCCCACAGGTCCCATTGCAAATCATCTCTCCTGTTTTTGTGAACTACATTTCTTATAACTTAAATCTCTCTCTCTCTCTATATATATATATATATGTATCTATCTATATGTATATATATAAAATCTATCTCTTTAGAATGTATGTTTGCTCATCTTCGTATTGCACGATCCTTTCTTAGGCTAATAGATATAATTGTCATGGAGTGGAATGTGTATAAATACTTATCTTCCATTGATGCCCTTTAATCTTTGTACATACCCAATGATCTTGCCTGTACCTCTTACGTGTCTCTACATATGTTCTAGTTCCGTGCGTGAGTATTTTAAAGTACGTTCTATATGTGTACACATGGATTATCTATTCCATCAATAGTTCCATGCGTGAGTATTTTAAAGTACGTTCTATATGTGTACACATGGATTATCTATTCCATCAATCTGCTAGAGAGAGGAATTTGACATAGAAGCTTTGAATGCCTCTTATCATAGTAATATATACAGTGAAGTGTTCAATAATATTTAAGAGCACCACATGGAAGATGATGTCCTCTATGACCTAGCTTCTGCGTCGGGAGTAGAGGGCTTCTTCTCCTTAGGGACTGCTAGCTCCCCACCTTTTTCTGAAATGCATTAACCTGAAGGTAGTCCTCCTCCGAAGCTACCTCCCTTTCCTAACCTCTGATTGCTCACTTTAGCAGATGAAGCCACTTCACCTTCATGACACCCAGAGTCCTTCTCTCAGTCCATTCCAGCTACAAGGCCCCCTTTAGGTTAGATACCTTTTCATGGCTCCACAGCCTAAGTATCCTTCTTTGCCTTACTGCTCTTTCTCTTCGAACACCCTGAATTGATGTGGACTCGGAGACAGCAAGACTTAATTCATCTCCTGCCTTCACAGCCTCTGACCTCGCTTTCTAGGAGGGGTCTTCCATCTGTGCAGTCAGGAAGAACTACTGTCACCTTAAATGCATGAATTAGGCCGCACTGCTTTTTTATCTGCTCAAACTACATTGGCTCTTAGGCAAAGACACGTTGAGCTGAATTTAATCTCTAAACATAGGAACATTTACAAGCATCCTTGATCCTGAGGTTCCAGCTGCTCCAAATTTGTGGTGGCTAACATTCATTAAAAAGACAAGTTATTACACTAATATGATGCAATATCCCTTAAATAGTCACAACACTAGACAATTAGCTATGAGGAAAAATGGCTGAATGGCTCATATTAATTAAATCCACAGTGTGGCAAGTTTGCCTGGACTTCTATTTCATATGTGTGAATCCGTGTCCATTTCCACTCCATGTTCTCATAGATCAATTATTTTTATCTATGTTGATTATTTCAAATCTTGTTGAGATTTCAAAGTTCAGCTTTCAAAGTCTATCTTGTGCTAAAGTGTACACAGTTCTCATTTTACCTTTTTAAAAATACTATATTATTTGCTCTCTTTTTAAATGAATTTTTATTGCTATTGTAAAGGGGATGTACAGAGAGGTTTTAGTTATAAAAGTCAGGTAAATAATACATTTATTTTTGGACAATGTCACCCCTTTGCTCTTTCTCTCAGGTTTTTTCTCCTGCCCCCACCCACAAGTTGTACTGTTCATTTTCAAATAGTGTCTAGTGTGTATCCCTGATGCATTTTTTCACCTTTGTCCCTCCATTTCTGTGTCCCTGCCTTATCCTCTCAAAGGTATATAAACAAACAAAACAAAAAGAAAGAAAACAAACAAGAGAGCAACAAAGAAAAAAACTTGTTTCATTATCTGAGTTCATATAAATAAATATCATATTATATCATCACGTGTATATAGATATTGACCCTTTGTTTTCTTGTCCTAAGAATACCCTCCTTTGGTCTCACTGTGTGTTAATACTTAGAGACCTGTATAATTTATCATGTCCCAGTGATTCTTTTTTCTTTTACTATTCAGTATGTTTGCTTGTAGACACAATTTAATTATAATGAATGGGGAAACCATGCATACTATATTATTTTGGTAGTGGCTTGCTTGACTTAATGTATTTTTTCCAAAGTCTTTCCATTTCCTTACAAATAGTATCCTATCATTCTTTTTGAAGGATGAGTAGAATCGCAGTGCTTATATACCATATTTTCTTAATCCATGCATTTATCGACATGCCTCATAGCATATTCCATATTTTGGCTAAGGTATACTTTGAGTTAAAAAAAATTAATCCCCCTGCCAAATAAACCCTCAAAGAAACAACAACTCACCTAATAAATTGGCTAAAAACTTGAAGAGAGTTCTCAGAGGAAAAAGTAAGAATACCCATTAGACACAAGAAAAAATGTTCAGTATCTCTGGGATAAAAGAAGTACAAATCAAAACATTGAGGTTCCACCTTACCCTAGTTAGAATAGCCATTATCAAGAAATTTTCACAATAAAAATCTATAATAAAAAGAAAACTAACAATAACAGATGCTAGCATTGATGTGACTATAAGACCATTGCCTATAGCATTGCCTTGCTACTACACTGTTAGTGGGAATGTGAACTTGTTCACCCATTCTTTAAAGCAATGATGGAGGTTCCTTAAAAGACTAAACATGGAGCTTCACTATGACCCAGCAATTCCACTCTTGGGCATTTTCTAATAGACCATAAACAAGGCCACATTAAAGCTACCAGCACAACCATGTTCATTGCAGAATTATTTACCAAAATTTCAACCTTTTTTCTATTTTTTCTTCTATATTTTAATAAATTGGGTTGATTATACAAGGGGGAGTCTCATTTTGACATGTTCATATATGTGCACAATATGCTTCACTCAGACTCACCCCCACATCACTCCTCCTTCATACCCCATTCCTCCTCCTCAAACAATATTCACAAGCTTCTTTGTTCTACTATCAGACCTGAACATAATTTGACCACATTCACTGTCTCTGTTCTCCCATTCTCCTCTTGCTAATAACCACATTCAGACAAGACCTGTTTTGCATTCCTTCCTCTCGTTCTTATATTATAAATTATGATTCAATTATCTTGTGTGTGCGATTGCAATAGAAAACCATTGAAATTACATTAGAGTTGGAAAGTATCAAGCAGATATTTACACAGTTTGTCTGTGTTATCAGATTTCAGCTCTGTGCTCTGGTTTCTCACAAGTCTATCAGTCAGCTATTAGAAATAGTAATTGAGATTTCCACCTAATGAGCTTCATAATGAGGTTAGATAATTCACTTGTGGTCCAGTTTCTGGTCTCAAAGATTGTTGAGGTCAAAAGTGACCAAATGTTTTGTGTTTAAGTACCACTAAAATGCAGACTTGAAAGACTTTAGCCTGCTGCATATTTTGACCCTGGCTCTGGATCCATGGTCCTTGGGCGTCAGGATCACCACATGTGTGAGTAAGCTCTGATGGAAACTGCAGGCTCACAGGGGAAGTCTTATGAAATATGAATGGTGTAGTTCCTCCACCTTCCCCTCCCTCTCCTTGGTCTATCAAGAATGCACAGCTGGTGAGGAAAGATCAAATAGGACTCAGAACTCAAGTCAGCCACTTTCCACCAAGGCTACTAGGCAAAGCATCCTGTAACTGCAATTACAAAAATGGCAAATGCCAGACTTTTGCCTCAAGAAATTAAGCTTGAATGAAGAGGAAAGTGTAAGGATTAAGTGCTAAATCTTGACAGTACATTTATATTATATCACTAGCCAACCTGATGTTAGGAGTGATCTCCTGATGAAACTTATTAAAAGTAGGTAATAGTGCATGATGATAAATGTACTCCTTCCAAATGAAAAAAAGTGAATGTATATTTAATCAGGTAGACTTTTAAATTAATTAAAAGTCTACCTGATTGAATAGAAACTTTATTTTTTTACTTTATCCCAATTCTACTTCCTTGATTAAAAAAAATAAGAAAAATATATGGTATTTTATTTCTTTTCTTAAAATTAGAAACCTAGATTCTCAAAAATGGCCTGAAATAGTTTTACCAAAGCCTTTGATTTATCAGTGAATAGAGTGTCATAACGGAGCTACAGGAGAAATGAAATACAATACAATCATGAATCTTAGGGTACAATGTTTCCTACCTGTTATTTTTTTCCTAAAAATATATATGTGAGTCAGGGTTCTATTTTTTTCATCACTGCCTTGAAGTCTCTGCATATTTGTTCAGTACAAAAAAAAAGTTTTTCTAAAGGAGTAGACAGGCTAGTGGACAGTTAAATTGTGATTTCTTTTATTTTCTGATGTTTTGGGTTTGTTGGTTTTTTTTGGGTCGGTCCTGGGGCTTGAACTCTGGGCCTGGGCACTGTCCCTGTGCTCTTCAGCTCAAGGTGAGCGCTCTGCCACTTGAGCCACAGCGCCACTTCCTGTTTTCTAGTGGTTTATTGGGGATAAGACTTTCATGGACTTTTCTGCCCGGGCTGGCTTTGAACCGCGATCCTCAGATCTCAGCCTCCTGAGTAGCTAGGATTACAGACGTGAGCCTCCAGCGCCCGGGCCTTTTGGGATCTTTCTGATCACAGACAAGCAAAGGATTCTGTCCAAGCATCAGCACTACTAGTTGATATTTTCTTCCCCTTCTAACCACTGACTCAAGGTCATGTTCCTATGAATTTTCCCTGGTCCAATATTCCTGCCATTTCTGACCAATGTTACTAAGTCACCTACAGTGTTATTTGAAGGAATCAAATTGCAGTATATGTTATTTTCCTTTTTATATTTGATCGATCATTTTTGTTCTTGCAAACATCGTGGCTTTTACTCAAGGTTTTAGGATTCGTAAACAAGAACTGTACCAACGAGCTAATGCCGTGTCTTTTACTTACGATGGGTCCAGGCGGTCCATCGCTTGGATCCTCCTCTGATCCTCCCAAGTACCTGTGAACCACTACATCCACCTGTTTGTTAGGTCAATTCCAATAAAACACCAAACTTTACTTTTGCAGTTATAACAATGTGTAATCTGTAATGAACTAGCATAAACTTTAATATTAAGACTTTTAGAGCCAATTTCCATGGTTTTATTACATTTCACTTTTCAAAACTGGAGAAGTTAGAAAGCTACAAAATAAACAAAAAGATGTAATGTGATTTTGTATATAATTTCTCTATATAAATATACATGAAATGAATAACAATGATAATAAATGTACATTTATTATATGTACAATAAACCTTGTTATTATATAATAACATAAACATATTTATGATAAATATATGATATTCTATAAGTATATGATTATATAAATAATATAAATATGTTCATATAACAATATAATAACAAATATATAATATAAAATAAATCATATAACACTATAAATTTATTACAATAAATAATATACTATTATTATTTATGCACGTTTGCACATTTCTACAAAAGGCAAAGCACCTGATCATACTCTTGATCTTATAGCAACCTTTCATGTCATTAGATTTCTATAATAATACCAGAGTTAAAAAATAAATAAAGCCAGAGGAAAATCATTAGTACATCTGCCTTTCTTTGTTTATCAATCTAAGAATTTGGATGAAGATTGTTTCAGAATCCAGGGAATTGACTTCAGGGAAAGGGCAAAAACATCACAGCAAATTACTTAGTGAAATTTCAATGGTATTTTTCATTAAAAGCCCATGTTCAAGTTCATCATGGCATTCACTGTTATTAACATGCTTTATATAAGGATAAACAAAATAGACCGTTGCTATAATCTAGTGAAGCAGAGAATTTGTGTAGCATATAAAACAGAGGGGTTTTTGTTTGTTTTGAGTTTTCTTTCCTTTTCTTTTGAGTCCTTTCAACCATGCAAATAAATGATAGCTTCTCACAGGCAGACTGACACATTTAGGTAGAGGTTTACTGTAGCATACAGCAAACAGTGACCTGTGATACAGCCAAATGACTGCTAAAATGGTATGAAAAGAGATTTCAACTCCCTGCGGCACTACTAATGTACCTGAAAATTTTAAAGTGCATTTTAGCAGTTCTGAGAGGAGCCAGAGAGAGAGTATGGAAGATTAGACTCCTCTCTTCCACCCCTCAGCAACCAGCAGAGAGGCATCCCCTGATTGCTCGTACAGGGAGCACAAGATTACTTTCTCCCCAGTTTGATCTTGGCCCTCTCTGTTTGACCCTTATTTCTCTGCTGAGATTTAAATTTAGTTGGATTCAAGGGAGAGCTTTTATTTTGATATGTACTTCTACAGATACTGGCCTAGAAAGTGAGTGACTTATTCTACTTAACTTCTCCAATTTGCATAGTGATTCTGTCTCAGGGAAAGTAGAACATTTGTCTGGTGAGTTCTAGGAGATAAGTTTCAGAGGCTCCTGCCAATATAAGTAATTTTCTGATTTATAGAGGTACATTTGCTTTGAGGGGGAAAAGAAAAACCTATGGTAAGTAGACATAACAATACTTAAATTAAAATCTCTCCCAGAAAAAGTCACAATTGAATTACTCTTTTTGAAGATCTGGTATTCAAACTCTGTCTAGTAAGAAGACACTTTCATAGAAGACAGGGACTCTGTCCATAAATAAATTGAATGAAGTGGCACACAAACACATACAGACATGCATGCACACATGTACACATACATACATCTTATGTATACATTTCTTGTCTAAACATATATATGCCCAGCATTAATTTTTCTCAGTTATAAACAAAATCTAAAAGAATAATGTGTGTGTGTGTGTGTGTGTGTGTGTGTGTGTGTGAGTGAGTATTTGTGTGTATGCACATGTGCAATAATCCTGGAGCTTGAACTCAGAGCAGTGTCTCAGACTTTTTTTTTAAATACTTTTGATTATTTTATTTTATTTTATTTTTTTTGGGTCCGGTCGTGGGGCCTGAACTCTGGGCATGGGCACTGTCCCTGAGCTCTTCAGCTCAAGGCTAGCGCTCTACCACTTGAGCCACAGCACCACTTCCGGCTTTTTTCTTTTTGCTTATGTGGTGCTGAGGAATCGAACCCAGG